>NW_024412413.1:1402594-1424187 GCF_014898765.1 Herpailurus yagouaroundi | reverse complement strand
GGGGGTCAAGGTTCTGGGGGTCAAGGTCCTGTGGGGTCAAGGTCCTGGGGATCAAGGTCCTGGGGGGTCAAGGTCCTGGGGTTCAAGGTCCTAGGGGTCAAGGTCCTGGAGCGTCAAGGTCCTTGGGGGTCAAGTTCCTGGGGGTCAAGGCCCTAGGGGTCCGGGTCCTGGGGGTTAAGGTCTTGGGGCATCTGGGATGAAGATGCCTCCTCAGGCCCCTGACCTCTGACCTCTGACCCCAGGACCACTGGTTCCCGACCACTGAGTTTGACACTGGTCTGGAGACCAGAGGAGGGACCAGTCAGAGGGCCAGATGGTGGGTCTGTGGGTGCCTCCTGGGCGGTGACCCACGTCTCCCTCCCCAGGGTTCGGTTCCCTCGGCTCTGGGAGCTCCGGCCGGAACCGTGGGAGGGCAGGTCTCAGGCTGTGCCTATGCCTTCGTCGTCCATGTGGGGCAGCGCACGCCCCAGCCCGCCCCTCCGTCAGGAGCAGAGCCGCCATCCGTCTGAGCCCTAATTTGGAAATTAGACAGTGTTCACATCCCATTATGTGGCAGAATTAGTTGCCAAAGCCGGGGGAGCCGGCCGGAGCGGAAAGTGATCTATGGCTGCATTAATCAGGGGAGACAGCGCGTGGAAGCCGGGAGGCCAGCAAGGTCATGTGGGGAGGCGGCGGCAGCCGGCCGCCACACCTGGGCCCCACCTGGGCTGTGGGCTCTGCCCCCAGGAGCCCGCGTCTGACCTGCTCCCCGGGCCTGGCATCTACCCAGGGGAGCCTGCCCGCAGGCCCGGACCGACGCCTCGGCCGTCCCCTGGCTCCAGGCCCCCACGTGAAAGGGGCGTCAGGCAGACGGGCCAGCTGAGGGATGCGGAGCCATGGAGGGAGGAGAGCCCCCCGGGGCCCTGCAGGTGTGGGGTCTTTGGGGCTCACTTGGGGCCAGCAAGGACGGGGCAGCCCCATGAGGGGCCGTGGGTGTTGGGACGGACTGGCTTTGGGACAGAGGAGACAGAGACACCGACAAGAGCCACGTGAAGCCTGAAGCACACCCTGAAGGGACGTGGCCCCGAGCCACGGGACACCTGAGACCCGCAGGAGCTCACAGAGGCCGGAAGGACCCTCCCCTGGAGCCCGTGGAGGGGCCCGGCCACACACACACGTTGATTCACGCCGTGGAAGAAGGGATTTCTGTGGTTTCGCCGTGTGGTGCTTTGTTACGTGGCCGTCCGACCTCCACACCGCTGACCGTTGACCTTGTCGCAGCAAGGGTCTCCACGGTGGCGGGAGGCATCTCAGCAGCGAACCCCAAACGCCCAGAGGGCCCTTCCTCCACCAGCCAGGCCGTGCGGGGGGCTGGCGCTTAGGAGTGGAGGGCACACAGCAGAGGGACACTCCCGCTAATGCTAAGGCCTGTCCTCACCCCTGCCCCGGCCATGTGACCACGCGTGACCAATCCCTGGGGCCACAGGCTGGGCGTGGTCACCTCACTGAAGTCACGTGGCTGAGAGGAGAGGGTGGCCCCGGGGTACCCGTCTCCGTGGACAAGGGGGGCGGCGGCCATGTGTCTGTGGAACACGGAGCCACCTTCGTGGGCTCCTCGGAGCCCCCACCCTGGATTCAGAGACCAAGACCTGGTGTTTCCTGTTGCAGCAGCTTGAGGTTTGTACAGCTGAAGGTTTCCGTTTGACACGACGGGAAAGTTCGGGAGACCAGAAGGTGATGACCCTGGTAGGTTCTGGATGTACTTAACCCCCCGAACTGAGCACTTAAATGCGGTTACAACAGTCAGTGTTAGGCTATATTCGTTTTACCACCATAAAAAATGCATCAGGGGCGCCCGGGTGGCTCAGTCGGTTGAGTGTCCGAGTTCGGCTCAGGTCAGGATCTCACGGTTTGGGGGTTCGAGCCCCACGTCAGTCTCTGCCCTGCGGAGCCTGCTTCAGATCCTGTGTCCCTCTTTTTCTGCCCCTCCCCTGCTTGTGCTCTGTCTCTCTCAAAAGTAAATAAATACAATTTAAAAAAATGCGTTAAAGTCACATATGCATGTAGCCAGATAACAGAAAAGACAAAGAGGGGTTATTACCCACCGTGGGTTCTTTCTACCCTTCTGTGTCCCCCCCCCCCAGGCCTGTCAGTGGTCAGAACACCTGGCCCCTCCTGTCTTTGCAAATAAAGCTTTATTGGCACACAAGCACGTTCACTGTCTGTAGCTGAGGGGCTGGGACACAGGCTTTGGGGCCGGAGGCCTGAGATGCTCGCTGGCTGGCCCCTCACAGGACAGGGTGGAGGCCCGGGGAGCCCCGCAGAGCAGGGTAGAGGCCCAGGGGGGCCCACAGGGCAGGCTGGAGGCCCGGGGGGGGTGGCCGCAGAGCAAGGTGGAGGCCCGGGGGGCCCACAGAGCAGGCTGGAGGCCCGGGGGACCCATGTGTGTCCATCTCCCAGGAAGAGGACTGTGTGTTCTGCCACAGGCGTGAGGTGGCTCAGTCCTCCTCGGGGCTTTAACGATGTGTTCAAACCCGCCTCCTTTCTTCCCCCACTGGCGTCCCAGGAGCCCTGCCCCTGCTGGCTGGGTGGTGGGTCCCAAGCCCCTCTTTGTAAGGAGGGGCGCAGGGAGTCAGGGGACAACGAGGTCCTAGCCTGGCCCAGGAGTGGGGGGAGCAGGTATGACGCTCCTGAAGACGTGACCAGGAGCCCGGGTGTGGATTCTGGGATCCTTGCCCCGAGCCCCCTTCCCCCCACGTCCCCAGGGCTTCTGAAGGGGAGACAGACCCTGTGCCAGGAAGTGCAGGACACCTTGGGCCCTGGGTGCTGCTGAGCCCGGCTCCTCCAACCCCTCGCTGCCTGCGCCTCCCTGCGCCTGTACATAACTTGCAGCTACGTGCTGCTCATCCAGAGCACGGATCACTTGTCTCTGGAACCTTCTTGTCCCTGCTTGTTCATCGCTCCCGAAGGGACCTCGTGGCCCAGGAGGACCCAGGGAGCAGCAGCCTTCGCAGGAGCAAGCGGGACCCCTGACGAGGCCCCAAAGAGCCCCCAGGTCCGCCTCTCCCTCTCCTGTCCTCTTTCCCTTTGCAGAACTGGGCGCAAGCAGTTCGACCAGGAAGCTGCCTCCGAGGGAGTCTAGGAGGGGGTCAGCTCAGGACTTGCCCCCTCACTCAGCAGCACCAGGAGGATGTGGCCGAGGAAGCTGGCCGTGACAGGCGGTAGAGGGCACACGGGCTTGGTGGGGGGTGTCCTGGCCGCAGTGAGAGACACAAGCTTTAGATGTTCTCCTTGTTCTTTTGGGGACAGAGTTGAGGGTCCACAAAGCTGGGCGGGTGGCAGGGTCCTGAGCACTCACAGGAGTAGGGGGTGCGGGGGGGGCACCCCGTCCTCCGAGGCACCAGCCAGGGCCCCAGACCCCTCCTGTGCTCAGGAACCTCACCAACCAATATAGAATACGTCGTGTTCAATTATTCTGTGAACAAAAGCCAGAGGTTTCCCACAATTCAACACCCCATTAGCCGATAATTCAGCACAGATTCTCATCTAATGTGACTATATTTTATACAAATTATTTCGGACAAGAATTCAGTCCCTAATAACATTGATCTTCATAAAATTGTCGCCGGGCATCTTGTCTCGGGCCCGCGCTTCGACTCACGGCCACAAATCAAAGCGGGAGACGGGCCACAGACGACCTTGTGGCCCAGAGCCTGCGGAGGAACCGGTGGGGTCCAGGCTTCTGGGGACCACCGTGTGCAGCGCCCAGAAGGGCATCTGGGATCGCGGCGGGTGAGGACGGCCCCGCAGCCCCGGACTCAGCTGAAAGGACCAGGGCCCTTCAGGTCTGCTAGGCTCCCCGCCCTTTGTGGCACCGCCTGGGACCTTCCAGTTCCTGGGACGCCCGAGGGATGAACCGACAGCCTCCTGGGAAGGCCGGCAGACTGTGTGTGCCTGTTGACGGGCACCCGCGGGCATTTGACCGAAGATTTATCGTGTGACTCTGCGACACGGCACGGCCATCGCCCTAATACGTTATCAGGCTTGTTGAAATATCAATTTTGCACATGGCTTCACACGGCTGCCTGCGGCCCTGCTCAGGCCTATTACTTAATCCTTCTGTCATTAAGAAATCCAATCTCTGATTCCAGTGGCATTGGAGGGGGCGGGGGGAGGCGCCAGCTAATAGACCTCGAACCATCTGCTAATTGCGGTTCCTCAAACCCCAGGGAGCACGAAGCGGATGAGGGAGGCACTGGGAGCACTAGGAGGCTGGGCCTTGCAGCAGCAGGGCCCAGGCGTGGTTCGGGGTCCGGGAGCCGTCTGCCCTCGGGCCCCGGCTGGGTCCCGTCCCCAAGCCCTGACCGCTGGGAGCTCGATCGGCAGGATTTCCACAGCCGCCCGGCTCTGCCCGCTCGCACCCCGGCACCCTGGCCGTGGTGCCCGGTCTCGGGGGGACGCCCGCGCCCTCTCTGCCCCCGGGGCCCTGGGCAGCCTCAGCGCGTGGGGCGGGACCCTTCAGGGGCCCCTTCCCCAGATCGGAGGCCCCTCTCCCCTCCCTCCGCTCAGGACGCCCTTGGAGTGATGGATGGCTCCGCGAGGTCCCAGCCCTCTCCTCCTCCAGAGGGAGGATTGTTGACAACAGCTTTCTGTACCCCGAGCCCCTTTGTAATTGAGGACATTAATTTATTTCTCCGTCCTGTTAGCTCCATGCTAAGCAGGTGCCAGCCCTCTCCCGACGAAGTTCGTGGCTGCGAACCATTAATCATCCCCTCCCCGTTCCGAGCCCCTCTCAAGGCAGGGACTCCGGGCGAACCTACAGGAAGTTGCCCGCCGCCTCATCAACGTCTCTCCACGGCCCGATGGAACGGGGGCGGGTGTTCTAGACACTAATTCCCAGCCTAAACGGCGGCAAACAACTGACTTTGCCTGTGATCCTTGAGCAGCCCCGCCAGTCCCCTCGCGGGGACGGTGCCGAAACATTTCCACCCGGGCCCTTTGTTCACAGCCACTGCTCATAAGCGGTCTGGCCCGCGCCCAAGCCCGCACACCTTTTAGGCTCCAACGTGAAGTTCCCGTTTGTACTGTTGGTAGTTTTCAAACGAATGCGCCTTTGACAATGAGGAGGAGGCCGGCTGGCTTGGCCTCCGGCTGGCCCCCGTCCCCTCCATGGAGCCAGACCTTCATCGTCCGGGGCTCTAAAGCCCAGGAAGCCTGAGGCACCAGCTGTCCCCACACAGCGCCAGGGCCTGGACAGGCTGCTCCTTCTCAGGCAAGACCGGTGTTGGTCTTCAGCATCACCCGGATGCACCAGGACGGGGCTCGACTCAAAGCACTCGTAGCCCGCGGGGACGGCGGCGGGCGAACGGAGCCTGGTCCTTGGGCTGCAGAGGCTCAATGAGCCCAGCATGCAGTGGACCCAAGACATCGGCCTGTTCACAGAGTCAAGAGAGCCGGGAAAACCCATGGAAAAGACTCCGCGTGCCTGAGAGACTTCATCATCTACCGACTGTTATTTGCTCGTAAGGGAATTGGAAAGCGGTCCTAAAACTCGGTTAAATTTGGTGATAGGAAAGTAAAGCAGGCTATGAAAATCAGGATGGGAGAAGTAACCTGTATGAGTGGCCTTCATCCATCTTCCCCTTTCGTTCGCCCACCCATCCCTCCATCCGTCCGCCCCTCATCCGTCATCCTTCCACCCACCCATCCACTCATCAATTCATCTGCCCATTGACCCACTTGTGCACCCATCGACCCATCGTCCTTCTATCCATCCACTCGTTCCTTCGTCTATGTACCCGTTCGTCCACTTATCACCCATCCACCTATCCATCCACCCACCCACCCATCCACCTATCCGTCCGGCTGCCTTCTCAGTGTCAGGCTTCCACGGGGCCACGCACAGAATCTCAGGAGCCTGCAGCTGGATGGGTTCTGCATCCCCCTGGCCGTCTGTGGACATCACAGTTCCAGAGGCTCCCGCCTCAGGGTTTGGGAACCAAGGGCGGCCATCCTGCTGCCTCCTCCACAGGCCTCCTTCCTGTGCCCCCCATCCCCGCCCGCTGCCGTGGGGCTCCCCAGGGTGCTGGAGAGGATTTCCTGAGACCAGTCAGGAGGCCACGGCACGAGTCCACGGGAGAGGCTTTGGCGAGCTGGGTCCGTGAGATGAACGCACAGCTTTTGTAGGAGACAGCATCGAGCAGAGCCGGCCAGAGAGGGAGGCAGGAGAGAGGGGGACCTGGGTTGCGCTCAGCGCTTGGGCTTGGATGAACCGTGAAGGTTGGCGCCTTTGTCTGGGATGGGACAGAGAGAAGGGCTGATCTCATGTGGGGGTGGCTGATCTTCACGGGGCTGTAAGTTCATGAGGTCAGGGGCCAGGTCCATCTTGTTTCCAGGGTATTCCGGGGTGGCGCAACATTGCAAGAGAGAATGTGCGAGATGAATAAACGCGATCGTGCTTTCACCAGGAGTCCCCCAAACAGGTGCAGCTTGGTGCCAGCGACACCCCGGCAGGGCGGGCTCCCTCTTGGGGCTCCAGGTCAGTCACCTGCAAATTCTTGAGGGGTAAGCCCCCTTTCCACCCAGGGGGGTCATAGCAAACCACGGGGATGACCCACGGGGATGACAGGCTCTGGGGCAATAGCGGCCCCATCCCGGGACCTGTTCCCTCGGCCCAGACCCCAAGCCTCAGCTTCTGTGTCTGCAACTTGAAGAGAATCACGACTGGCTTGCACGGCAGCCTGGAGGGTTCAATGGAATGATATATAGACATGCCTGGTACCGTGTGTTCCGAGCGGGAACTCCAAATGTCCGTGTTGTCACTGCCGATGGGAACCCGACACCCGTGGACCCGCTTGTGTCCCTCCCACCCCTGGAACAGCGTGTCTGACGCACGGGGTGCCCAGCAGAGCTTCCTCCAAGGAAGTGTCCATGAGGACAGCGGCTGGCGTGTCCCACTCTGCCCAGGAGCCCGTGTGATGTGCACCTCCTCTCCTTTCCGCCCACACGGCTTGGGAAGCAGAGGTTTTACCTGGAGACAGGTGCCCTGCTGGTTTGGGCCCCAGTAATTTCCACGGACGGGGCGGCCGCTGGACAGGGATGGCTGCTGTGTATCCCCGGGTGGGCCAGTGAGTCCGGGGCTTCCGTTCTCTGGGACCCAGGCCCTCCAGGAGGGTATAGACCATGCCTCTGGGCGCTACAAGCATAACCAGGATCCCACAAGCCCCCAGAATGGAGAAATGGGGTCGTGCAGAAAGCATAGGGCGTTGCTCCCACAGACCCTGGAATAAAATCCCCAGGCTTCCAAAGTCCCGAGTGACCCAGCGGACGGCCCTGACACTGCCCCCCCCCCCGCCTCCCCCGCCTCCCAAACTTGCACCCACCCACACGGGGCCCTGGAGTCGGGGAGGGGGCGGCTTCTGCTGGGTCTCTTGGCACAGACGGACCCCTCTCAGAGATGTCCTCCTGCCCCTGCCCCCTGCTCACCTCCTGACTCGGCTGCTTTGTCCCCTCCATCACTGTCCAAAATCGTTCAGGACTTTAAATGTTCTCATCCGTTCTGTTGTTCACTGCACATTTCTCATCTCCGAGCCCCACCGAGGCGGGTCCCCTCCCCTTCTGACTTGTCGCTGTGGTTTCCCAAGGCCTGGAAAGGCAAGCGGCCGGTGGCTGTGGCCCTCCCGCTGAGCAGCTACCAGCCGTGAGGTTCCTGCGGTGTGTCAGCAAAGGGGCTCCCGGAGCCCTGGACAGCCGTCCGCTTGAAACGCATCCTTCCGCCTGGACACGCCGTTCCTTGCAGAGCCTTCTCGGGGCATGAGAGAAAAGAGAGATACATCCACGTACAGATGCTCTGCCCTCAGGAAGGGGGCAGATGCCCCACTCTTTATGTGCGTAATGACCTCTTCCCCAAAGCACAAACCAGGAGAGGGAAAAGTCACAGTGGAGATGCTGACAGACCCTTTGTCAGGGAACCAGAGCAAGAGGGCAGGCGTCAGGCTTGGTGACTGTGCGATCCTGATATGGTCACATAAGGGCACCTCGCCTCTGGGTCTTCCCCCCAAGCCCCTTCACCCCAGTCTACTCATAAGAAAAGCATCAGACAAAACACAATGGAGGGACAGACCCTAAAACACCTGTCCAGCAGCCCTCAGACCTGTCAAGGTCATCACATTCAAGGAATGTCGGGGACACTGTCCCAGCCCAGAGGAGCCTCAGGAAACCTGATGTCTAAGTGTTACATGCATCCTGCAGGAAAGGGAAGTCAGACACACACTGATGCGTTCCAAATAACACACAGGCTTATTTACTTAGCAACAGTGTATAAATATTTCCACTATTTGTAACAAGTGCACAGTAACAATCCAAGGTGTCAGGGTGGGCAAACCCGGGAGAGGGGGATACACAAGAACTCTGTGTTGTCAGCTTTTTTCTATAAATCTAAATAAACTGTCTTAAAGTAAAATCCTACTTTAAAAACATCTATGCACAGATATGTTTACCAAAACATCACCTAGAAGGAGGGGATGTCTGGGCGCCTGGGTGGCTCAGTCAGTTAAGCATCGGACTTCAGCTCAGGTCATGATCTCGTGATCTCGTGGTTCACGGGTTCAAGCCCCGCGTCGGGCTCTGTGCCGGCAGCTCAGAGCCTGGAGCCCGCATCGGATTCTGCGTCTCCCTCTCTCTCTGCCCCTCCCCCAGTCACGCTCTGTCTCTCTCTGTCTCAAAAATAAACAAACATGGAGAAGGAGGTGACCTCTGTGTGGTAGGAGACACCGTGTAATGAAACACTGCGCAGCCCCGGAAAGGGACAACGGGAAACTCAGTTACATCCCAAAGCGCTCAGCTTTTAACTTAAGCTGGAAAAGCGGAATTTAAAGTCTGTACAGTGATCACCCCAACTCTGCGGGACCCTGCGTCTAGAAGAGCAGAGCTGAAGGGGCGCCCCAGCCCAGCGCTGTGCCCCCCCCGGGGGCCGCCCCGCCAGCGGCCCAGGCCCTCCCTTGTTGCGCGGAGACCAGAGACCGGAGCGCGCACGGAGCAGGCGACCGGGGGGGGGGCACGCGCTCCCCTCCCGGAGGTGGTGTCAGTAGGGGGCCGGGACAGACGTGATGGCCTAGAACCGAGCTCCCAGAGAATCTGGATTTAGCGCCGTTGCCATCGACGCGGTAAATCGCCCACCTCGTTGTGCAAACCGCGCCGCCTGGCAGACCGTGGGCCTCGAGAGCCGCACGCGGACACCCGGGCCCCGAGAGGGAGCCCGGGATCTGACACCAGTCCAGGCGCCCCTCCCCCGCGGTCTGCGGCTTTGCCCGGAGCGCCGGCGACCGTGGCCAGCCCCCGGCTGGGGCACCTGCGCATCCTGGCGGCGGCCGTCCGCCTTCTCCGCTCCGGAGATTCAACATTTTGGGAGGAAATCCAGGTCTCGTCTGACATGGCATTTTGCAAGCGGAGCCTCGGAAACTTTTGCGGCCGCGGTAATAGGATAGCACGCTACAGCCTCCCGCCGCCCCTCCTCCCAGGGACTCCGGGAGCCGCAGGCCCCGCGAAGCCAGTCCCTTCGCCCAAGCCGGGCCGGGGGGGGGGGGGGGGGGGGGGCCTGGCCCGCCCCCTCCCCCCACAGGAGAGCCCGTGGGCTCACGGCGCACGTGCTCACCTTGCGGCTTCCGAGCAGGAGCCCCTGAGTCCAGAGCGTCGGGCTCCTCTCCGGGAGCGGTCGCAGCAGGCAGGCTGACCGTCCAGGTGGCTGGGCCACGGGCAGCAGTTAAAGGGCCACAGAGGCCGCGGAGCGGCCGAGTCCAGGCTGTCCTGACGTGAAGCAGGTCCAGGGGCCATGAAGCGCGTGGCTGTGTTTTCAGAGGACAAGTTCACAGGCAGCTGTGTGCCCAGGACTGGGCGCGAGACCCAGACCCCCGCCCCCGCCTCCAGGCCGCGGGGACCCCTTCCCTGAGAACCGGACTCTGGGGTCTGTCCTGCCTTGATGTGGTGGACAGAGTGACAAGGTGGCCGGTGGGGGGGGGGAGGGTTCAACAGTGTCTAGGGCTCCCTTCCCTGGGCGTGGAGAATGGGGGAGGGCTGTGATCGGAAGCCTGGAAGGTTCCAGAAGGGGTAGAGGTGAGTGGAAGTCTGATGGGGAGGACGAAGGGAAGCAGAGGGGAGGCCGCTGGGCCGCCAGGAGCCCCGGCAGGAGAGACAGAGGTGCAGGGCCCCGAAGCGCCCCGGGGAGCGGTGGCGGGGTTGGGGGAGGAAGGTCACCGAGCCTGGCACTTTCTAGTCTCAAGAGCCACCCGTTCCTGACTCTCTGTCTGCCCCACAGCCCCACACTGGCTCAGGGCCCCGAGACCTTTCCCAGCACCCCGCACCCCTGTACGCCCCAACACCTGCCCTCTGTGCCCTCAGGGTGGGGCACATCCCAACCAAAACCCCTCAGGGCTCCACTCCGGGTAAAGTTACAGGGTCCCACTTGGTCTGGCCCAGCAGCCGGCTCTGCCCTGGAACCATCAGGCCCTCGGCCGCAGGTTAGAAGCCGCCTGGGCTTTGCTGGTTCAGGTTTCTCTTCACCTGGGTCCCTCTGCCCTCACAGCTGGGGCTCCCGCACCCTCCCAGGGCCAGGTGACCCGTCTGACAGAAGTTTCCAGAGCCGCCCACACATTGCTGGGCTTGCAGGGACGGGGACACCCTCCTGCCGTCCCTAAGGTCAGATGCGGGGAAGGACAGGGCACCCGCCTGGCCTCCCGCCCCCCCACGTGGCAGAGGGTCACCCAGCAGGACACAGCCTGTGCTCCGTGACAGGTGCACTGGGCTCTTTCCCGGCTGTTCAAGATGAAGGCGGGGTGATGCGGCATGCGGGTGGAGGGAGACAGACGGAAAGACAGACAGACAGACAGACAAAAGGGGGAGGAAAAGGAACGAGGCGTCACCCTCAAGGGGCAGAGAGTCCGCAGGCCTGTTGGTCTGTTCAGAGAAAGGCCCAGACAGACGTCAGCGAGTACAGAACGCGTTTGCGTGCAGCCGGGAGCCAAGTTGCGGCTCAAGGGACTGAACCACACCCGAGGAGAGCGCCCGGCACTTGGCTTCCCGGCCCCCCTCCAGCCCGCGCTGCTCAGCCTTCCTGGGTCCTTCCCCCAGCCCACAAGCCCCCTGGTGGCCCCGGTGCCCCAGGCACCAAGCCCGCCTTCTCAGTGGGCCCTCCTCCTGCGCATCTGCTCCCGCCACCGTCGCCAAACCCCTGTGTCCCGCACAGAGGGCTCAGCTCAGGACGCCTCCGTCTCCCCCTGAGCCGAGCCCAGAGTCCTGCGTCCACACGCGGGTGGAGGATAGATAAACAGATGACAGAGCAGGACAGACTGACGGACAGATACAGAAGACAGGTGGACAGATGGACAGTGGAGGCATCTCTCTCCGTATATATTTAAATATTTACGTAAATATAAATATAATGTGTCTTTATTTTTTTTTAAATTTTTTTTTCAACGTTTATTTATTTTTGGGACAGAGAGAGACAGAGCATGAACGGGGAAGGGGCAGAGAGAGAGGGAGACACAGAATCAGAAACAGGCTCCAGGCTCTGAGCCATCGGCCCAGAGCCCGACGCGGGGCTCGAACTCACGGACCGCGAGATCGTGACCCGGCTGAAGCCGGACGCTTAACCGACTGCACCACCCAGGCGCCCCAATACAATGTGTCTTTAAATACTTGAGGGCTATGAGGGGCGCCTGGGGGGATCAGTGGGTTAAGCATTTGACTCTTGATTTCGGCTCCAGTCATGATCTCACAGTTTGTCAGATCGAGCCCTGCGTCAGGCTCTCGGCTGAGAGCAGAGAGCCTGGAGCCTGCTTGGGATCCTCTCTCTCTCTCTCTCTCTCTCTCTCTCTCTCTTAAAAAAAATAAATAAGCTTTCAAAAAGTATTTGGGGACTGTGAATCAATATTCGTATTTCCTTGTTTCTAAGTCTTCCCAAGTTGGCTTTGGATTAAGAAATGATACAAGTGTGTTTAGAAACAAATGACCAGAGGGGACGCCGCGTGCAGGTCCCGGCGTGACCGTGCGTGCGACTCGGGGCCCACCAGGTGAACGCTCGCTTGAATCTTCAGGGGGGGCTCGCGCACCGCTGAGGCGGGGTCCCGACAGCATCAGGTCTGTGGGCCGTGACCCCACAGACCGCCCCGAGGACACGGTGCCTCCCCCGCAGCTGACCCGCGTCCCCGTGGGCTTTCTTCCCCACCTGCGTCCGCCCTTCCACGCACATTCCCGCAAGCGTCAGGGTGACTCATCGGAACTTCCTTCGCACAAGTGTCAGCCCTGCGTCTGGCGGCCGCACAGCCGGCCCGCAGCGCACGACCTGAGGTCTTTGAATGTTGTCTCCTTGGAACATTTCCGGAACGTGCAAAATGAGTCCCTGTAGAGGCGACGTGTCTCGTATTCCTTCTTTCCTTCCTTCCTTCCTCCCTCCCTCCCTCCCTCCCAGCTGAGGCTCATCCATGTTTCCCATCAGCTCTAGGCTGGTTTCGAGTCAACACGAAGAGCCCCAGAGAGCAGAGGCCCATCATCCTGAGTCCTCCGTGAGACCACGTGGAACAGACCGCAGGCTGGCCCTGGGGGGACCCAGACACACAGTGAGAAGGAGGAAATAACTTGGCCTTTGTATTGACCCCAAGAATCGGTGGGGCCGCTTGTCTCTACATCATAACCTGAGCTGCTCTAGCTGACACATTAGCCACCTGGGCCCAGCGTCCTCAAGAGGACACGCAGGGGGTGTGGCATCCCACAGCAAGAGTATCAGAGGTCGCGTCCGGACAGCCCCCAACACGGGCTGAGCTCCCCTGCCCCCACACGGGAAGGAACGCAGGCGCTTGGCTTCTGGACCGAGAGCAGGTGCTGAAGGTCAGCCTGCGGAGGAGAAGTCAGAACCCGCGGGGCCTGAGGTCTGGATGTGGCCCCTGGGGGCGGGGATGCCGGGCAGGTGCTAGGGGCGGCTCCCTACCGGGGTGGGGGGACACAGCACCCCGGAGCACGACCTTCCCGCCCTGCGCTGCTCCTGCGGGAAGCCGGAGCCCCCTCGGGAGCCCCCTCCCCCACGTGCACGCCTGTGTCATATGTGTGCACCATTGTAGAGTCAAGCCCCAGCCGGGCCTGGCTGTAGGCCCACCCACTCCGCTGCCGATTCCTCTGTGGCCCCGACCCCCACTCTTGCACAGCCCGTGTCCCCCCCCCACACTGAAAGCCTGGCCCCCAGGAGCTGGAGCTGCCCCGGGACCCTGGGGGTGCCCCCCCGGCCACCTAACCCTCCCCGTGGCCTCCCTCACTGAAAGCAAGTGTCTCTGATGCCGTGTCCTCTCTCTGAAAGGGGCTGTGGGTGACAGCGTGCGACGCTGGCCGGAAGGTAAGCCAGGCCCCTCCCCAGCGGCAGCCTGCTGATCCCTCCTGAGCCATCTCGCACCTCCCGCTGCCCAGGCTGCCCGAGGCCGTGGGAGCCCGGCTTGTTGGGACTTCTCACGGACGGAATCCCATCTGCACGTCCGCGATTCTGCACAACGTACCCTGGCCGTCCTGAGCTGGAGACAGGCCTTGTCCTGGACGGCAGAGCCAGGCTGGGGTCCCCGGCCAAGACGTGATGCAGGCTTCTGATGGTCTCCTAAGAGCACAGAACGGACCCTGCCGCTTTCCTGCTGGAGACCTGGCTCCCACCCACCGTCCCCACTTACTCAAGCTTGGCGCCTCGGCAGATGGTTGCTCGGAAGGAACACGGCCACCTGGGCCTCCGTCCAGGGGAGGAGAGAAGCCCCTTATGCGCGTGGCCAGAGGGACAGCGGGCGGTGCCTGGGCCCTGCCGAGCGGGCGGTGTTAGTTTTCCGCTGTAGGACAGAGATGCTGGTGTCCCCAGCAAGAAAGCCCATCTCCAGGCGGGTCACTCCCGCCTGCACTCTGGTGACCCTCAGGGCCAGGAGGAAGCTCACCCGTGGCCTCGCCAGCCCCGAAACCTTCCCTGGCGGCCTTCCTCCTTCTGTGACCGTGCAAAAGCCACACAACCCGGTCGCCTGCGTGGGACGGCAGCCTGCCTCGTGCCGTCTCGGGCAACCCTGGCTCCCGTGGACACGAGGGGGAGTCGGGAGACAGTTTGGCCCCCACCCCCTGGGTCAAGGACACCCTGCACTTTAAGCGGAGCAACAGGAAGCTTCTCGTAACTGTGTATCGGCAAGCTGCGGCCACAGCGATGCTGGTAACGAGCGCCGCGGATCCCGGTGGCCGACGGTGACTCTTTACTGCTGCTCACAGGTGCACAGCTCAGCCGTGTGGCAACTCCAGTTCTCTGACTCGTGTAGGAGCGCCGGGAGGGGGCTGCCCCACCGTGGCCCGGGCCCGCCTCCTTGTGTCCCCCTCCAGACCGGCCCAGGCGTGTCCTCACGGCAAGGCGGAGCTGCGGGAGAGAGCGGCAGGTGCAAAGATTGCAGGGACACCACGCGCCGCGGCCCCAGCTCCGGGCCATCCCGCGGTCGACGTTGGCTGACCTCCCGTCCGGCAAGGGGTGGCTTCTCCGAGGGGCCCTGAGCCCCGTCCCAGCCCAGCTCCGCTCTCCGCCCTGCGTCCTTGCGCCTGAGAGTAGCCGGGGACGGAGGCTCGAGGGCCGGTGGGGAGGGAGGTCCGAGGTCTGGCTGCGGCGGGAGCCTCCTCCCGACTCCCCCTTGCCTCCCACGGCCGCGAGGGGCTCCCTGCCTGGTTCCAGCAGCTCAGCCACTCCCTCCCCCGCTACTCATCGTTTGCCCTGAGCAGAACCACGTTCCAGACATCTGGGCCCCCCAGCTCCAGAAGCCCCGACTCGGCCCCTCCTCTGCCACCCGGCTTCCCTCTGCTCGGATCACTGAGACACGGCCGAGCGGGAGGAAGGGGCTGGAGGTCAGCCCAGAAAGCAGCAGTTTCAGGGGGAAGGAGGCCCCACATCTGTACCAGGCATTGTGGCTTCAGCCAGGCGTTCCCCGGGCCGGGCTTTCTGTGGCTCAGAGGGCAGCCCCCTTCCCTCACGCACGGCATCCCTGCCCCTCTCGGGATCCCGCGGCCGGAGCTGCCCCCCAGCAGCACTGAATGGCATGATGGAGGAGGTGAGAGCCGGTTGGGGGGGCTGGGGGGGCCCAGTTCACTCACCTGTGGGCACAGGAGCACTTCATCCCACCCCATCATCTCACGGGGTGAGAGCCCGCCTCTGGGGCCACAGAAGTCCCATCTGATGGGCTGGAATGAACCGGGATACTCAGATCTCAGCACTGGGAGGGCCCCGGGGTCAGGCCTGCCAATCACAGGGGTGTCCTTCTCTGGCCCCAGGAGCTTGCCCGGTGGCATGATAGGCTCAGATGCCCTGCAGATGGGGCTCAGCCCCCCTCTGGGCCTGGGGCTCTGCGGCTCACGCTGGCGGGCATCACAGGGTCCCCTAGCCCTGAGCCCACTGTGGCCCCGGGGTCAGCAAGCCGCTCCCCTGTGCCCCTCCGCTGAGCCTCTGAGGCGTTTCCACCTGGAACGCGTGTTGTTCTTGGCTAAGACCCGGGGCAGTGTCGGTTGGGGTGGGGTGGCCCCCACTAAGGGTTCGGGCTCAGGGCTGTGTCGCTGCCAAGGGCACTCCCCCGCGGGAGCTGGGCATCACCGTGACATGAAAAGCGCATGGCTGTCTTTCGGCTGTTTGGTAAATTTTTTAAAAAAATCAGCCTCCCTTTCCGAGCGATCTAACACGATGAGCTCAGTTGGGGGCGGGGATCGCCAAACGTTTTCTTATTAAAAACCGCGATGCAAAAAAACCTCAAAAGTGGTAATATCTTTAGAGAGAGCCCGAGTGGTCTGACCTGGTCTCCAGAGTAATCTCCTTAAAAGGTTTTCAATAATTTCAGACTTTTATTTGCTCTGTGAGTCACTCTGGAAGCTCAGCGAGGTCTGAGGCTTGGGAACTTTATGAGTTTATTTAATGCCCGCTGTCGCGGAGTTTCGATCCATTAATTCGTCCGGGTCTGGGGGCCACCACTGTCAGCGGGCACCATGCCCCCTTCCCAGAGACCTCACAGCGCGTGGAGGGGACCCTCCCGGAAAGTGCCGCCTCTCGGGGTCTGCCGGCACCCCTGCCCGCCGGGGTCAGGCCCTCGCCGGCTCCAGGGTGCTGCTCTGCGGCTGCCGTGGCTGCCGTGGCTGCCGTGGCCCGGCCAAGCTGACGCCAACACGAGCCACACAGAGCTCGCGCCCTCCCCCCCCCCCGGTGGTCTATGTGCGCGTCTTACCGTCCATCCGGCATCCGTCCCATCAGCTCTGCACCCCACGTGGTCCAGCCTCCGCGCTGACCACCCGTCCAGAGGGCACGCAGGGGCCCTAAAAGAAGCTCACACCTGGCTCCCCACCCCCGGGTGCCAAGGGCACCAGCTCCCCACCGAGCCCGGGCACGTCCAGGGGATGTGTGCACGGCCGCACACACACCCACACGATGCGGGCGGGGCACTTCCTGGAGATGGAGGGAGGGGTCGTCACCCCGGCCACCCCCGGGGACGTGAGCTCGACTCCCACATCGCCAGACTGTGTGCAGGAAGAACGGGCTTGCACCGGTGGTGTTCCCCACCACCTCCTCCCAGAGGGGGCTCAGCTTCCCGGGAGAGGGGCCCAGACGCAGGATCAGTGGCTCCGTGGCGACTTCGACCTGCTTCCTTGCACACACGATGCCTTGCACACACTGGGGCGAGCTTCAACAGGCCGCGCACACCTTAGGACCACCCAGCACGGCGCTCTGGCCTCATGGGCAGTGGGAACTCACGAATCCCCAGGTCGGGGGCCACCAGATCCGGCTCGGGCCCGGCTGCGTCTCCACCAGGGACGGCATCGAGGAGGAAGGAAGTCAGAGCAGCTTGGGGTAAAGAAGCCCTAACGCGGTCATTCCCCTGTTCCCGGCATCACCCTCACCCCAAACAGCACAGACCCGAGAGCCCTGAGCAGCTCATGATCACGGTGACCGCCGGGACCCATCGAGTGCGCCCCCCACCGGAGCCGGGCCTGGGGCTCTGTCACTCACACACGCTGGTGACACATGGGGACATGGAAGGGCCCACCGCACCTGCGGGGACTTACTTTCCTCCTTGTCTGTTTGCCTTTTGGTTTCCTCGTCCCGCTTGCCCTAAACGGGCACCACCCTGAGACACAGACGCTCCCAGGCCTCCCTCAGCCCACGTGCTTTCGTCCGTGACCACGTCTGCCCAGCGCGCACGTCAAGTGGCCGAGCTCCCTCAGCGCGCTCCGGGCCCCACCCGCCCCTGCCGTGTGACATTCGGTCGTCCACGCCGCTCCTGCGTGGCCTCGTTCGTTCCACAAGCAGCATGGGGCCCCCCCTTAGCCAGGCGCTGGGACAGTAATAATGAACAAGGCAGGCGAGGCCCCTGACAGCACGGAGCTCCTCCCGGTGGAGACGGAATCGCCACGTCAACACACGTGGGCATAAAATAGTTTCCAAGGGCAAGAGGGACTGGGGAGCCACAGGGGCAAGTGTCGCGGACTCACGGGGCGAGGGCGGGAGGGCGCAGACAGGAAAGGACGCCCGAGGAAGAGGTACGGGACCCCGGGGCGACCAGAAGCGGAAGGCTTGCTCGGAAACGCCACCCCATCGCTGCTCTTCAAAGTCTTGTTCTTGTGCGAAACACGCATAAGGTAGAATTCAGCATCCTCACCATCTTTAAGTGAACCAGACGCCGTCGTTTCGTGGCAAGAATTTCCCGGGCTTCAGGGCGTCGGTCTTTGCTTCCAGGGGATTTTTCCGTGAAGGAAACTCCGCGCCTTGAGGGGAACACAGACCCCGAAGCCGGCAGCCCAGGCCGACGGGCAGGTGTGCACTCCAGCGCCGTGACTGGAAAACCCACCGCTAGGGAGGCCTCGGGGGGGACGCGGAGCATCTTCTGGGGAACGCCACCTCCTGAATCGTGTCACCGGGCTGTCCTTGTCCCCTCGCTGATGCAACACCAGGAAGCAGCCTCCTGGCAGGGCTGGTCTGCTCAGCGACCGCGGGAAGATGAGCCGAGGCCCCCGGACGTCACAGCCCCTCACCCAGGGCAGGACCGGTCGGGAGGGGAGCAGGGGCCCGCGGGGGCCGCGCCTTCTCCAGCTTCCTCACCCACAGGCACCACCGCACGCTCTTGGATGGGAGACCCCGTGTCTCCTCTCGTCCCCGCCTGAGCGACCGCCACCGGAGGGACGCGAGGCAGAAGCAGCAGCATCTCCCAGGCGAGGGCCCCAGGTCACCCAGCAGGACTGCAGGGCGTCTAGAACCAGGCCTGGGGCCGCGCTGTGGCCCTGCCCGCCTGGCCTCTCCTGCCGCAGGGCTGCCCGGAGGCGAGCGCCGGCCCCCGTGGGGCTCCCGGGCCAGGCCCGAGGGGCCTTCTGTGCAGACGGCCACGGGCGAGCCACGCGGAGGCCGTGACAGAGGACGGCACAGGTCCGTCCACACAGGCGGCCGGCACCCTGCTGGGTGGGTGGCCACGGCCCCGGGACAGGTGGGCGGCCACACGGCCCGGAGGGAGGGAACAGACAGCGGAGACAGGGCCCTGCCCACGGCCTTCGTAGCGCCGGGCTGGAGGCGGCACCTGACACGCCCCAGGCCGACTGTGCCCCAGATTCACGCGTCGGAGCCTCGCCCCCAGACCTCAGCGTGACCATGTGCGGAGCGGGTCTTCCAACAGGCGAGGTCCTGAGGGTGGGCCCGACCCCTGGAGGCCTCAGAAGAGGCACATAGACACGGGGGGACGGCCACGTGAGAACACTGGGAGAGGATGGCGTCTGCACAGCAGGACGGGGGCCTCGGGGGGAGACAGGGCCCTGGACTTCCGGCCCCAGGGCTGAGAGGACGGGAACGTGTGCGGTTCTGTCCCCACCGCCGTGGCGCCCCGACGGCTCAGGTCCACGCCGATCCTATTCCTGTGTCCTTGTGCTCACAGCCCAGGCATGCCTCGGTTTACCCTCGTGTCGCCCACAGCGAGGGTAGCGGGACCCACGGGGTGTCCACGGGAGGGATGGGAACCACGTGTTCACACAGAGCGTGTTGGCCGCGCGTCTGCTGCATCCCACGCACTCAAGAGCCCGTCTTCTGGCGCAGGACCCAGATCGCTAGGCTCCACCCGGGTCCCCGTTTCCCGGGGAAGGACACTGTGGGGCGCGGAGGTGGGATCACCCCCGGGGGGGCGGGCTGAGGAGGCCGCCAGCCTCCCGGGGACCGGGCCCCGGCGACACCCTGCAGGGCCAGCAGGCCAAGCCACGGGCCTCTCTTCCCACCAGGTCATTCTGCCCGAGGGTCGGAAGTTCCACCAAAACCGTGGCCGAAGAGGCGCTGACCGCTAATTCGAGTGGGATCCACTCACCCTATGGAGCACCCGTGGGAGGTGGCGTGGGAGCTGCCGTGGGCGTGCAAACGTGCAGCCGGGACTGCGGGTGAGGGCCCCGCCACGGGGAGGGAAGGCGGAGGGCTTCCCGGAGGAGGCGGCTCAGCTCAGGAGTGGGGGGCAGGGGCCCGGGGGGAGCTTGCCGGCGGGACAAGGCAGGGAAGCCCCGCCCCTCCACCCTGTGAAAGCAGAGCAGGTACAAGTTCTGCGCCCTGGGCGCTGGTCCCACCCCGCGCTGTGGGTGTGCTGTGAAGGCAGGGCGGTTGGGCAGGCGGTGAGAACGGCAGGCAAGGCCTCTTGTCGTCAACCAAGCAGCCGTGGTTTTAGCCCACGGAGCGTGGCAAGCCACGGGAGCTCCCAGTCGGCGGAGGCGTGGCTCTGGGGCGTGCTGACACCCTTCCCCTGACAGCCGACCTGCCGTGGTCCTGGGGCCACCTGCCCCCGCCTTGGTTTCCTGCTCCCTGGGATGGCTCCCTCGGTTTCCCTCCCGATCCCTTTGTATTGGGAGGTGGCCTGGCCGGGGACTCGGGGTGGCCTGAGCACTGGGGCCCGGCCCTGGGGCCCCAGCAGAGGGTCCGGCAGGTGCAGGCACGTCCGTGAGTCGGACGGTGTTCGAGGTGAGAGGCGTGTGCTCTCACCAACATGCCATGTGGATGAACCAAGCCACGTGCCGGCCACATCGATTCGCAGGCGATGTGTGGACATCCTTCAAGGCCCTCAGCCGAGTAGCTGGCTGGCCGCTACGAAGTCGGCACGTAGACCCATCTCCCCGGCTCTGCCGTCTCAGTGAGCAGCACCTGGAAAGACGGGAAGCCACAGACGGGAGAAAAGGCTCACGGAGCCACTGCCCCGTGGACGGCTCTGAGAAAGAATCGTTCAGTTAAGTGGTTGCTCCCGTGGCGTCAGCAAAATCAGACACTGGCTGCTCTCGGGTCCACTCCGAGCAAAGAGACGGACCGGGCGGGGCTGGGGGGCCGTGAGGGCGGGAGGGGTCTCGGGCACGGGCGGCCCGTGCTTCCGTCCCCAGGGAGAAGGCCGGCGCCCGGTGCGTCTGCGTCCCGGGTGGGATCTCCCTGAACCTCGGGGCACAGAGCTGCCGGCCAAGTCTGGGTCGGGGACGCCCAGGGCACCCCAGCTGCCGCCCGGGGGTTTGGGGAAGAAGAGGAGACACGCCCCCGTCTCCGCCAGCTCGGACCGGGCGGCTCAAGGGACGGACCTTTACTTCTCATGGGTCGGGAGGCCGGGCTCCGAGATCCAAGTGCCGGCCGCCTTCGCTGTGTCCTCGCCTGAGGGACAGAGGGCTCTGGCCTCTCCTGTGTTTCTCATAACGGCACTGACCCCGTCATGGGGCCGCCCTCATGACCCCTCCTGACCCAAATCACCTCCCAGAGCATCCATCTGCAAACACCACCACACCGGGGTGGGGGGGGGGGTGAGGCCTTTAGCGTGTGAATTGGGGGGACACAAGCATCCTGTCCACAGCGGCCACGGGGACAGACACAAGCTGGGAGTTGACAGCGTGCACAGAGACATGAGGGCCAAACTCCCCTGGAAAACCGTTAGGGCGGGGGGTGGAGGGGCAGGGGCAGGGGGCAGGGCTGGGGGGCGGGAGGGCCAGAGCCAGGGGACCCGGACAGAGGCAGAGCGGATTCTCACGCACACGCACTCCCCACGACCCATAAGTCCTCCCAGGTCTGCCGTGTCCTTGGGCCCAAGCGCCCCTCTCCGGGCAGAACGCCTGTGCCCCCTGCTGCCCGCGGGACCCATGGCAGGTCCTATTGGAGATTTTCCGGCTGCCCCTTAAAGTCACAGCTGCTCAGTGTTCTGTCTAGAAAACAAAATCGCAAGTGACAAAAAACTCTTTGGAATAACCACCCTCCACTGACTTCAAAGACAGCTGCCCACGTGTGGGGACCCCGGAATTTATGCTGACCATTATTACAGTTACTCTAAGTACTGTGAAGGGGCAAACGAGGTCCCCCCACTCCCAGCAGGGGCTCCGTCTGGATGAAGCCCTGTTTTGTTACGCGTCCAGCTCTCCAGGAAAAGCTGGGAGGCCGGGTCACCTCAGTTTCCCCCCAGTCCCCCCCCCAAGCCCACTCCCCATGTGCCCTCAGCACCCCCAGGATGCTCCCCAGGTGCAGCACGTGCCCGCTTTTAAGAAGAATGTCCAGTTCCAAGGTGTTTTCCGCCCCCGTGAGCCTGTGTCCCCTGCACCCCCTAAACCCCATCCTG
>NW_024412413.1:1401984-1402584 GCF_014898765.1 Herpailurus yagouaroundi | reverse complement strand
CTGAGCACCCGTCGGCCCCACGCCTGGTGGCCACTCCCCGTGGCTGCTCCGTGTCACAGGAAGCCACGTGGGGGCGGGGCACTGTGTTGAAAGCACTTGGGGATAACTAGGTGTTTCTAGTGGAAATCTGAATTTCAAGCTGTCAGAATTCATCAGAAATCAAAGGCAGATTGATCGCACACCCTCGGAAGGGCCCAGAGTCAGACAAGTAAAAACAGAAAAGAACCACCGAGCCCTCCAGCCCCCGGCGAGTGGCCAACAGACCTTCTCAGTCACGCTGTTGGAGAGCGCAGAGTGACAGGCCTGAGGCTGTCAGAGTCACCAGTTCGGCGTCAGCCAGAGCCAGGCTGGAGCCGGGCAGACGTTCGGGCCTCGGGGACCGTGCCCTGCTCCCAGGGTTCTGAGCTGGGACTCCGGGAAGGACAGATGTGGGGGAGACCCTGGGTGCTCCTGGACCCTCCCAGTCCCCGTGCTCCCCAGTCCCCAATGCTCCCCAGTCCCCACATGCTCCCCAGGCCCGTGCTCCTCAGTCCCTACATGCTCCCCAGTCCCCATGCTCCCCAGTCCCCAATGCTCCCCAGTCTCCATGCTCCCCAGTCC
>NW_024412413.1:1379717-1401974 GCF_014898765.1 Herpailurus yagouaroundi | reverse complement strand
CTCCCCAGTCCCCAATGCTCCCCAGTCTCCATGCTCCCCAGTCCCCATACACTCTCCCAGTCCTCGTGCTCCCCGGTGCCCACACACTCTCTCAGTCCCCATGCTCCCAAGTCCTCAGTACTCCCCAGTCCCCAATGGTCCCCAGTCCCCAATGCTCCCCAGTTCCCACACGCTCTCTCAGTCCCCGTGCTCCCCAGTCCCCATGCTCCCCAGTCCCCAATGCTTCCCAGTCCCCACAGGCTCTCTCAGTGCCCGTGCTCCCCGGTCCCCTGGAGCACACTCTCCTGGGCTGCCGCTCACACTGTGCACACATAGAGCTCCACGCCCAGTGAGGATTCTGTGCACTTTGCGGCTCCGTTGAGTGTGCTCGGCGGTCCCTGGCTCGGGTCCTGTCTCGCCGGGGGGCAGGTGTGTTTCCGGCGTGCTGTAGGTGGGAGGCGCTTAACAAAACCCAGGCCGAGTGACGTAAGATGAGCAACGAATGAAGGATCCCAAGCCGGCCTCCCACCCCGTCTCCATCTCCAAACACTGGGAGCCCCAGAGCCGCTCTCCCCAGCCGCTCACGGACCCCGTCCCGTCACCGGAGGACATCCGGCGGCAGCTGCCTCTGAGCGCGAACCTCGCGTTTGCAAGTCTCGGTCTCCATGGAGAGGCCCCGCGCGCCCCAGCGATGACTGTCCCACCGGGAACACAGAACCGGACCCCGTTCTAGCGGCTGGCGGGCCGCCCCTCGCCACGCTGGGGCCCCACCACCTGGGAGGTCAGACGGCCTCCCTCCCCGAAGCCTCCTAGCGTGCTGGGCCGACCCCGCGTCGCCGACCAGGCCGCAAACGCACCGGCTCCACTGCACTGCAGCCCGGGGGTGGTGTTAGGCCCAGGCCGGTTCTGGCTGATGTACAGCACGACCCGGGCCACCCAGCCCCACCAGGGACAGCGTGGCCTCCGGTCCCTGCACACGGCCCCAGGTCTGGTTCCGTGACCTTATCCTGCCGACGCCTCAAACCCCCGATACAATGCCAAGGACGGAACAGGTCAGCACCTGTCAGAGGCTCAGAACCTGAGGAGGGCGTGAGGCATGGAGTCTGCGTCTGGGCACATGGGGTGGAAATGGGGGGTTCGCTGGCTCCAGGCCCTAGACAAGGGGTCTCCCCATCGGCTAAGAAAGCTGAGTCCGGGAACCCAGAAGTCCCGCTGAACTCACCTAGGGAGGGGCTGGTGAAGCCCCCGGACACCCAGAGAGGTCACAGATTTACAAGGGAGCTTCCTCAAGGGGGAGACCCCGGGATGACGGGCAGACCCTGGGGGCCAGCACGGAGCCTGGGGCGTGCTGGGTTCCCGTCCCACGGTTCATCGAGAAGGACCAAGATACGCACTTGTGTGGGACGAGGACGTGGGGGGTGGCACATCGGCCAGCCAGCAGTCAGGCTGCGATGAGCTGACCATGAACGGGGACGTCTGCTTCCCCCCAAGGGGACCGGCGTCTCAGCATCGCCCGCAGACAATGCAGATCACACCGGCTCTCGGGCTGGGGACACCCCAATGCTCCGGAAGCCACCCTCAGGGGGAGGCTGCGTCCTCCAGCCCAGGGAGGTGACCAGGGCCCCAAGACTAGGGGCCGCTGGAGCCTGCCTGCGGGGGCGCCCACGGGCCAAATTTGGCCCAGTTTGAACAAAAAGGGTGCCGGTCACGGGTGGTAACATTTCGAATAACAATGTACCCGAGAGTCGGGGGACAATTGAAAAAATAATTTTTTTAAAGAAGAAAATAATGAAATGAGAAAGAAAGCAGAGAGGCAGCAGGAAGGAGGGAGGGAGGCGAGTTCTTCCCTCCAGGAGAGCGCCAGCGGGTGGGCGTGTGGGAAGTCACAGCCTCGCGGCCCTGAGGTGCACGTGCGGGACAAGGACCGTCCTGGGGAGCAGGGACGTGCGCTGGGCTCTGGGGGCTCCTTCCCAGAGGCCCCTCGGGCTGGCAAAGACGGGGAGCTCGGGGCTCCCGAAGCAGGAACAGACCTGGGGTCCGAGGCTGGGGTCTGTGCTGATGGGAAGCTGGTAGAGTGTCCTCGGGGGTGGACCCCAGGGCCCGGCGGGGATCCGGGGTGGCTTTGTCATGAAGAAGGCTCCAGCCTTCCCTCCGCCGGCCAAACCGTCTTGTGCCGAGCCTGACTCTTGGAATCATCTCTCTCCGCCCCCGCCCCCCCAGAGGCATCTGCCCGGACACAGCAGGCCGTGGCAGGAGGGACACCTGGGGGCACGGTGACAGTGCCCAGGGTGATACCACGACCCTGCCCTCCCTGGGAGACGTGGGGAACACACAGGTGTAGGGCCGCAAACCGGGAAGTGTGTTGCTGGGTGGGAAGCGTGCAGAGAGGGCGCATCCCAGCCCCTCTGCTTGCATCCGGTCCGCACGCCCTGGCGCCCCCTCGGCCGTCGTCGGCTTCGTAAGAGCAGCGGCGCCTCGCGAGCCGGAGGTCAGGGCAGCCGCGCACTCGCGGCCGTGACGCGGCCGAGTCCCGCAGAGAGGCCATCTGGCCGGTCACGGCCCGCGCACCTCCGTGCCGATGGCCCTTTGGAGCCTTGTTACCACGTGCGTCCCTGGAACCCCGTGGCCTGTGTCCGACGTGGCACCGCTGGGCTTCCCTCCCCACGCGGCCTCCGACTGAGTGGCCCCCTGACGGCGTTCGTCCGGAACTTTCCCTCAGAGACAATCACAAGGACACACTATTGTCTCAGCCGCCCCGTGGGCTTGAGTCTCCAAAGAGGAATGCTGGAGGGGGGAGGCCCTCCTCGTGCCCGAGCGCGACCCCCACGTTCCAGATGCCTCTCGCCAGGGTGGGGATCCGCCTTTCCCCAAAGCTCCGGGAGGTCAGGGGAGGACGGTCAGGGCGGCCGACCGGACGCCGTGCACAGCACCCCAGCCTCGTCCGGGGACAACGTGCCATGAGATCTGGGGACTGGCCCTCCGTGTGGACCCCCGTCCAGGGCCCGCTGCTCCTCCCTGACCTGGGTTCTGTGGTGTCACGGCCCCCGTAGAGGTCGGAGCCGCCCCGACAGACGGGACACAAGGACGTGAAGGAACAGGACGAGCCCGCTGGTCCTGCCGTCACCTGAATGTCAGGGGCAGTGCTGTGGGGACGTGCGGCTGGCGGCTCTGGTGAATGTCCGCTGCCTGCGGGGACAGATGGCGTCATCAAGTTCCCAACGCGGACTTCCACTCCAGGCGAGCGGCCCACGGCACCCACCCGCGAGCACAGGGAGGTGAGGCGCACACGGGGGACGGAAATGGGGGCGGGCAGGCCCAGCGGGCAGAGGACAGAGGAGAGTCAGGTGCTTCCCGCCGGGGCTTCTGGGGAAATGCCCTGAGCAGCGTCCGTCGCGCCCTGGCGCTCGCCAAAAGGGGCCGGCTTCAGCTCCTGGGCGAGGCTGTAGCAGGGAGAGAGGGAGAGAGGCGGCTGGCAGGGGTGAAGCCACAGTCCCGGGCCGCGGCTCAGGGAGGCCACTCAGGGACGGACCTCCCTCTCTTCACGAGACCCCCGTGCTGCCCTGGGTCGGGAGACCAGACCGCCCACCTTCCCTGTGGCCAGTCACGGAGACCCCCTCAAACTGGCCTCGGACTTGGGCTTGGTTTCTGTTTGTTTTGTGTTTTCAGAACTTGTTCTGAGCACATCCTCACCACCCTTCCCTCAATTATTTGTCCATGAGACGGCCCTGCCCAGCCAGCAGCGTCACGGGACAGCGTCCCCTGCTGCGCGTGGGTCCGACGTGGTCAGGGACAGCGTGGGCACGGGGCGCAGGGGCGCAGGGGAGAGGCAGAGATGGGCGGGCGTGAGGACACACACAGGGGAGAGGTCTGACGTCCTTCGCGATGGGCAGAGGAGGGCCACAGGGCAGGGGCTGAGAGGGTCCTGGGCCAGGCTTCCAGAAGCCTCCGAGGCAGCGTGCAGACCCTCGTGTGGACGCAGACACAGCAGCACCACCAGGACTCTGGGTGGGTGCCGTGGGGAGACTGCTGGGGACGGTCAGGAGGGTCCTCTCCCAGTAGGGCCCAGGGCACGTCACCAGCAGCCCCTGTCCTCGGCCACGCGCCCCCCCCTCCTTCAGCACCGCGTCAGTGAAGCGGCCGCCGCGTTTCCGCAGAAGGAGCACTTTCCAGCCCAGAGGCCGCCCAGCCGGGTGGAGCCTCGCGCAGGACGGGGGCCCCGCAAGCTCGACCGCTGCTCCCTTTCGGTCCTGGGTGAGACCGGCTTCCTCCCTCCTTAAATAAAACACAAAACAAAGACGAGGGAGGGAAGGCGGTTCCTCATTCATCACCCAGACGCGGCCTCCGTGTGCAGCCCCCACCCGGCAGCGCTCCCCGTGGAGCAGGAACACGGCAAACGGGAAACCCTCCTCCAAACAAGCACTTGCGAGCGGACCCGGGGCGTGCCAGGGGCCAGAAGGGGGCAGGTGCTCCCCGAGAAGCCGCCTTCCCTGCCCGGAGGGTCGGGCCGCAGCCCCCAGGCACACCCACGGAACAGACGCGGCAGCCCCCGGGGCTCTGCTCCACGACTGGTGAATTCTGGGGGGATCAGAAGTGCCAAGAAGACCCCCCGCCACCACCACGCTGTCCCCACCCCGCGCCCCTTCCGAGAAGCAGCAGCAGTCTGCAGGAAGACAGGCCTCGGTGGAGCGAAACCGCGGCTGGGACGTCGGCCTCACGAGCCGGGTGGGCTTCCCCGAGAAGGCCTTTCTGTCGATAGCAATTTGCTGAGTATTGATGTGGTAACAGTTTTTCAAGGAAAAAAAAAAAATCCTTCAATGGTGTCTGAGCCTCCCAAGTGTGACTTTTTAGACGCGGGAGCACTTTCTGGCAGAGCTGGCCTGAGAGGCACGTATGGGGGGGTTCACTCTGGACACCCCCAAACCCCTGTCCTGGGGCGGGGATTGCCGTCACCGAATATCATGGCCTGGTAGTGGGGGCATCTCTGGGCCTGACCCTGGGCCAGGCCCCAGACGCAGGGAGAGGCAGGCCTCCGGTCACTCAGCGAAGGGCAAACGGTCACAAAATGCGGGAGACCCTGGGGGTGAAGCCCTGAAAATTCAGTCTCTTGCCCCCATGGAGCCCACAGTTTTATTTAGGGGGTTGGGTAATGATTAACTGGCAATTACCAAGAAAGCAGTGGGTGTCCAGGGGCAAATGTAGCATCGTGAACAGTGCACATGCAGAGGGGACGCGAAGAGACAGGAGCCCCTTAAGACGCTGCAAGTTGGGGACGGAAGGACCCGGAAAGGAACTCCCCGTGGGGGAGGAGGCTGCATCCTGGGCACGTGGGCAGGTGCGACGGAGGGACGACAGTGAAGGCCACGGGCTCTTCCCCCAACAAAACCAGAAGCAGGGAAGGTTTCAGAGGGCAGAGAGTCCCCCGGGGAGTGGGACTGGGTGGGGCCCCCGCACCCCAGCCCCCCGGGGCCCCCAAACCCGTCCTTGCAGAAACAAGCCTCCCCATTCCTTCGAGCGAATCCCGGTGCCGACGTCTCAGCCATGGCTTTGCTCCAAGGCCCCTCTTTTCTACAGGTTTCCACTGCGTCTCAGAAGAGGTGTCGGGCCCGCGTCTGGCGGGGGGTGGGGGGGTCCTTCCCAGGCTGGCTCTGACTAGCTGCCCACAGCGCCAACCAGGGTCACATCCACCCACGAGTTGCCGTCTCTCAAACACCGGTCTCCACAGCAAACCAGCCCATGACTCTGAGCTCACTGTGGACGTAGCTGCGGGCGTGCTCCCCACTGGGCTCTAGGCCCTGTGCTCCTCCTCATGTTCCCCATGCTCCTTCCTGTGTGCTCCTCCCTGTGCTCCTCTCCATGTTCCTCTCCGTGCTCCCACCCGTGCTCCTTTCTGTGCTCCTCCCCCGTCTTCCTCCTCATGCTCTCCGTGCTCCTCCTCGTGCTCCCCCCCCCCCCCCAGCGGCAGAGGTGAGGGGGAAAGTGGACCAAAACCAGGTTGTCCGAACATCCGGAGGCCAGAGCTCCGTCGTCCCCGAGGAACTGTCGCCCGCCCCCAGGCTTGTTACGATGAGCCACACGAGGCGATTCATTTGAGTCTTGGTGATCTCTGTTTTCTCCGTGGCCTGGAGTAGCCTCTGGGGGACGCAGTGGGGGGACGCCATCCACAGGCGTGCCGTCACGTGGGGGGCGACTTTCCATCTGACGTGCGGGCCACGATTACCTCCACTGCGATGGCGCCCAGACGCCGAGGATTTCTACTCCCGTGTCATTTCTGTTTGTTTTTCCAAGTTGTTCTTACGGTGGTTCCGTGTGTTTTGATATTTTATTGTGAGCCGTGTAAATGTTTTTACTCTTCTGAAATATAGATTCTGTCCCCATCGGTGTGAGAGAATTGTTGTTTTCCTTTTCAGAGCTTTGCTTGAGATCCTGGTTGTCTTATACTAACAGAACACAGAATCTATGGCAAATAGCCTTCAGAATGTAAATGGCAAACGGCCACCTTGTACTTTCCCTTCACCTGCGGGGGACCCAGCCGCCTCCAGGGAGGCCTCCAGGTTAGCTGCTGCTCTGCATTCCACGGACTGGGGGCGGGGGGTGCCTCACAGAGCCACAGGCTTCCCCAAACACGCAGCGTAGTCACCCCTCCTGCATGCCACGCCCTGGGGCCCTGTTGGACACCTCACGTCTGTGCCCCCCGGGTTCCTCTGTTGAGATCGTCATCCCCCTCATGATGGCATCGGAGGTGGGGCCCTCCCAGGACGGAACTCGTGTCCTTGCATGAGGGACACCTGCTCTCTTTTGTCGTGTGTGGACACAGCAAGAAGACGCCGTCTGAAACCAGAACCGGCCGGTGGCCCTGATCCGAGGTCC
The DNA here is from genome assembly GCF_014898765.1 of Herpailurus yagouaroundi. Taxonomy (NCBI): domain Eukaryota; kingdom Metazoa; phylum Chordata; class Mammalia; order Carnivora; family Felidae; genus Herpailurus; species Herpailurus yagouaroundi. The sequence continues at coordinate 1,395,128 of NW_024412413.1, read as the reverse complement.
AGCCTCCAGAGTGGTGGGAACGTCTGTGGTTCACGAGTGCCCGTCCGTGGTTCTGTGCACAGTGTCTTTGTCCACAAGCTGGTCCACGAGTAGGTGTGTTTCTCTGGGTCCCAGAGCCAGAATCCACACAGGGCTGCTGCATTTCACCCCACATCCTCCCGGCCTCACCAACTCCAGAGATTTCCTCTCTTTTTATTTCCAAAAGCGTATTTGCTTTTTGAGTGTTTACGTGAGAAGAGACACGTGCCGTCTGGAGCCCCTCGAACACGTGTCTGAAGACCCCCAGTGCCCATCCCGTAAAGCACCGCCGATGGGCTCTGGGGGCACCAGGGTCCAGCGCACCTCCCGCCTTCCCGGGGTCAGACACCCGAGGCGCAGCCTCCCGGCGAGGCCGGTGGCCTGGGACCCCGTGCGAGGGCCACGAGCGTCCAGTTCCTGACGCTGAGCCAAGAACCCAGTTCCCTCCAATTCTCCACCGTCTCCGGGGTCACTTCTGCACCTCTCACGGTCTCACCCGGCCTGCGGGAGGCGCACAGACGTTCCTGGGCTTTCGACACCTGCCTCTCTCTTGCCCGACGCTCTCCGCCTCTGCTCTCGGGGGGCCACGCGGAGCCAACTCCACTGCCGGGGGTGTGCGTGTGTGCGTGTGCGTGTATGGGTGCACCTGGCCTCAGACTCAGCTGGAAAAATGCACAGACAGAGGGCTGAGCCCAGGTCTGCTCTCCCCGGAACCTGCAGACTTCCCGCCCCTCACCGGACCGCAGGCGCCAGGACCCCTCCTCTCTCTGCCTTCCGGGTCTGCATTCTGTGTTTTCCTGTTGACCTGCACTATCTGTCCTTCACGGGATCTGCATGACCCCCATCACAATTTACTCAAGAACTTTATTTATTTATTTTTTAATTTTTTTAATGTTTTTATTTATTTTTGAGACAGAGACAGACAGAGCATGAGCAGGGGAGGGGCAGAGAGAGAGGGAGACACAGAATCCGAAGCGGGCTCCAGGCTCTGAGTCGTCAGCACAGAGCCCGACGCGGGGCTTGAACTCACGAACCGCGAGATCATGACCTGAGCCGAAGTCGGACGCTTAACCGACTGAGCCACCCAGGGGCCCCAAGAACTTTAAAAAGCACAAATACGCCCAACCCCATGCCCACGGGTCAGGTATGAAGCTCCGGGAGGAGCCGGTGTAGACGGGTGGGGCCCCAGCCCCTGGGCACCTGCAGGCCCCAGTGGGGTCCCAGCGTCACTTTCTTGCTAAAAGCCCCGATGCCGTCTCCACCGCAGGGGAGCGGGAAAGCCTGGCCACAGGTCTCCACGCGTGACGCCTCTCAAAATGCAGAGGAAGGAAGGGTGGCTTTAATCTGAGATAATAAATCATCTTGTGCCGCAGGTTTTACAAGCCTCTGTTGGTCGTCGCTGCGATAAACTGTGATCAAACAGTGTCATCCAGCGGGGAAAGGAACCCGCAGCCCCTGGGGGCTGGAGCCCGCCGTCCGCGACGCATTTCAGCCCAGAAAATCAGCTCGGTTCAGACTCCTTCTCCGTGAGCCTTCTGTTTACTCCGGGCGATACTCCCTCCGGATCCGGGGGCGGGAGAGTCCCACCTCCGCTCCCGCCTGCCCTGTCCCTCTGCCCGTTTTCTTTTTCCGACCACTTTTATCTCAGGAGAGCACAATTTGAATCGTTATCAGCTGCTGACAGTTGCTGCAACCCCTGCTGTGCCCCCAAACAAAAGCAACAACGTTCACTTCAACCTGCTCCTCGTGTCAAAGGGAGAGGCTGGCAGTTAAGCTCCGGGGGCCGCGCGTCTTGTGGATTAAATGCACACGCCTGCGTTATGTCTCATTTAGACACCCCCACTCTGCTCAGAGCCGGGCAGCTTCAGAAAACGGGCATTTGAGGCTGAGTTCTTTACGGCCCCCAAACGATCCCTGCCATGTGGCTGCCCGGGGCAGACGGGGGAGCGAGCCCGGAGCATTCGCAAACAGGGAAGACTCAGTTTGGCTCCCGGGCGGGCGATGCTTCACCGAACAGCTTGGGGGGGGGGGGGTTCCTTCCCTGAGACCGGTGTGGGGGCTCCGGGCGCCCCGCTGCCTGGACCGGGAAGCCCCCGCCCAGGCCGGTGTTGGGCTGTAAATCGGGTGCGGCTGGGGACTGTGTTAAGCCGTGAATCAATCTCTGAACGGGGTGTGGGCTGACAGGGGGCCTCAAGGGCTCCCGGCGGACGGTGCCGGAGCTGTGTGGGCACCAGCCGATCCCAGGCACGGCCGGGAAGGGGGTGGGCTTCGCAGCGTGCGGGCTGCTGGGTGACCTTGGCCAGGCCGCTGCCCCTGGTCAGGACTCAATTTCCTCGCCCGCTCAATGAAGGGGTGGGCTGGGTGACCTCGGAGGCTCCCGCCGGCCCTCGCATTTTATTATCTTAATTGTGTGCTATTGACCATCGGTAAGCGGGTCACCCGGCGCGGCCCGCGAGCGGCTTTGACTATTGATCTCGGCATTACTTCACCCGTTGCCAAAGCAAACTTCCCAAAGTGACCCTTGTTTGGCCGCACGGTCTTGTTTGAGAGGCTTTAACCCTGTCATCGCCTTTGTGATGATGCCGGAACACCTGGAGGCCCGAGGGACCCCGAAGCCCCTGCCCGGTGCCCGGACACTGCCGGGCCACCTCCTTCCGTGTCTCCGTCGCACCCGTGAAGATCAGGGCCCCACAAGCGGACGGGCACACACCATCCCCCTGTGACAGGACAGCATGCGCTTTCCTGGGCATTTTTCTCAGGTGTGTCCGCAAACGGAGCTTTCCGAAGGCCCCATCTCCAAACACGGTCCCCTTGGGGGGCTCAGTTCAGTCCATAGCACAGAGAATTTGAGGAAGCGGGGCCGAGGGGTGGGGTTCCCCGTGCAGGTGGAGGACAGCATGTCAGCACGGTCGGGAGTCGGGGTCTGGAAATGATGCCGTTCCCGCGTCCAGGAGGCTCTGACCTTGTCCGTGGATCCGGGGGCTCAGGCAGATTGGACGGACGGTCATCGGGTGAGAGAACAGGTGTCAGGAGCTGTATCTCCAGGTGAGACAGCTCACCCATCTGGCCGACGTGCACGACAGGGCGGGGAGGCGTGTCTGGACCCAGCACAAGGGGAGCGTATCCCCAAACCCGTATGTCCGAGCCCTAGTCCCCGGGACCTCACAATACAGGGGCCTTCGAGGGAGAGAGAGTGGGACACAGACACACTGAAGGACCACCTTGTGAGGACCCGGGGGGGGGGGGCGGCGTCTACACGGCAAGGAGAGAGGCCTCAGGAGACACCAGCCCCACCCACGCCTGGATCCCAGACTTGCAGCCTCTGGGACTAAGGAAACAAACCTCTGCTGTTTCTCTGCCGTCTGTGATGTTTGTGATGCAGCCAGAGCTGACCGAGAGGGCCAGGGAGGACCAGGTTCCAATTTTCCTGTGAGCCCCTCCCATCACCGGCGCTTGCCCACAGCAGGTACTCAGTAAACGCCACTGAACTGAGTCCATTATTCCCCTCATGATGTCGAATGTCCCCCGTTTGTCACAAAGACGTCCCTCACGCCCCATATCCCGTGTCCCCTGGCTTCTCATCGCCTGGGGAGGTTCAGGGCTGCGTCCTGGGTGAGCACCATCGAGGCCCCTCCCCCCACGTCCCTCCGTGAGGCGTCTGCAGCAGGATCCCTTCCCCCGGCCCCCCCTACACACGCGTGGACATGTGTTCCTCTGCCTGGAAAAGTCCACCTGTCTCTGGACAATGATGGTGCTCCTAGAGGAACCTGTCATCTCAAAGGAAACGCCGAGGACTCTATTAAACAGACCACATGGTGAGACGTTTTTAACATTGATAACGCTGTTGGGTGTTTATGGTAACTGGATACTTTTCACTTCCCATCTTGGCTTTATCATCTCTCCTGAATTTGCACAAGCAGTTGTGGAATCCCAGGGGCGGATGGTGTAAGTGTGTGCACGGAGGCTATAAATAGCCACCGGTGTCCCCAGCATTGTCTAAGCTGTTTGGAAACCACTAGAAAGAGCACACTCCGTGATTTAGGTGGGAAGGGGCCTGGCACAGCCTGAGAACGGCCGTTTCCTCGGACAGAAGCCACGGCCTCTCCTGGGGAAGGTTCTGTCTGCGTCCTCTCAAGTTTCCAGGGGGAAAGGCAGGTGTCACAGTGAGTGAGGCCCTTGGACACCGGTGTTTGATGACCACGTGCAGAGGTAGTGGCTGTGGACGCTGAGTCACGACACTGCCCATGGTCGGCCTCTTGCTCCCAGATGAGCCCTGACTCAGACGATCTAATTTTGTTCAAAAGGCCCAACAGGCCGATTCCCAAACCCCGTGGGAAGGCCATCGGTGTGGACACTGGGGTCAGGGGTGGCTGCCCAGCCCCCCAAGTAACTGCAACCGCATCCACGTGCACGGTGGCTCGCCTCGCCTTGAGGAGACGACATAGCTGGCAGCTGGACCGTCCATCCCCCCCGAGACCGCCAGAGAAGGGAGGGGAGGGAGGAGGTGACAGGGGCAGAACGCCACATACAAAACCACAGGGCAGTCAGAGGTCAATCCAGCGTCTGTCCTGACGCTCGGCTGTCTCGACCCATCTGTCTACTGACACCCAACTGAATGACAGCCCCGCCCACGGATGCTCAGCCAAGGGACCCGCTGGCTGCAGCTGCACACTGGCAGGAGAGTCCCCACCTCTCTCTGGCCACTGGTCCCCTCGAGTCGTGTCCCTTGGGTCTTGCTTAATAGCAGGCTCCCACATCCTTTGCAGAGCAGCTCTTTGGGGCTTGATCAGCATGTGGTGATGTGGGCGAGCTGCATTATTATCTGATAAATTTATCATGTGTGGTATTGTACTTGTTGGTTATGAAAAATCAGCGGTTGCCTGGTAACCAAAATTGTCTGTCAGCTCCCAAACGTCCAAGGCTGCAAAGCCCGACTTGCTGGCTTCGTGGGGCCGTAACCGAGGCTTCTGGGTGACACTGAGCAGAGCTGGGAGCGCAAGGAATTTAGGGACAGAGGCATACCTGCCCTCGTTCGAAGTTGTCCCACTTAGAAAAGGCATCAGATAAGCATCCGTGGCTGTGGCTTGTGGTTGTGCACAGCTTGGGGACATCAGTGAGTGAGCGACCCCACAAGGGAAGGGTCAGACACTCGTGAATGAGAGACACCACCCCTCCCGGCATTGGGGAACCCGTGTCCACCTTCACACCCTCGCCCATCCCAAAGGGCCTGTCCCACTGGACAAGCCCCAATTCTGAAGTTGTAATTGAAGGAATGAGACCCTGCCCCTGCCACGTGCTCTCTGTCCTTGTGTCCCTCACCTTAACCCCTGACCCTTAACCCTAACCCAATCCTGCCACCCCCATCTCCATCCACCAGGATCCAAGTTCTCTCTCGGACCCCCCCACCCAGACAGCAGATTTTAGCCAGCCGACAGGGACGTGGCACGGGCAGTGGGCCTCCACATGTGTGCCCCTCAGAGTCTTCGTGGTTATGTCAACCCCATCCAAGATAGCGAGGAGTTGTGGATGCAAATTTTGTTCAAAACTGTTTAAAACTTTTCCAAAATTGTTATGAAAGAAAACACGCATGCCCCAAACTTTTGTCTGTTAAATCTTTCTTGCTCGTGCCCTCCTCTGTTGGCTTTATAGAAAATGGCTCAAATAGAGAGATTTGTAAAATAAAGTTGTGTTAGTAAAATAACATGTATAATTGTATGTCCGGGGGCGTGTCATTTGCTGCCTGGGGTTGTTGTCAGAAATGAATGGACGAAGGGTCGTGGAGAGATTGTTGGGAAGAGGAGGGACATGAGTTCTTGGGTTTCCTTCATTTATGGTCAATAAACCAGCATCCAGAGCCCACGTGGGGCCAGGAGCTGTCCCAGGTGCTGAAGGTCCAGAGCAGTGTGGTGGGAGGTGTGCGAAATTCTAGACACAGCCCGTAGGGCAGGTGTGTGGGCATTCACCCATTTGGTGGGCTTCCACTGACTTACACTCCATCCATCATCCACCCATCTATCCATCCATCCTTCCATCCATCCATCCATCCATCCATCCTTCCAGGTGCCTCAGCCTTAGCTATCAGTTCCACTTTCTGCCTCCTTCCGAGCCTGGCTATGACCTCACCCCCAAGTGACGAGGAGAGCTCATACACCTGCCCCCACTGGGCTCACCACACCCACCATCAGGAACTGTCATCTTTTCTCTCCGAGCTTTTCCTCCAGACACAATATGAACTCTGGAGCCACATCTGGGTTACAGTTTGGGCTGCACCACTTCCAGTGGTGAGACTTTGGGTCAGTCACATGGACAGTCTGTGACTCAGTTTCCTCTTCAGTGACTTGGTGTGGTCTCACAAGATGATTAGAGGATTAAATAAGTGATAGACAGCAAGGCCTTGGAAAAATCACGCTTGCCACATGTTTAGTGTGATGTGTCCACATCTGCCCTTATTCCCGTCACATCCCGGATGACTGGTGAGAGGGACCCATGGTCATTCACCCACGGATCCCACGTGTCTACCTCCACTGTGCGTGGCCTGTGTGAGATCCTCTGTGGTTTCTTCTCTGCAGCCCCACTCTCTCATCCGTGATACTTGGCTTGTTCTTGGTCCTGAGATGACTTACTCCCTGACGAAAATGCAGACCCCGCCAGCCTGGGGACCTTTGTTGTTTCACCACACAGTCCTAGCCCCCAGCACAGCATCCCACACAGAGCGGGCACTCAGCGCACAGCTGTGGGATGAATCATAGACTCTGCCCCTCACGTCACCCACACTTCCCGGCCCGAGGCTGACCTTTCTGGAGAGAAGCCCCCCTTCTCCTACATTACACATATATTTCTGAAAATTCACTTATTGGGGAAGGCAGGTTTGCTTCTTCCTAGGAATAATCTCCTCTCCTATTTTTATTTTAAGCTTATAAACTTTAGAAGAAAACAAGCTCTACTCCTGTAAAAAAAAAAAAAAAAGCACCCCACCAGAAACACTGCCAACACCTGCTATGTGATATCATTAATAAATTACCAGAATATTGCAGCATCTTAAATGCTCATCTGCTCCAAGCCATTTGAAAGGAGCTGAGCTTTTCTGGGCTGGATGCCAGTGACCGTCTGGCGGCCTCTGGAGCATGTGTGTGTGGGGGGGGGGGGGGGAAGGGGGGGCGGCAGCTGGGGGGCCTCCTTGCTCTCTCATTGGGAAAGTAGTAAGCCGCCTTCTGCTTTGTTACTTCCATCCCAACTCTTACGTGTTTCCCCTCACACTTTCTGAGAATGAACAAAGATGCCAGAATATTCAAGACATTTTCCCGTAGGACAATTAAATCTTGACAAAGGCGAGATATATGCAAAATATATGCATATATTATAATATATATGTATATAGTAATAGGATGTAATAGGGTACTGTCTGCCTTTTCTTAACACTCAATCTCGTTTCCCAGGAGACTCACAAGAAGGTTCACAGGCATCTCTGGCACTGTGTTTCTCACACTGAACTCTTGCCCCAGGGATCTGTGACCTTGAGATGGGTGCTGGCTCTTAGCCAGCATAGTCCTCAAGCCCCGGCCCGGTGTCAGCCCAGTGCCAGCCCAGTGCTTGGAGAGATTTCATACGGAACAGGAGGAGAGCCAGTGTAGAATGGTAGGCGTGGTCTTTCATTTCTGCTGGTCAATATCCTGGTTTAATTTTTAGTGTAACGTGACTCTTGAGAGGACGTCATACTACATCTCAACAGACAAATGGAAAGAATATTTTCCTTCCCTTGAAACTTTCAAATGGAGCAAAGCAAGGGCAAATGTATACTTCTCAAACATAAGGTAAGGCTGCTTCCATTTACACACAAGCCTGCTTGGCTGGCACTGTGGTGGTGGCCTGGCTGTGCTTCCCACCGGGACGTGACACATGTCTCAAGGTGACTTTTTCCACAGCTGTGGATTACTCCCTGTAATCCCCTTGACATGCCCAAAGCTTTCACCATTCTGGATGACTCTGTTCAAGTCTTTCCACGCCCTCGGGCTCCTGGAGGTCCACCTCTGGATTACCCTCCAGCTGCTCTAGGGGACACAAGACAACCCCAGGCAACCTCCTTTTGGGGTGGCTCCATCCAGTCTGCCAAAAACACACAGTGTTGGGATGCACCAACCAGCTGTTGGCCCTTGTCCTCAGGGATGACTCAGATGCAACCCCTCTCCCCCAGATTATGGGGCACATGTTAGCCCCTTGAACAGTGCGCCTACAGCTGGTCCTCAGATCTCCCAAGCATGAGCTTGGAGCCGTGTCCGTGAGTCCTCCTGCACGAACCTAGAAGCAGAAGGTGGTGCTTTGCTGTCTTCTTGGCAGGGGAAGGCATGGAGATGGCCACCCAACTCTCCAGATGAGTCTTCAACAGAAACCCTCATGGGATCGTGGCCCTGTCGCTGATCTCAGGGTTGGGAGCTCATACCCGTGGGAAGCACAGCTCTTGCCGATTTCCATGTCAACACCCCGCATAGGAACCGTTACTATTTTCGGCCTAGAATTTATGCCAGACCTAGGAACCGAAGGCGCTATTCAACCGCCCCCGGCTGCCTGGATCACCTTTGTGCGCCCACTGATGTATTTACAACCAGCCGTTAACTGCATGCCCAGGACGCTGAGCCAGGTGCCGGAAAAGTGTGTAAATGTAACACACCCGTCAACTGCATCCTCCAGTCACGCAGCGGTGTCATCCGGGGGCGAGGGCCAACATCTGGAGACGGGGTTGGTCGTCACTACTGGCGGGCGTGTGAGGGGGTGGTGCTGCTTGCATCCACCGGGTGAGAGGTCATGGACATCTCTACCACGTGCAGGAGCCCATCCCACCACAGGCAATGATTCTGCCCAAACACCGGTAGCGCAGCCGCTGGGAAGCCTTGGACCACCAGTCAAGGGAGACGACGTTTGTCGGCACAGCCCCCTCCACTTTGGTCCTCAGTTACATACCCAACAGGTTAGTAGAAAGTTGCATTCATTTCTGTTTTTATTTGGGGGGCGGTGCAGAAGGAGAGAGAGAGAGAGGGGGAGAGAGAGAGAATCTCCAGCAGGTTCCACGCTCAGTGTAGAGTCCGACGTGGGGCTTGATCCCATGACTTCTGGGATCATGACCTGAGCAGAAATCAAGAGTCACACACTCAACCGACTGAGCCACCCAAGCGCCTCAACAGTTGCATTTAACAGAAAAAGCCTAACACACGCTTGTAAAGAACATGCTTTGGGAAGCACCGCCCTCTCACGGTCAGGTTGAACAGGCTGCGTGCGCTGGGGCTGGAAGAAAGTTCACTCTTCCTGGATTCTGTGCCCAGGTGCTCGCGCCGCCCACCACCCCAGGCAGCTCGTGTTTCTGGATCTCCATACGTCTTCCAGCAGAACATGACTGCCTTGCTTGCAGGCTGCGGACAGGCATATTTGTGGGTCTGCTTGGGAGGAAGACGATCCATCTGCCCCGTGTTTGCACTAAAGTCAGCACCTCTGTCCACCAACTCATGCACCGTGCTCCACCAGCATGACTCCGGGGACTGCGTGAGACTCAGCCTGCAGCTGTCCTCCTCCTCTGCGGCCCCCCACCTGCATGTTGGGCCATTGTTGTTTTACGGCACATGGAGTCTGATAAGACATAACCTTTCCCTTCAAGGGGTTAACAGTCTGTTAAGTCAGATGAGGCAGGAGGGTGGTCAGCTACCGGTGATGGAGTCAGACCCATCTTCTGCTTTCTATACTGTGTATAGAATAACCAGCCAGGCAGAGGAGACACCCCTTGGCACCTAGAGACCCCTGGGGACCACTTCTCTGTTGCTGGTGGTGCCGCCACGTGGCCCCCTGGAGCCCATCATGAGTCGAGAGTGCAAGACCCCGAGTGTCCAGGCTCCTCCCTCCCTCCCTCTCGCTCTCCTCCCTTTTCTCTCCTCCTTTATCTTTCTCATGATTCTATGATTCCGACGCAGAAGCCTGGCTTCATAACCCTGCAGAGAACAGAACAGCTTCTCTGGCTCTCAGTGAAGACTTGTCTGGTTTTTATTGATGTGAAGATGGCCCCCATCCAGGCGTGGAAAGCTTCACAGTATTTTCACTTGCAATTCTCAAGGACGGGAGTTAGAACGCCTTGGCCACGCCTCCATCAGGCTTCAATAACATGTTCTGATTTTGTGTCCTGACACCCTGAGGCTCTGCGTCCCAGCCCGCGAACCTTCCTGGCAGCGCACTGCCGTAGGGATCCTGTCACACCAGGCAGGGCGTCCGGCCCTCCAGCACCTTCCCCCAACCACTCTGTGTCCTCGGGGGCTCCTCCTTCAGCTTCCTCGCTTTTGCTCTCCGCGCCCCTCCCCCCACCATCGGGCTATTTGCCTTCTTTACTGATGATGAAACAAATAACAAGAGACAATTAACAGACACCCAAAATAGTGGTGTGTGGACGGAGCACTGAAGATCTGTGCCGGTAAACAACCAAAACTAGGTGAAAATGAATTTAAACCTTCTGGAAATTTCCCTAAGGGAATTAAGCAAGCGAACATGTTTATTCACAGTGTCTGCCAGATCTTGGTAAGAACAGTGAGTGCTTAGCGTCTGAGCCGTGACCTGCTCCCTGCCTCCTTTCCTCTGCTCAGCTGGATGGAATCTCCAATCCAGGGGCCCCCGGAAGATGGGCCCCTCTGCCCTTGGCTCCCAGCAGGGGCTCCGTGTGAAGCTGGGCAAGGGGGTCCTCCTCAACACGAGCAGCTCCAGGGCCTGAGGCTCAGTTCCTGGTGAGCATGACCGAGGTCTTGGGGCACCCACCACACCCACCCCGTTCACAGGGCACATTGGAAAGAATAGCAAATAGGGGCGCCTGGGTGGCGCAGTCGGTTAAGCGTCCGACTTCAGCCAGGTCACGATCTCACGGTCCGGGAGTTCGAGCCCCACGTCGGGCTCTGGGCTGACGGCTCAGAGCCTGGAGCCTGTTTCCGATTCTGTGTCTCCCTCTCTCTCTGCCCCTCCCCCGTTCATGCTCTGTCTCTCTCTGTCCCAAAAATAAAATAAATAAACGTTGAAAAAAAAAAAAAGAATAGCAAATAAATCTGAGGCAAGAAGACAGAAACAATAAAGATAAGAAGGAAGAGCCTTGAAGTAGAGAAGAGAAAACTGGAGAAAATCAAGACCATTGACGGATGTTCAGCTCTTACTGATCAGGAGGAAACTAGAGGAGACTCATTTGCAAAATTCAGAAATGAATAGAGGAGGTGTTACCACCAACCTTACAGAATTAGAATAGGATTTTAAAGGAATATTGTGAATAACTGTAGGCAAACAAACTTTAGGAAACGTAGACAGAATGGACAAGTTCCAAAAGACAGAAAAACTTATTTAAGAAGAAATATAAAAGCTGAGCAGACCTGAAACAAAAAGGGGATTGAATGAATGATTAAAAATCACCCATCAGGGGCGCCTGGGTGGCGCAGTCGGTTAAGCGTCCGACTTCAGCCAGGTCACGATCTCGCGGTCCATGAGTTCGAGCCCCGCGTCAGGCTCTGGGCTGACGGCTCAGAGCCTGGAGCCTGTTTCCGATTCTGTGTCTCCCTCTCTCTCTGCCCCTCCCCCGTTCATGCTCTGTCTCTCTCTGTCCCAAAAATAAATAAACGTTGAAAAAAAAAAATCACCAATCAAAGCAACCTACAGATGTACCACAATCCCTATCAAAATTCCGTGGTGTTTTTGCAGAAATAAAAAAAAAAGAATCCATCCTAAAATTCATATGGTATCTCAGCAGACTCCAAATACTCAAAAAAAAGGAAAGAAAGAAAGAAAATCTGAAAAAGTAACAAGAAAGCTAGAGGGCTCACACTTTCTGACTTCAGAACTTATTACGGAGCTGCACGAATCCAAACTGGCACCAAGGGTGGTCCCGACGTAAAGACAGATGGAAAGACCGATGGGACAGGACCAAGAGCCCAGGAAGGAAGCACTGCACACATGGCCCAACGAGTTCTGAGAGAGGTGCCAAGTTCCCTCACGGAGAAGAAGCAATTCGTTGTTGAGGAAACGGAGTCTCCATGTGCGCAAGAATGAAGTTGGACCTCTTCCTTATACCTTACAGACAAAAACTCAGCAAAGTGGATCAAAGATCTAAAAGTGAGACCTAAAACTTTTACTGTCTCTGGAGAAACCATGTGGGAAATCTTCGAAACTTCGTATTTGGCAATCATTTCTTGATTATGATGCTACAAGAACAAGCCAAAAAGCAAAAGCAGATGAACTGAACCACATTAAACCTAAAAACTCCACACATCAAAGGACACGATCAACAGGGTAAAAAGGAAATCTACAGAATGAGAGAAAAAAAAATGTGTTAATCATACACCAGGTGAGGGATCTATATCTAGAATATATAAAGAACGCCTACAACTGAATACCACAAAAAAAAAACAAACAACCAACTCAGTTGAAAAGTTGACAACTTGACAAAATTGACAGGCATTTCTCCACAGAAGATATACACATGACCAACAAACACAGAAAAGATCACTCGTTATTAGGGAAATGCAAATCAAAACGGCAATGAAAAACCACCTTACGCTAGTTGGGATGGTGGCTATTAAAAAAAACCACACACACACACACACAGACAAAAAAATAACAAGTGTTGGCAGAATGTGCAGAAATTGAAACCCTGTGCGTGCAAAACAGCGCATTCCTCAAAAAATAAAACAACAGAATTACCCAATGACCCAGCCACTCGGCTTCTGAATAAACACACAAAAGAATAGAAAATAGGATCGCAAAAAGATGTTTGCACACTCGTCTTCACGGCGGCATTATTCACCATATCCCAAAGGTGGAAGCTACCTAAGTGACCATCAGTGGATAAACCGTTGAACAAGTGTGGTCCATCCATACAAGGGAACACTATTCAGCCCAAAAAGGGAGCAAATTCTGACACCTGCTACAACACGGATGAAACTTGAAGACACGATGCTCAGCGAAATAAGCCAGACATGAAAAGACAAAGACTATATGCTTTAACCTGTATGAGGAACCTGGAATAACCAAACTCGTGGAGACAGGAAGTAGAATGCTGGTTTCCAGGGGCTGGAGGGAGGGGACGATGGAGAGTTAGTGTTCAGCCAGGACAGAGTTTTTAGTTTCGCAAGATGGAAAATACTTCTGGAGATTCGGTGCACAACAACGTGAATATGTTTAATGTGGCTGAACTGTGCACTTAAACATAACTAAAATGGTAAATCTGTTATGTGTATTTTACCACAATAAAAAGTATTTTTAGAGGAAAACAAACTGCAGAGAATAAAAACACCCAGAGCCAGATGGCTTCTCTGGTAAATGCTACTCGTCCTTAAAGAAGATTTAATACAAAGTCTTCACAGACTCCTTCAAAAAGTAGGAGAGAGGACACCGCCCAAGTCCTTCCACGAGGTCTGATTTACTTGGGCCCAAAAACCACAAAGACAGCACAAGAAAAGTACAGACCAACATCCTTTTGAACATCCACGGAAAAATCTTCGACAAAATACTGGCAAATTGAATCCAGCAGCATAAAAAAAAAGGGTTCCCAAGAATGCACAGTTATTTTAACAAATATCGATTAATGTGATGCACTATGTCAACAAAATAAATAACGGGCAGCTGGGTGGCTCAGTCGGATAAGTGTCTGACTCTTGATTTCGGCTCAGGTCGTGATCTCACGTTTGTGAGTTTGAGCCCCACATCAGGCTCTGCGCTGACCGTGCGGAGCCTGCTTGGGATTCTCTGTCTCTCCCTCTCTCTCTGCCCCTCTCAAAAATAAATAAATAAACTTTAAAACATGGGGCGCCTGGGTGGCACAGTCGGTTAAGCGTCCGACTTTGGCTCAGGTCACGATCTCGCGGTCCGTGAGTTCGAGCCCCGCGTCGGGCTCTGGGCTGATGGCTCAGAGCCTGGAGCCTGCTTCCGATTCTGTGTCTCCTTCTCTCTCTGCCCCTCCCCCCTTCATGCTCTGTCTCTCTCTGTCTCAAAAATAAATTTAAAAAACGTTAAAAAAATTTTAAAACAAATAAATAACAAACCCATATGACCATTTCAATATATGCAGAAAATGCATATAAAAAACTCAACACCGCTTCATAATAAAAGGAAAGAAAATCACAGCAAAGCAGGAACACAAGGGAACTTCATCAAGCTGATAAGGATTGCCTCCCAGAAACCTCGCTGCTGACATCACACTTGACGGAAGATTGGACGCTTCCCCCACTAAGACCAGGCAAGCCAAGGGGCTCCCCTCAGGGAAGACTGAATAGAAAAATAAACACAAGTCTCCCAGACTGGAGCGGAATAACCCGTGCCCATATGCAGTTGACATGATGCTACATAAGGAAAACATCTGAAGGAGCCCACCGAACAACTCTCTGAGCTAACAACAAGTTCAAGACAGCTTTAGGATACAAGATCAATATAAAAAATAGAATTTCCATGTACTTACAACAAATAATCCAAAGCTGAAATGAAACATGACTCTTTATAATAGTATCAGAAAGAATAAAACATACGGAAAGACATTTAACAAAAGAGGCTCAAAAGCCATATTCTGGAAACCTCAAAATGCCGTTGAAAACATTGAAAAAGACACAAACAAATGGAAAGATTTCCCACGACCATGGGTCAGAAGACTTACATGGTTAACGTGGCAAAATTCCCCAAATGGGACTCCGGATTCAAAATGATACTTAAAAAAAAAAAAAAAAAATCCCAGCTGACTTATGTGTGGGGATTTGTAAGCTGATCCTGAAATTCATATGCAAATTGAAAGAGTCTGGAATAGTCCAAATAATTTTGAAAAGGAAGGACAGAGTGGGAGGACTTCTCGATTTCAAAGCTCACTACAAAGCTCCAGGAATCAGGTCGGCGTGCTATCGATGTTAAGGATGGACAGACCAGAAGACAATGGAACCCATAAATAACTCACATTTTTGTGGTCAGTTGACTTTTGACACAGATGCGAAGGCAGTCACTGGGGGAAACAATCTTTCCAACAAATGATGCAAAAGACTTCACCTGGATCCGTACCTCATCCCACATAAAAAATTAACTCAGAATGGAATAATAACCATGTATAGAGCCAAAGCTATAAGGCTCTTAGAGGAAAGCCTAAGCATTAATTGCATGATGTGGGCTTAGGTGCAGTTTTGTAGATACGGAGCCCAAAGCAGGAGCAACCACCGGGGGGGGGCCCCCACCCAGAAAAAAGATCAGTTTGTCATCATCAAAGTCAAAAGCTTCTGTGCTTTAAATGACACCATCAAGGGGCGCCTGGGTGGCGCAGTCGGTTAAGCGTCCGACTTCAGCCAGGTCACGATCTCGCGGTCCGTGAGTTCGAGCCCCGCGTCGGGCTCTGGGCTGATGGCTCGGAGCCTGGAGCCT
>NW_024412413.1:1363724-1379617 GCF_014898765.1 Herpailurus yagouaroundi | reverse complement strand
AAAAAAAAATTTAAAAATAAATGACACCATCAAGAAAATAAAAAAGAATCCACAGAACGAGAGAAAAGTTCTGAGTGACGTCGCTGATAAGAGACGTTTGTCTAGAATAGAAAAGGAGTCTCATGACTCAAGGATAAAAAGACAACGCAAATTAAAAATGAGCAAGAATCGGGGCGCCTGGGGGGCTCAGCCGGTTAAGCGTCCGACTTCAGCTCAGGCCATGACCTTGCAGTTTTCAAGTTCGAGCCCCGCGTCGGGCTCTGTGCAGACGGCTGGGAGCCTGGCACCTGCTTCCAATTCTGTGTCTCCCTCTCTCCCTGCCCCTCCCCCGCTCGCACGCTGCCTCTCAATAAATAAATAAATAAACAAACAAACATGAAAAACTTTTTTTAAAAAAATGACCGAGAGTCTGAATGGCTGCTTCTCCGTAAAAGACACACACACGTGGCGGGTGAGCGTGTGAAAAGACACCACCACTAACGTGCAACTCTAATCACAGCGAGGGGCTGCTTCACAGCTGCAGACGGACGATCACGGCCGTGGGTGAGGGTGCTCGGGAACCGCCACCCTCCCACGCTGGTGGGGGAGGGGCAGGGGAGCACACAGATTATTTTTTAAATTCAGATTCCCAGGCTCCGTCCGCCGAATCGTGGTTCAATCCGCTCGGGCACCGAAACACCAGCAAGGAGCCCGGGGTCTCTGGAGCAGGGGGTCTGGGGACAAACACCACGGCCACACGCTGTCAGGCTTGGGAGTCGGACAGCCTTACTCCCGGTCCTGGACCGTCATGGGTCTGCAGGCGGTGAGGCCCACGGCCGGGGTCCGCACTCTGTCCGCCCACCCCAGACGGCACCCCGGTCCTGACCCCCTGGAAACCTCAGACGCCGGCTCCGCACGGATGACCCCCTGGGCGCGGGTGCGGCTCTGGTCACTCCTGTCCAATCCAGACGGCCTCTCGGGGGTGTCTGTGTCTCTGCTGCCCCTCCTCCTTCAGACTGTCACATGGGAGCCTGGATGCCATTGATTCCAGGCCCACCCACCCTTCCTGCCACGAGGCTGCCCGCCCCGAGGCTAATTCATCCCTCTCTGGGCAATCCAACCTTCCAGGTTCCCAGGTGCAAGTTCTGGAGACCCGTGAGGTCCGCCTTCCTCTCACCCTGCACATTCGCTCTCCTGGCGGCCTACCCTGCTCTGCCCCAGACACACGTCCGGAGCCCAGCCCTCTGGTCAGGGCACCCTCGGTTCCTACCTCCACTCCGGGACCTGCAGCCTGCCTTCAACACGGCACCCACTTGACCCATTTAAGCCGAGTCCTTCCTTGGCTCGGGACTGCCTAGGATCCCCCCAGGAGCGCCTCCAGGAGCCCCCCCGGAGCTCCCCGGGCCCGGGGGCCCCCCCCCCCCCGCCCGGCTCTCTGACCCGTGCCCCCCACTCTGCACCACGTTCACTGTCCTCCAGCAGCTCGGTTCACCTCTCTGGCCTCCCCCAGAGTCTGGACAAGCTCTGCCCTCTCCCTTCCCTCTGCCTGGAGTGCCTGCCCCACCTCCCTCACGCCCGCTAGGTCTCTGCTCAGTGCCCACCTCCCCACAAGTGCCCCCATGACCACCAGTCCCAAGAAAGAACACCCTGCCCTCCCCTCCTTCTCCTGGTGGTCGGTCCCCTCACACTTGGTTGCTTCGTGGGGAAGCTCTTGCTTCCTCCCAGGCCCAGAGCAGCAGCGGGCATGGAGCGGGCACCGGGGCACCGCTCCTGAGTCAGAGGACTGGATGCAGGCGGGAGGTCCCGCGGCACTGAGAACAAGGCCCGTGGGACCCTCACCCCTGCATGGCGCCAGCAGGCCGTGGAGAGGAAGCCACCACTGGGTCCACACCCTTCCCACATCAGTTGACAGTGGGGTGGGGGGCGCCAGCCAACCCCGGGCAGAGGAGGGGACCGCGGACAGAGGCCCGGCCGCCTTTCCCAGAACCGGGTGCGTCCAGATGCCCGCTCGGGTCTCCGAATCGGCAGCCCCAAGGAGGACCACGGCCACAACCTGCCATCCACGCCGGCCAAGCTGGCGGGGTAGGGGTGTCCAGTGAGAGCGTGGGCGGCTGAAGCAGAGAAGCGATGTCCCTGCCTCCCGGCAAAAGTCACACGTGCCCCAGCCGGCAGTCGCCATCGGCAGCCCCGGGCTGGCTGGACGGCTCCTGGACGTGCCTGGACAGAATCCCTGGGCTCCCCTGGCCGGGAGGGAGGGCAGGCTGGGAAGGGTCATCGGGGGCAGGGGTGGGCGCTCCCAGCAAATGGGGGCTGAGCAGCGCCCTCAGAGTGCTCCCTGCCTCGCGGGGAGCACCCGCATTTGCTTTTCCCCAGCAAGAAGCAATCAATTACCTGAGAGGTGTTTTCCGCTGCGGGTAAACAGCCACCCGGCAAGGAGCAATTGGCGAAGTGTCACTTTTATTCATGGCCTCGGATCCGAGAATGGGCTTCTTCACATTTTAATTATCGGAAAGCACTTACCACCCTCACTTTAATGAATTATGTAAAATTTAAGCACGTGCAATTATATTTATAAATAAAAAGCACCGGGCATGATTTGGGGACACTGTGGTCTCCAGAGGAGCCATATTCATTCTGGTCACCTCTCCCCCACCCTCACCATCGTCTTGGCCTCACATCCTGCCCCTGCACCCTGCCCTCTCCCCTCCTGCCTCCCCTCCTCCTCCCCCCCTGCACTGTGAACGCCTGACCTCACACTCTCCCCCTGCATGCCACCCTCTAAGGGGAGGTAGACTCTCCCTTCCCAGCCCCACGCCCACGGACTACCCAGGAGCACAGCCACGTGGGAGCCGACCTCCATCCCACACCTGCTGGACGGCGGGTCCAGGGCAGGGCTGAGACTCCCATGTGGGCGGGTCAGCCCCAGGGCCCCCAGGGCTCCCCTGCCTTTGCTTCACCCAGAGGGGGCTCTGGGACAGCCAGGCTGTTCTGTCACTAGGAGGCTCAGGGAGGCACAAACGGCTGTGTCCACCCCCCCGTCCCTGGAGCACAGACCACAGGGAGCCCCGCTAGGTCCTTGCACAGCTCCAAATTTCATCCCCAAATTTTAAATGAAAGAATTTGATTACGTGAGTGACGACTTATTTTGTGAACAGCCAAGACCAGATGGGCTTTATTCTTCTCCAACACAGAATCCGATCTTTGTTCTGCCCAGTGAACACTTTGCGAATCCATCACGAAAGCTTGAGGCCTCCACCGGAAGTGAGGGTCGGGCCCAGCTGGGGTCCAGTGGACACATGGGGGGGGGGGCCTCTGTCTGGAGAGGGACCCGGTCACCAGACCCAGACTCCACTCCTCGGACCCCAGGGGCCCAGGGCAAGACCCTGCAGACCCCCCGCCCCCCAGTGCTCCCTGCGTGCATGGCCTCTGTGACCATGAGACTCATGAGGGCACAGGAGGGCCCCCCTGGAGAGCTGTGTCCGCAGGCGGGGGGCGGGGCAGAGCTTTTCTGTGGTTTCTGTACTCGGGAAACACTTTTCACAGGACTTCCCAAAGTCACATCTGACGGCATCTGAAGCGTGCCCTAATTCACCAGCTGGCTTCCCGGGCCGCAGACTCGGAGCCTGCACTCATTATCCTGCCTCGCTGCTGGCCGGTGGCCTGGGAGGGACGCCGCTGCTCCGGAACAGCCCGGGGACGCCTGGCCGTGCCCTCGTTTTGCTTATTCGGGAAAAACCTCGGCACCTAATACCTTCTCGTCTCGGTGCACGCTCCGCTAATGCGAGCACAAGTAATTCCTTCAACATCACACTAAATTGAAGGTGAGACAAGGGTTGAGCCACAGGGCTGATAATTGCCTCCTTCTAACGAGCAGCTGGCCCTACAGGACTCGGCTGCCCAGAGACTCCCTACCGGTCGCCGTTTGGCCCTGGGGTGTTGACGTGGGAAGGGGGTCTTTGGGGCCACGAGCCCCGCCTGGAGGGTCCTGCCCCCTCCTCCTCTGGTGCGGCTGTTCCCATCCCCCAGCCGCACAGAAGCCACGTTTCGGGCACAGGCTGGCAGCGGTGGGGAGACTGGAGGGTGCACGCATTGGGATGCACGATCCCCAGGGGCTCTGAGCGACTGACCCAGTTGAGCAAAACCCCTCTTGTGGCCGTAACTTTGTACCAAAAACGTTGTCTGATAGTCTGACTCCGCTCCCACAGCCGGAGTCCACAGGGCGTTTTGAGCTGCAGCTCTGTGCTGACACGTAGCCCCTCGCGGCCCGACATCGCGGGCATGTGGACATCCACGTCCCGCCTGCCGATGGGCTCCGGGGAGCAGCTGGCTCGGGTCACCCGGCCGGCCTGGTCGGCGGCCTGAACCTGGCGTCCCTCGCTTGAAGACGTGCCCACGGTGGCTGTGCTGTAAGATGCCACCATTCGTGACACGAGGAAGCCGGAACACAGCTCCGACGGGCTTGTGGGCCACGTGGCCACGGCCCACGGGCGCCATCCAGGCCCCAGGCAGGCTCCGTCAGCCGGAACTCACACAGGTGGACCTGCTGAGTGCCCAGCGGGACACGTCCCCAGGAGACAGAGAAATAGAGACACGGAGAGACAGACAGAGGCAGAGACAGAGTAGGCACCGTGATGGCTGTTTCAGGGAAAGGGCCCTGGATGTTTGGTGAGGGGCAGCCCCCGTCGGTGGCCACCAAGGGCGCAAGGCAGTGTTTCCTAACGGCTGCTGCCAGAGGGGACCCACAAAACAGCACGGGAGACGGAAGTGCTCTGGGAAGGGGGCGGGGCGGGTCCAAGCCCCCACGGACAGGGCCAGGACAATCGTGCCTCCACGTCCCCCAGTGTCAGCGCTTAGATGGGGGGGCCTCCCTCACCCGCTGCAGGCCCTTGGGGGCTGTGGAGACCGTGCTTCCTCCCCGCGGGTCCCCGTGGGCCACCCCGGCACCCCCGGAACTCAGGCTGTTTGGGGAGGACGGCGCGGAGAAGCAAACGCCCTCTGCAGCGGCACAGAGCAGTGCCCGCGTGCTGGTGACACCGGGTGTGGGGACATCCTCCTCCGGAAGCGGGAGCAAGGAGGGGTTGTCACATCCCACGTCCCGTAGGTGAGACCTGCCTCAGCAGGGGACGGCATCCTTGACACAAACACAAGCAAGGACGGAGGGAGGGGCCCCCTCTCCGCTCCCGTATCACACAACCCGTGAAACGCACAGTCAGCGGGCGGCCGGGCTTCGCTGGCGGGCGGCCTGGGCTGCGGTCACGGCCTCCACGGCCGTTAGATTTACATTTCCCCGCACACGATGGTCGCTGATCGCATATCCATATGAACCCAGGTGGAATAAAACAACATTATGGCCAGGCCCCGCACCGCTCTCAGTGAAAAGCCTGTCTCTCATTCAGCATCACTGCACTTGGGTGCTATTGTCCACAAGGCGGGCACGGTGGCTCCCCGAATTTCCCCGCTCCATGTTGACCAGCAGCCCTGGGAGCCCCTGAACCCAGGACAGTGGGTCTATGAAGCCATTCACAAACGCTTAGCTCTAGCGAATTCTCGTGGCTTCCTGGCGGGAGGAGGGTGACTTTCCCGGGCCCCTGGAGCAGAGGGAGGCAGACGTTGGGGCTTTTTGCTGGTGGCTCGGGGCTGGTCGGGGCTTCTCAGGGGCGCAAGGGAGGTGGGCTTGGCCAAAGTGTCTGACTTCGGAAGTCACCACTGAGAGGATGGCCTGCCCCTGCTCAGCACGTCCGTTATGAGTCCACAGGGAACCCCACTTTGCTTTGTCCTGTGGCCCCCATTACCCATGCCCCTTCCCGGCCTGCTTCTTTCAAGCTGCCTGAGGCCCTACAGGCGGGACAACCCCGGTGATGTCCCCAGGAGAATGAGGGAGGTGGAGATCCGGCCGCACCCCCAGCCCCTGGCTTCCTTCCCTGCCTGGGGGACCGGCCTAGAACAGCAGCCCCAGGGCACAGAGAACCCTGGCAGCTGTAGGGTGGGCCCCTCCCCCACAGTTTAAAGAACAAGGTTAAGCAAAGGCTTAAAACAAAACCAAGGGTATCGACAGACAGATGGGAGGGTAAAAACTCGAGACAATAAATAAAATGCAATCAATCCGAAGCAGGGACCGTAGGAGTGAGAGCCGATGGATGCTTTTCAGGACCAGGAGACAAAGACGGAATGGAAGTGAGGGCTTTTAATTTGCTCAGAAGATCCCAGAACTCTGTAATCACTGGGGGACAGGAATTGATTCGGGAACAAAGCCTGGGCCATCACACATCCCAGACATGCACTGATGCGTTGGCTATTCCGCTCAAAAGAGACAAAGGCCTGGACGGCTCCCGACGAGGCCTTAGCGCAGGACAAAAGGCAGCCTGGTGGGTGCAGAGTTTCCAGCCTGGAGACAGAGGTGGGTGGTGACACCGAGTGGCCCTCGCCCGGGGCGGGGGGGGGGGGGGGGGCGATGGCGGGCTCTCCACACGCCTGCACACAGGGAAGGTTCGGGCCGCACCAGAGTCCCTGCACGTGCAGCCCACGCACCCGTATTTCCGACTCACCCCCCAGGTGCGTCTGAAGTGCTCTGAACGTGGGACTCGGTTTCCGGGCGCGTGGACACCCGGCGGGTCTGAAGATGAGTCCTCGCTCCAGTGAGAACAACCCCGGTGATGCCCGGAGGGAGGTGCCCTGCTGTCCCGGGAGAGACAAGGAGAAAAGGCTTGTCCCTTCCTTGGTGGGCAGCCCCTGACTCCAGGAGACCCTGGGCGGAGCGAATGCGCAGGAAGACAGCAGGCTGGGCACGTGCCAGGGACCCCAGGCGTCCTCAGCAGTTCGTAAGACCTTCCCCCTCCTGTCAGCGCACAAACACTGAGCTCTGACTGCAGGCCGGGCTGTGCCGGAGCCCCGCAGCCGTGAGCAGGGCCACGGGGCTCCCGCGAGTAGCGAGTGGACACAGGCAGTGGACGGGCTGGTGCTGAGCAGGGATGAGCCGGAGCCGTCCAGCTGGCGATCTCGGGGGGCGGCCTGGATACGGACCCCGAGGTCCTCTTTCCGGTCACCACTGTTCAGGGTGGACACGCTGGCTACGCCCCTGGGAAGGCGCAAAGATTTGGAAATGCTCCTGCTGGAGGGGCAGGGGGGGCAGGGGGACAGTGAGGGCCGGTGACTGCACCCGTGCTGGGAGTCATCAGTGAGGCGGTGGATTGTCGGTGTTTGTGTTGTGCTGGAAAAACCCCACGTGCCCTGTTCCCTTCTCATATGCCGGGCATCGAGTGAAAGACAAGTGAGCCTGCGAGCCTCGGGGGGACATGGGGACAGGCAGAGGGCAGAGGGACCTGTGGGCAGGGGCGTGCGTGCTGGGGGACACGTGCGGTGTGGGGATGGGGGCCGACTGCAGGCTCGTAGCGTTTCCCCAAGAGGGTCCACGTGCTCTGCGTGTGTGAGCACAGCGTCGTCCCCGACGCTCACTCTGTTTCCCGGACGTTGCCCAGATGAGTGGTATGGGGCGGACCGTCAGATGACCCTGCTCCCGGCTGGCAGAAAATGCAGGGCAGACTGGACGTTACGGCCCAAGGGCAGGCTCTGGGGGCAGGTCTGGGGGCCATTAAACCTCCAGCCGGGGACTTGGGAGAAGGTTTCGCTGGAGCGAAATGGGGCATCGACGACGGGGAACAGGGGCCTCCGTGTCAGGCCTGACCCAATCATGTGAACGTGGGGTCGAGCCTCTGGGGTCCGCGGGTGGAGACGGCACCGTGGGAGGAGTGAGGGAGGTCCTCGGCGGCACCGGAACAGACGCGGGTCAGTAAGGCAGCTGGCTGCGTGAGCGAGCGGGGAAGCCTGAGCGAGGTGACAGATTCCAGGGCATCGGGGCCACTCGGCAGACAGGGGCAGAGAGGGGAGGGGCTGTAAGGAGACCACGAGAATGTGGAGAGCGACCCCCATGCTCTTGTCCCCAGGCCGAAACCGCAGCGGGACGCTGGGGTCCAGGAGGCCGGCAGGTGCGGAAGATCCCAGGGCGACCAGATTCCCGCCTGGAAACGGGGCGTGAGCGTCGGGAGGGCGGCAGGCACGTGAGGGGACAGGCGCGCCCACGTCCAGACTGTGCTTCAGGCTTGAGAGGCCAAGAAAGGACAGGAGACCAGGGACAGAGTTTCCCTGGAGGGGTTCGTTCCTTCTGGCCTTCCTGGGGGAATTTATGTTTTTCCGTATTTCAAATCCCAAGAGAAATTAATTGAGAAATGGGGAAAAGGGTGGAAAGAGTTAGAATTCTCTAGAATTCTCCCGTGAGAAGCAAAGCAATGCAGACGGCTCTGGGACGTGACTGGTGGGCAGGACACCACCAACGTCAAGGCGGGAGCCCCAGGCGGAGGCGCAGGTCCAGGCGGAGGTTCGGGAGCCCCCGGCCAGGCCGCTGGGGTGACTCTGTGTTCAGGCCCCTGCCCGCAGCTGCGGTCACCCCCCAAACGCCAGGGGTGCCGGTGTGTGCACGTACAGATGCGCGTCATGTACAAACCGCGGGCAGGCCGGGAACGAGTCCGCGCGCGGACCTGAGACCCTGCCGGGGGAGCCCCAAGTTCCCGAGATGCATCGGGACCACCGTTGCTGCCGAACGTGCGCTCAGAAGCGGGCCTAACGTCTGAATTACCAACAGCACCAGCAACTTCAACAGCAAAAGCAACACCAGGCTGAGCAGACAACGGGACTGAATCGAGGAAAGACGAAATAAATTTAAACCAAGGCTCGTGTCCCCTCGCCCCTCTTATCGGCCGGCTGACCTGTGAGCCCCGCCGCGGACGCCCCCAGGACCCGCGGGCTCCTCCGACCTCCGGCTGCCCCGTGCGTCCGACCCCCAGCCGGGGGCCCTGGCCTTGTCGGGGCCGCCTTGCTGCCTGGCCCGGGAGGCTCCCCGTCGCCGCCCCAGCCAGCTGTCGGGTGGGGGGCACCTGCACTGGGCGAGTTCACCTGCCCGGGCCCTTCCAGCCCCTGGACGCCCCCAGCATCCCGGAGCCGCCGAGCCATCCAGTGTGCACTCGGCAGACGTGCAGGTGGGTCGGAGCGCGGGCTCTGGAGGACGAGAGCCAGAGGACGGGCACAGCCTCTCTGTGGCCGGTTGGCCCATGCCCGGCACGGCGGGTGCTGTTTCACCTTCGTTTTGCCCGGGGGGGGGGGGGGGGGGGCAGGATGCGGGAGCCAAGCTGGGGCCGGTCCCGGGTCACCTCCTGCCAGCGTGGTGGTCTTCCTGGCAGCGGTGTGAGACGAGGGGCGGCGCGTCCCGCCCAGGGAAAAGGGAAGAAGGGAGCGAGAGGCACTAAGCTGGCAGCCAGGGAGCCGAGCATCCACCCGACGGCCACACCCAGACGGGCCTCTGGCGCCTTCCCGCTCGGCCGCCAGCCCCTCGCGTCCTCCCCAGTCACACCGGTTTCTCCTGCCGCGGAACCCACAAGCCGCCGGGACCGGCACCGGCAGCCACCCGCAGGCTCACGCGCCGCCCCACCGTCCACGGGCCCGGAGCCGGGCACAGGCTGGGCTCTCCGCTCGCGGCCTCACGAGACGGGAATGCAGGTGTCGGGCTGAGCGCCTGTCTGGAGGCACCGGGGACCCAGCTCCTCGCTCAACGGGACCGCTGGCGGTGTCCAGGCCCCACGCTGCCTCCCGGGGGCAGGGCTGTGTGTGCCCCCCTCCAGAGCCCCCGGCGCCTCCCAGCCCCCTCCCCGCCCCGCCGCCCTGCTCGGTGCTCGGCTTCCAGCTCCGCGATCAGGTTTTTAAGGACCAGGCAGGTGGGCTGCAAACACTCTTTCTCAAAGACGAATTCCACTAAATGTCTAAGCTTCCTTCATGTTATCTGATTTTGTAAAAACTTCTTTCCAACGTGCATCCTTCAGTGATCCACAAATTGAGAATTATGATTTTACCTCAAACGAGGAAGCGCTACCTAATCCAAGAGAAATCTCAGTGGGAACTGCGGCAAAATCCAGGTAGTTGTAGCCAAAATTACGCACGTGCGTGCACGCACACACACACACAACTTTTTGTTTTTGCAAACACTACCAACTAATCAAAGGCAATGGGCTTTGCCTGCCGAGAACTTCCTTTTCAGTAACTCCTGCATTTTGCACGTTTCCGGGAGGTGACGCACGCCCGGAATTACTTCGTTTAGCGAGAGATGCAGATCTCCCCGGGTTCTGCCCACTCCCGGTGCTCCCGCAGCCTGTGGCCTCCGTGGGGGGCGGGGGCATTCCCTTCCTGGTACCTGCGGGCCCCGGCATGGCATCGGGATTTGGATCACCCCCCACGAGCAGGAGGTGGGGGAGGATATAAATGGGGCAGCCGCGTCTGGCCGGTGGCGTTGACAGCCACATCTCTGTCTGGACTGGAATGGCCATGGACTCCGTCCCCAAATTAGCCCATTTTTTTTACCAAGACGCTAATGGGCGCGGAGGTCCTCCGTGTGAGATGGTGTCCTCTGCTCCGGCCACGTCGGCGACGGTCCCGAAATAGCTGCCTGGCGGCCATCACTTCTGCACCCGCGTTCCGTCTGGATTCAATTACACAGCCGCGTATGTCTGGGCCGCCGGTTTATCATGCGGGCGTATAATTTAAAAGTGCGCCGCACCTCATATCCCATATTTAGGAAAAAATTAAGTAAAAAGTAATGAACACCACCCATCTCTCCGCACGCCCAAGTGAAGACGTGGGCTTTCCATTCTTCATCCGAGACAGGAGATGAGGCCCGGGGGACAGGCCGCCGAGGAGCTCCATTAACAGGCCCGCGTTCGAATTATTCACAGAAACCCGCCGTGGAGAGGCCGCTCTGCTTGCTAAGTGCAGCCGGGGTCGCTCTGCCCTCGTCTGTGGCAATGCATCGATATGTTAAATGCACTTTCAATTTGGGATGTGTTTTAAAGCAACTCCCTATTTGTGGACACCTGTAAATCAGCATTAAACTAATCACGTGATGAATATGGTGATTTTCCTTTATTTTCACGCATTCCGTGGACCCTGCTCTTTTGAAAGGAATGAAACTCCCTGTATTGAGAACACAGAGGCCCCAAATTAGACTCTGGTGGCCCGTTCCCTTGCAACTCACCTCTGCGGGGTCTCTCCTCCAGCTCACAGCCCTGCGGAGCCCGGCGTCGCTTGGGCACCTGTTCAGACCCTCGTTCTGCGTTTAGGTCTCCATCAGCAGCGGGGGCGGGGGACGAGTCCTCGGAGCAAGGTCTTTGACAGGCAAAAGCCCCCCAGTCCCATGCAAGGGCCAGGGGCAGTGGGCGTGGAGGGGCCCATGTGGGGAGACGGGGAGGGCTGCTGAGGGGCCTCCCAGGAGGCCTGGCAGGCAGTGTGGACCACCGGACACGGGGCTGGACCCGATGGCCCTGGGTGTCTTGAAATTCTGAGGTGAGGGGTCCTCAGGACGGCAGGGCTCCCAGCGAAGCACTCCCCCTAAATCCGACTCAAAGCTTTGGAGGAAAAAGTCACTAAGTGGAAGAAAACCATTCTAATAAAAACAGCCCCAAATGCTGTCTCCCACAGTAAGGGGGCCCATCCTCCACCAGTGTCCTCCTCGTCCCTGTTTGTGTCTTCCCGTCACCCCGGCCGCTGTGCAAACTGGGCTGTTTGTTATGTTTCTGGCATAAAAGGTCAACCACCCGAACCTGCTCAGGAGCTTGTACAGGACCCGGTGCTGGGAGGCACCTTCCAGAGCAGGTGGCATGGCCCTGTGGCCCGAGCGTCCTGGTGACGTCACAGGGACACAGCCCAGGGCATCAACACCAGAGCCACCCCACCCCCCAAGGCAGTTCTTTCTTTTCTCGGGGCCTGAGTCCCCTCCTAGGCCTGGGTCCTCCCTTGGGCCTGGGTCCACCCTCTGGGCCTGGGTTTCCCCCGCAGGCCCAGGCTCCCCTGGGCCTGGGTGCCCCCTCGGGTCTGGGTCCTCCCCCGGTACTGGGTCCCCCCTGGGCCTGGGTCCCCACCCTGGGCCTGGGTCTCCCCCGGGCCTGGGCCCCCCTCTGGGCCCGGATCTGCCTCTCTGCATTCCAGAGACTGCTCACCTTGAACGCCAGGCCTCCACGGAATGATCTTCAAACAAAATCAGGGGTTTGGGGGCTGCTCAGGCTGAGGTGACACAGGGCTCCTTCTCCCCAATGTGCCTCTGCCCTGGGAGCCATAGGCAACCCCCAGACCCCTCAAGGCGCCCCCATGGACCTCAGCTCAGACCACCTCAGAGAAAGAGTGGGAAAGGGCCCCTGGAGAGCTCAAAAGAGGTCAGTGCAAGTGCAGCCCACGGGGAGGCCCCAGGCCCCCAAAGCCACAGCCGTAGCGCTCAGAAGACACACCGGGACGCTCTTCTCTCGGCATCCCAAGATGCTGACACCAGCCCACACTTCCGAGCACAGAGGCGGGAGCTGGATCTTTGGGCGTCCAGGGAAGCACCCAGCCCATCCCCAACAAAAGGCACAGAGCCTCCCCGGTGGCTTCAGCAGGTGGGGACAGGCGGGCACTGCCCCAGAGGGCGGGGCTCAGGACCCCCCCCCCCACCTGCGCTTCCCCAGTCCTGCACCTGCTGCCTGCACGTGCCTCCCTCTGGGCCAGGGCCGTCCTTCAAGTACAGACCTGACCACCGGCCTCTTGTCTCGGGTTCGGGGATCTTACCCGGCTGCACGGCTCACGGGGTGGAGGCTGAAACAGCTCACGGACCATGAGGCCCGGCCACCCTGGGAAGCCTGCCGCGGCCCCCCTGGTCCACTCCCCAGCCCTGACCCAGCCAGCCGCTCTCCCTCCAGTGCTGGAGCCTGAACATCATCCTCCTTTTCCTCTGAAGGCCCTTCCTGGCCCGCCCCTCCTTCCCAGTTATCACCTCCTCTGTGCTGGAGGGTGCCTTCAGGGCTGCCTTCCTCACAGCCATCCCCCTCAGCCTGCCAGCCCACGTTCAGGTGCTTTGTGTAAAGGCGTCTTCCACATCAAACGTCTCCACTGTGGTATGTTCGTCATGGTCCATCCTCCCTGGGCTGTGGACCTCCAGGAGCAGGGATTCCCTCTGTCATCACTGCCCACCATCATCTTCACACACCGCTCCGACCCTGACATGCAGCAGGGCCCAGTGGCATTGAATGAATGAATGAATGAATGAATGAATGAATGAATCAGTGAATTAAGAAGGGAGGAAGGAATGGATGAGTGTGTGGAGGGACAGATGGACACATGGATGGATAGATGAATGATGGATGGATGGATGGATCAATCGATCGATCAATGGATGGGTGGATGATGGCTGAGTGGGTGGATGGACGGATGGATGGATGGATGGATGGGTAGATGGTGGATAGATGGATGAATAGACAGATGGGTGTGTGGATGGACAGATGGATGGATGGACGGGTAGATGATGGATGGATAGACGGATGGATGGATGGACTGATCGATCGATGGATGGGTGGATGATGGCTGAGTGAGTGGATGGACAGATGGATGGGTAGATGGTGGATAGATGGATGAATAGACAGATGGGTGTGTGGATGGACAGATGGGTGGATGGATGGATAAATGAATGGGAGGATGAATGAACGCATAACATCTCTGCAGACCCACACTCACCGCAGCTCTGTGAGTTCTACGTTAATGATTCAACGGTACACATTAAATAAGGTGTTTTTAAACAGAAACACACATGAAAAAGGTTATATGCCAATTGGTCGATGAAAATATTCTGAGCAAGAGGCTGGCAGGAACCAAGCCCTGTCACCTTGGGAGCCGCAGCTCGTATTCACTCGGTGTCCACGGTGACTTCACAGAGCAGGACGCTGCAGGTGCAGAGAGCAGGCTGTGCCGGAGGGCAACCCCGCTTCCCTTCACCAGACCCCTCTCGTTCTTGGTGTCTATGCCCAGACCGGTGGTGGATGCAGGGCGGCCGGCCGCTCTGACCTCTGTCCTAACACACCCCGGAGCCCCAATGAGGCCCTGAGTCCTGCCGATCCACCCACGGGGGCCCCAGAGGGCAGCAGGGCTGGAGGGACAAGGCCCAGCTCCTGGCTCCCCAGACCCTCGCCTCACGACCGGTGCCCGTGCTCAGAGGCCAAAGCGTGGGCTGCCTGCTCGACCGTGAAAACCCAGCGGCCCCATCCACAGAGAAGGCTCGCCCTGGGCAGGGCAAGGTGGGGACACATCCCGCTGGCAGAGCTAGCCTGAGACCGGGGACGCCCTGAGCAGGACCCCACAGATCGCTCTCCTCAGGGGTCCCGGGGCCCACCGCTGTGTGCCCGGTGGGCGTTTGTTGCAAAGAGAAGCCGCGTGAGGACCCTCCCCACGTGGAGCCCAGCCTCAAGGAAGAGCAGGGTGGAGGGGGCGTCCTTCCGGGTGTGCTTTTGCTTAATGGATATTCATTACTTCTATTCACTCCTCATCCTGCGGCTATGTGAATACATGCGGTGACACCAGTCCCGTGGCAAGATGAGTTACGAAATAACTCCCCAGGCGACGGACGTGGCATCCTGACATGGTCGCCGCGGGAGGGAGAGCTCCTGGGCTGGAGCTGGGCCGGGCTGTTGGCACCTGTGAGCCACCCACCTTCTCCCCCAGGGCCCGGGAGCTGGAGGGTCTCCCCATGTCCATCACCGTGGGCCCAGAAGATTCCATGGAGCAGAGCATCCCCTGCGGCCCTCCCTGGGTCAACCTCCCCTCCTCAGAGAGGGAGCCCCTCAGCAGGTGGGCAGCACAGGTGAGAGGTCCTGACCCCTGACAAGTCTGTGGCCTCACGAGGAGCCGGGTAACGCGACCCCTGGTGTGGCCCCACCCTCGCACCTGCCTGCAGACTGCTTTATCTCTGCTCTCTGACCAACCCAGACCTGGGACGAGCCGGCCACACCGTCCTGCAGGCTGCAGCCCCAAGACATCAGCGCCCAGCGTGGTAGTTGGCACATCCCAGGTGCCCAGTAGTGCTGAGCTCTGGACTCGGAATGGAACTCAGAGATGTGTGGCACTTACGCCGGGTGGGTGGGGCACGTTGGCTGCCTGCCACATGGAGAGAGACCCCCAAGGTCTCACGAACCCCACACCAGGGAGCGGCCCCAGAGACGGCACATCCCCGAGGAAGCCATCGGCAGCAAGGCCCGAGCGGATCTGTGAGTCACCCTGCGTGCATGAGACATTCACGGGCAGCGGTCAACCCGCCCAGATCTCAGGGGCCAGGGCTGGGCGTGGGGAGGGCAGTGGCCGCTGGGAACGTGGGCGGCATGGGCTCCGACCTGCTCGGTTGTCTTATCTGGAAGAGGAGGACCACAGTGGGCCTTACTCCACAGCAGCTGGGTGAAAATTGAGCAAAATATCCCCCGTAGCCCCTTAACAGGAAACACTGAGGACCCCCAGTGCAGGGCACGGGGCAGGGCGTTAACAATGAGGAGTGACGCCGGCCAGCTCCTTTCTGCGTCAGTCGCCTGGGCCACCCTCACAAAATACCACAGACCGGGCCGCTGAAACCACAGAGGTTGACTTTCTGACAGTTCTGGAGGCTGCAGCCAAGGCAAGCGCGGCGTCTGCTTCTGACGGGAGCCCTCCCCTGGGGCTGCAGGCGGCCGCCTCCGGGCTGTGTTCCGCGGCCTCCCCTCGGTGTGAGCATGCGAAGTCAGGAGCTCTCTGAAGACCTTCTTAAAAAAATTTTTTTTGGGGGCGCCTGGGTGGCGCAGTCGGTTAAGCGTGCAACTTCAGCCAGGTCACGATCTCGCGGTCCGTGAGTTCGAGCCCCGCGTCAGGCTCTGGGCTGACGGCTCAGAGCCTGGAGCCTGTTTCCGATTCTGTGTCTCCCTCTCTCTCTCTGCCCCTCCCCCGTTCATGCTCTGTCTCTCTCTGTCCCAAAAATAAATAAACGTTGAAAAAAAAATTTATTTTATTTTATTTTGTTTTGTTTTTTTATTTATTTTATTTTTTTTTAATTTTTTTTT
>NW_024412413.1:1333794-1363324 GCF_014898765.1 Herpailurus yagouaroundi | reverse complement strand
CCCAGGCGCCCCTCTCTGATGGCCTTCTTAGAAGGACACAAGTCCTGTCAGATCGGGGCCCACCCTCATGACCTCCCGGAACCTCACTCATCTCCGTGAGGCCCCATCTCTCCACACTGGGGTGAGGGCCTCCACGCGTGGATTTGGAAACACGCGGACGTTCGGTCTGTAACACTCATCGGGGGTCACCCGACACTCGAAAGCATTGTGACATAGGCCCGCGGAAGAGAAAGGCAGGGAGGCACGGTGCGAGTTGGAGAGAGGCAGGAAGGACGGTGGACGGACAGAACAGTGAGCCGCGGCCCTGGGTGGCCAAGCTGAGCACAGACGTGGAAACTGTGTCACGTCTGAAGACGGAGCGGCCTCGCCGGGCGACGTACATCCTCCTGATGCTGCCGTGTCAACAGGACCCGTGCTGCGTTAGCTGGATGGGAATGGCCTAGAAGGAAGATTCCAGTCCCACCCCTGTGAGCTGCTCCTGGCAAAGCATTCAGGCCACGGCGAGCTTGGAGGCCCAGAGCCGTGGCCCGTGAGCCATGGGGAGTTGAGTCTCACACTGGACAAAGTGACAAAGATCTCCCTCATGATGCTGAGAAGTCACCAATGTTTGAGGTTTGTTCTAATTTTATGGATAATAGATCATATCACACATGAGAAGAATTCATAATATGGAGATGAAGGAAAACAATTTATTAATGTTAATAAATCCTCCAATAAAACTTCCAGGAGGACCTATGGTGATAAATTGAATAATTATGGGCATAATTATGACGAACTAGAAGTATAATTTCATGCTAATGCAATAGTAATGACACAAAAGTGTAGGTCATGAATTTTAACTGCTTAGTTATTTCACATTTCCACAAGTAGGGACCAAAAAAAACCCTCTCTGAGATCTGATCAAATTACGGTTGACTGAGAAAGGGGGAAGCCTTCTTGGTGTGAAGGGACCTCCTTTTGATGATCTTTTCTGGTCTGCAAAAAAACTCACGTGCTAATTAGGGACTCGAAGGGACTGAATTCGGGAAACAGACACCTGGTGCTACAACAGTTTTCTGAGTCAAAAAAATTCCGGGTAATCTATCCTTGCATCATCCTCGCGGAGGGTACAACGCCGCGTGAGGGAAGCGGGGTCGAGGGGGGTTCGCATCGAAGTCTGCGCTGTATGGTGACAGGTGTTTGGGGAGGGAATAAACGAGCTCGAGGACGGGGGCAGCTCCAATCCAGGAAGGCTCTAGGGCATCGAAGGCAAGCCCCCGGGGACCTGTGTGTCTGGAAAGGACACCGCGGAGGGAGCGCAGCCTGGGATGGTCTGGACTCGGGGCCCCAGAGGGTTTATCCCAGAGCATTTGGTTCTTTCGATCATGGAGGCCCTCAGAACCGTCCCTGTGCCCTGTGGGCCCACCAGGACAAGCACTAAGGTCAGGACCCGGCGGATGTCACTGGGTCACAGTTGTGCCCCAGCAGGTGGAGCTTTGGAGTTGACCAGGAGGTCCCAGGAGGCCGGACTGGGGGGACACAGTCCCCTCCTGAGCTCAACTTGATCCCTTACTGTTTTTGCAAATATCTCCTCCTCGGGGATGCCCCAGGGAGTGACTGCACCTTGTCAACTGCCTTTGCTCCTCATGGAGACCCAGGGCAGAGAGATCTCCTTTACAAAAGGACTGAAGTGTGTATTAGGGGATTAAAGACTCCGTCAATCTATTAGAAGAGGGTTTCCTCCTTCAATCTGCGAGGGTCCCGAGTCTCAGCCTCCTCGCCGGGGGGCCATCAGGCGTCAATTCCTGACAGGTGCCTGGTGGCGTCCCATGCGACAGTCTGCAAGTCCCCGGTGGCCAGGGGCACGCAGAATTCGGTCCTGCACACATTTGCTCACCGTGTGGCTTCCCTGGCAAATGGTCTGTTTGAGTATTTTGTCTGTGTTTTACTGGGTTGTTGACTTTCTTATCGAGCTGTCCGAATTCTTTATGCATTCTGGACACAAGTCCTTTATCCAATTTATGCTTTAGAAATACTTCTCCCAGACTGGAACTTGTCTTTTCACTCTATTAATAGCCTTCTGAAGACCAGAAGTTTTTAATTTTGATGAAGTGCAATCTATCAATGTTTTCGCGTTATGGATTTTCCCGTCGGAAGCGTATCTATAGATTGCTTGCTTTAACCAAGGTCACGGAGATTTTTGTCTGTGTAAACTTCCAGAAGTTGTAGAGTATAAATTTTACATTTAGGGTCACGACCCGTTTTGAGTTCATTTTTGCGCACGGGGAGAGGTCTGGATTAAGGCTTGGTTTTCCGCATACGTACGTGCAGCTACGTCAGCCCCTGTGGAGGAAACACTCCCCTTTCTTCACTGACCTGCCACGTAAACTTTGTCAGAATCAGCTGTACGTGCACATGTGGGTTATCTCCGGACCTCCTCTCCTGTTCCCCTCACCTGTCTCCGCCCACGTCAACACCAACCCGCTCCGTCTTAATGGCCGTAGCTTCCTAGGTCATAACATCGGCGTCAGTCCTCTAAACTCGTTCATTTGTTCAGAGTCGTCGGGGTTTCCCGGGATCTCTGCATTCTCGTGTGAACGTCAGAGTCAGTTGGGCAGTTGCCACGAAATGCCGGTCGAGCTGCTGCTTGACTTGCGTCACATCGGTACATGGATTCGGGGAGAAGAGGCGTCAGGCCGTCGCTGAGGGCTCTGACCCGTGAACGCATCACCTCTGCTCACTTAGCTCTGCCTCACTTTCCCCCGTGGCGTTTTCCGTTTGTCGGAGTGCGGGCCTCGTGCGTCCGCGGTCACAGTTCTCCGTGAGCGCTCCGTGCTCCAGTAGCATTGGGTTTTTGTGCTTGATCTTCCGGTTGTTTGTCACACGCGTGTAAACACACACATGACTCTCGCGTGTGGCTCTTGAACCCTGCAAGCGTGCTAAGCTCGCTCCCGATTGCCAGGAGCTTGTTTGCAGATTTTCTGGGTATTCCAAGAGCACCGTCATGGCATCTGTGACCCAAGACAGCTGTGCTTCCCTGGCTCGGGGCAGAAGAATGCATGTCCCTGGACGCACTTTTGCCTCGTCGTGGGTTAGAGCCTTTAGCACAGCGCTGGAGAGGTGTGGCGAGTGTAAACATCTTGTCTCGTCCTCGGGGGACCATTCGGTCTGTCAACACTAAGTATGAGGCTAATTCACAGTTTGCCGCGGAAGCCCCTTCATCGGGTGAGGAAGTTCACTTGTCTTCCCGGTTTTTTGAAAATTTTTGTCACGGGGCCATATTTGACGTCATCAGGGAGGGGGTTTTTTGGCATCTGTTGAAAAAATTGTTTGCCTTTGCCTTTTTGGATTCCTAATATGGTCAATTGCATTAATGCATTCTCAGATGTTAAGAGACCCTTGTGTTTCTGAGATAAATCCTACTTTGTGATAATAAATTTTCTTTTTACGTTTTGTTGAAACGTAATTTTTCTGAAATTTTCTGAAATTTTCTAACGGTTTTTGCACTTATATTGGGCTGTGGTTTTCTCTTCTCGGGATGTCTCTGTGCATTTGGTTTTATATCACAGCGACGCTGGCCCCATAAAATGAGGTGAGAAGAACCCCCGTGTCTCCCCAGGAGGAAGAGCGGGTGTAGACCTGGCAAGTGTCTGGTAGAACTGACCTGTGAGATCCTCTGGATGGGGATTTCTTGTGCGAGGTTTGCCAATTTTTAAAGTCTTTCCCAAAAAGCAGATTTGGGTTTTGTTGATTCTCTCTATTGTCTGTTCTGTCTTTCACTGGCCTCTGCTCTTAGCTTTTGACTTATTTCCTCCTACTTAATTTAGGCTTAATTTGACCTCATTTTGGTTTCCTAGAGACCAGTGGTGAGGACTGCTGTTGTTTCTTTAAGACGGGCACTCGGCTGTCATCTGTGTCCCCCAAAGAACTACCTGAGCAGCGTCACGCAAATTCCAATCTGCTGTATTTTCATTTTCTTTCAGTCAAAATGTTTTCTAAATTTCCCTTTTGATTTATTTCTCTGAAAAAATAAAAACGTGTTGTTTAGCTTCCGATACTAGGGGATTTTTCAAAGATCTTTATTTTACTGGTTTATAATTTAATGGATTGTATTCGGAAACAGCCTTTGTATGACTTACATGCTTTTAAACGTGCTGTGACACGTTTATGCCCCAGAATATGGTCTGTCTTCGTAAATGCCCCGTGCCCTTGGAAAGAAAGTGAATTCTGTTGGCCAGAGTGGTTTATAAATGCCAGTTTCTCAGGGCTCTCCACAGAACTTTAGTCGTATATGATCACTGGTTTTCTGTTCACTTACTCTATCCATCACCCAGGGGGTTGTTTCCAAGTCTTAGACTGTGCCTGTAGTTTCTTTTAACATGTCTCCACCACAGCCGTGTTTAGGCAGTTCGAGCCTCCACCGTCAGGTGCGTGAGCACTGAGGATCGCCGTGTGATGTCGAGCAGCTCAGGCCTTCATCGCTACACAGCGACATGCTTTTGTCCCGGGATGCACGTTGCTCTGAAACATACGGAAGCGGAGTTGAGGATCTGGGCCACCGTCAGTGTGAGCAGGCTCGAGCGGGTTGTCAGAACGGGACTCTAAAGCCGGCCCACAACCCAACCTCACCGCCCGCAAAGGAGAGAATCCAAGACTAATATGACAACTTCGTTTTCTTGGATAAAATTTTCCATTATTAAAAACTTTAAAAATGAATTTAAAAACCGGGGCGCCTGGGTGGCTCAGTCGGCTAAGCAACCGACTTCAGCTCGGGTCATGATCTCACGGTTCGTGGGTTCGAGCCCCGTGTCGGGCTCTGTGCTGACAGCTCGGAGCCTGGAACCTGCTTCCGATTCTGTGTCTCCCTCTCTCTCTGCCCCTCCCCCGCTCGTGCTCTGTCTCTCCCTGACTCTCAAAAAAATAAATAAATGTTAATAAAAAAATATTTTTTAAATGAATTTAAAAACTAAAGTAAGGGGCACCTGGGGGGCTCAGTCAGCTGAGCATCTGACTCTTGATTTCGGCTCAGGTCATGGGCTCTCAGCCCAGAGCCTGCTTGGGACTCTCTCTCTCTCTCTCTCTCTCTCTGTCCCTTCCCTGCTTGCACTTGCATACTCTCTCTCTCAAAATAAACAAACATTTTAAAAAATAAAAATCAAATTAAAAAACTGAAAGCAAGACGCACTTTGATGTTATACAGTCGTTAATGTGTTAGCGGGAGTCTGGATGTATTTCTTTACCCCCCGCATTTGAACTCGTGTGTGTGTTCACTCGGCGTGCAGATCTTGGAGCATCTGATTGGGTCGTGCTCCTTAAACTGACCCGACAACCACACGTGTCAGCTGGGCATCGAGACCTTTCCCATTTCACGTGAATCTTGCTAATGTTCACGTCGACCATCTTGCAAACCGTTTTCTCTTTGTCCTACGTGCTTTTTGCTCCATCCGGGGTTCTTTTCCGACTCCTTTTGCACGGACTGGTTGTTTCTACGATCTCACGTTGCCTCTTTTGCTGGTTTATTGTGGGTCTTCCTGACCGTTGCTGGCCATGGTGGCCCTCACCTGGACTCTGCCACGTGCCTCGCAGGGCACATCCCAGGGAGGGTGACACACACCGGGCAGAGCCGAGGGCCTCCGGAAGCAGATCAAGAGTCTGCCCTGGGGTCGGCCTTCACTCCCGGGCTTTTTGGGGTAGGACTATGGGTGTGGTTCCCCTGCCCCAGATGTGGGTGCCCACAGGGACGCTGCTGTGGGTCCATCTTGAGAAACCACCTGGCTTCTCTGACGCCCGACTCCGGGGCCGTGGTTCTGTAGCTCGGGGTTAGAGGAAGGAGCCACAGAAACACCCACGAGAACCAGAGCGAGATACAAAGTACCGAGTCAGGAGCATGTGAAGCCCCTTCTGCAGGAAAGGCACCTGTCTGTGTGACAGCCCCAGCAGGTGAGACACTGGCCGGGGGGCCAAGATGTGGGCTGCGGCAAAAGCATAGGACCGAGAGGCAGAATGTTCCAGTCACGTCTTCCTTTCTCTCCGTAGATAGACTTCCAGCCTCAAGCAGGTGAGCTGAGGGGGAGGAGGAGAAATTGAAACAAAATTCTGGGGAATGGATGTCTCATTTCTCGGACCAAAGACTTTGCTTTCTATGGAGAGTGTCCGCAGCACCTCGGTTCCCCGACAATGGGCAGGGCCGTCTGGGTGAGGCAGGGTTTATCCGTGCCTCGGGGAAGGTGAAACCCCTGCTGGTGTATGAGTGTGTCCCGGGGAAAATAAATACAAACAGTAAACATCACTGTTTATCAGTAAACACCACGGTTTATCTTCACCCTGCCGTAAATACGCGTTGAGTTGAGTTAGCAGAAACAAGGAGCCGTTAATTCGACATGAGTATCAGCGTATTTCAGCTACTGTGTTTGCAATTTGTAGCCCATGCATATTGCCCAGCGTTGACTTATTTGATGCATGTTGCCGTAGGAACAAGTGAAAACGTATTTTAATAGAGATGTGACACAACGTATGTGCTGTTGATGTCTGATCGCATCACGACAGGCGTGGCTGGCAAACACATTATTTCTATCACGTGAGCGAGCGGAGAGGGGAACTTGGTGCATCTGAGCCGACAGGACACCCGTCTGAGGCGGGCGGGCTCCACGCATCCCGTGAGCGAACGTGGCGTTAGTGACCCAGAGACACAAGAGTGTCCGTGAGCTGGGAGCTGGGGGAGGCACACGGAGTCCAGGGCACTATTCTCTCCACTCGCGTGCATGTTGGAGACAGCCCACGATAGAGGGAGGGAGGGACCGCGAGCACGTGTTCGGGGACACCCTGCGGCCCCTCCAGGCCTCTGCCCCCAGCCGCGCCGCCGTGGGCACCCCAGCCCCTGACGGACGCACACAGAGGACCGGAAAACACAGAAGGACTCGCCGTCTCCAGCGACCAGCTCTGCGGTGCACGTCGCTGCTTACAGGGCCCAGTCTCTGAGGGCAGAGGTGCGTCGCGGAAAGGGCCGGGATCAGGGGTCTGCAGCCTCACCCCTGGGACAAGATGACTGTGTGTCAGACGAATCACAGCTAATCCAGCTCCGGGATCCCATCTTCATTCAGCAACTCGTCCGGGCACTGAGCACGCTGAGGGGACTGCCTTCCCGCGGTCACGGCCCTGGGCGTAAAACACGGTGCCAGCCTGGCACCAGAAGGTAAACTGAGAAGCTGGTGGAAGGTGGGGCCGCCAGGCTGTCTGCATTACGACCGGCCTGTAAACACAGGCGAGCTGGGGTGTCTGTGGGGCGTTGCCAGGGGGCATGAACACATGGGGGAGCCCTGGGTCCAACAGGTCACCCCCCACGGGGGCTCGTCCGGCCCCACGAGGCCCGAGCGGAGCAAACGGCAGAGGAGCAAGGACCGGAGCTCGCGCTCCCCACCTGGACCCGGGCGCCCTCGCTGGCTCCTCCTGGGCCTCGGAACCCCGCTGTCGGACGGGGGGGAGGGTGTGGTTGGCTGTCCTGGGTCCCCGGTGCACAGACGGCGGGTCCTGGGACGTGTCAGCCTCCGCGATCCCGTGAGCCGATTCCTGCAATAAACCCCCCGTTGGTTCTGTTTCTGTGCAGAACCTGAGCACGCGGTCTGAGCGCACAGGGACGATGCTTGTGCAGACGGCTGAAAGACTCCACTCAGTCGGTGCTCAAGAACCAGTCCCTGGGGACGGAGGTCAAGCGCTGGAGGCCTCAGGGGTCCGTGACGGGAGGGGCGGCGGCCGGAGATGTCCCGGTCACCAGGCGCGCAGCGATTACGGAGGCGAAGGCCTGTGTGAGCGTGAAGAGAGCTGCGCTCCGACGAGCGGAGGCTTCACCTGCTCTCCGTGCAGAACCTGCAGCTCGCTGCAAAGGGGAAGACAATCAACAAACACGGGGAAAACAAACACGCACAGATGCACAGAGCATGATACCCACTCATTCGTGGGATGGAAACGTGTGAGAGCAGGTGCGCAGAGGCCTGAGGGACCAGCGGGTCCCTTGTGAGGCGCAGCAGCAGCCACACCCTCGCCGGTGAGGTCCAGCAGCTCAGCCGGGGGTGGACGTGGGGGCGGGGAGGGGTGACAAGACCCTGGCTCCTGGCTGGCACAGAGCCCCAGGACCCCCCCACACCCAGGTGACCACACGCCCTGGAGCCCCGACATCTCTTGGCAGATGCCCCAAACTCTGCCGGCTCCCAATAACCAGACATTTTGTCCCCAGCGTCCCGTGCACCCCTGACCCTGCACACGTGTGCCAGAGCGTACCCACAAGCCTCGTAGGTTGGGTTCCCGACCACCTGGTCACTCTCGGTCGCCCTTCGTCCCTGGCAGCGGCCCTGGCATCCCCCGTCGGCACCAACCCCCTTCTCGACAGTTTCAGCAGAAACCGCGCTCACAGGTCCCCTGGGAGGATTCACAGAGGACTCCCATTAATAAAACCCGCTAATGGAATTCGCTACATTAGCGGAGAAGAGCCACGGGCATCTCAGTTCATGCTAGAAAGCAGTTGACGAAAGTCAACACCACTCCCTGTTTTTAACAACCTGGCAGATCGGGAACACAGGGTGTCGTCCTCAACCTGACAAGGGACGTGTCCTCCGAGGGCTCCTGCAGGACCCACACACGAGGGAGAGCTCGTAGTGTGTTCCATGTCACCGTGCTCCGGCTGCCGGCCCCTCCGGGGACCCTCAGTGGTCAGCCGACGAGGGAGGTGGGAGGCCACTGCCCACAGCCTCACGGGGTCTAGAGGGGGGGGACAGCCTCTCCGAGGACGCTGGTCAGCGATGCTCCGCCTGGCAGATGGGGATCAGATCGGGGGGGGCTCACGGTTGGGCCCGGGAACTCGGAGACGGGAAGACAATCAGAGTCCAGAACCAGACGCTGTGACTGGGCCACACTGTCAACAGCACACAGGGGACAAATAAACGATCGTTACAAAGAAAACAGTCGTTGTTCGGGAACACTACGTAACGCCACGTAGGGATTCCGTGGAAGGACCGGGACGTGACCTGCCGTAAGGAGAGGGCTCAGCACTCGGCGGCCACGTGCGTGATCAACGGTCCCCACAAGTGAGCAGAACCACGTTAGAAATGGGAGACAGTCTTCACGTGGACGTGGACGCCAGCCACAAAGATGTTAAATTCATGTCCACGAATAGAAGGAAAATGAGCAAGAACTCTCTGAAGGGCGTGAGCACCGGGGGTGCCGCGGACCGGGCTGGGGTGAGCTGCAGACTGAGGGTGTCCCCCGAACTCGTACGTCGTGGCTCCGACCCCCGTGTGATGGCACCTTTGGGAGGTGGTCAGGGTCAGACGAGGTCGTGAGGGTGGGACCAGTGACGGGGTCAGTGCCCTTGTCTGAAAGGGAGGAGAGAAGACGGCCGTCCACAAGCCAGGGAGCGGGTCCTTGGTGGACGGGGGACCCGCCGGCAGCCTCCAGAGCTGGGGGACGTGGACGTGTGCTATGTCGGCCCCCCACTGTGTGGTGTTTGTCACGGGGGCCCGAGCTGACGGCCGCAGGGTGAACAGGTGTGAGCTCCGTCCCACTCCCACAAAGCAGCACCGGTCGTAAGAGACCCCCCACCAGGGTCCAGGGAGCCGGGCGCTGTCTGTGGCTCCCGAGGGCGCGGGACCCAGACGTGCGGAGGGGTCTGGGCTCTGACCCAACTCGGGAGGGAGCGTCCCGGGAACCCAGTGGGCTAATTTAAAGTATCACCTGGAAGGAAATAAACGTCGTGGCCGCAACATCAGAAAGAGGAGAGGGGCCTGGAGTGTGAGGATTAGTTTCAGAGGACGTGACCCCTTCACAGACGGGGCGGAGCCAGACCCCAGAAAAGAAGAGTCAGTCAAAAGTCAGAATGTCACCCCCAACAGGTCCCCGCTGGATTCTAACAAAAATGGCTCCTCACTTCGTGTTTGGCTCACGTAGGAAGACACACACAGGCTCGCTGGCGGGCGTCCCAGGGGAGGCCGGTCCCGAGCACATCGAGCGCCAGGCCCTCCCCTGGGAGCCTCCTGCCTTCTGCTTCCCTTGCACCCACACAGCCCCTGCCCCGAGGGTCCCCCGGGAGCGGGCATATCCACCATCAGCGGTTTTCCGTCTCACCGGCTGTGTTTCTTCGAGGTCCTCCAGGAGCGGCTGCGGGGGGCCGTTGAGCCGACACTATCTTAAACTGGGAGCCGCACCCGAGTTTTGCTCCGTCCCATCATTCCGCTTCATCCGCGGGGGCGCCAGGAGCACTGTGCACCCCAAGCGCGTCCCCAGCACGGGCGGCTTGGGCGGGGAGCCTGCCATCATTTCTTGGGAAGGAGTCACATGTTTTCCAGGATTTCCAACAAGTTTTGAGAAAAGAGCTGTTCTTTTTGGTGAGTCGTCTCTGTTTGCACCCAATTTCAGGGGCTCACCTTTCTGGGGTCTGTTCACCCCTGGTTTCAAAACAAAGGAGATGCAGGGAACTAAGGCAACGTGGAAATCCTGCGTTCCCGATACCCGAGAGTTTACCAACAGTGTGCGTGGCTGTTGCCCAGCCCCAAGCCCGGCTCCCCGAGGTTACTCTATCTCAGGGCAGCGCTAGAAAAGGCTTCATCTGATTCATTTTAATTATTTTCCAGAAATGATCCATTTCCCGTGAAAATGCGTGTAGGGTTTATTTCATTCCTGGAAGTCATTACTTTGTCATGAAAAATTCCAAGTATCCTGGCGCTCGAGGGGATAAAATTAGCCCTGGCTCTAATCATAGAGCAAAGGCTAATATCACCTCCGTTCGTGCGTGTGAGCATTTGAGCTATCGGCCCGTGGAAAGCCTGTCTCAACGCCCTGGTACGAGGTCCCAGAGTCGGGGTCTGCCTGGAGAGACTTGGGGCACAGCCTGCTGTCCCTCGAGGAGTGAGAGCGCTTGGGGCCTGGATGGTGGTCACGGCGCAGGGATCACGTCTCAGGAGCACCCGCCCAGCCCGCGGAGCCCTGGAGATACCCAGTCGCACACAGAGACTCAGAGAACTGGGGGTCTTGATTTCACCCGATTCTGCAATGTGAGTCCCCCTCCCCTGTCTCTCAATTCTCCGGCCCGCGTGGAAAGGTCTTTATTTCATGCACTCAGGGAATATTAACTGGGCATTTGCCAGGCACTGAGCACTGGGCAGTGGACACAGCAAAGACAAGACGGGCGTAGTTTCTGCCCTCGCTCAGAGCCAGCAGCCTGTGACTATTTTAAATGTCACTGAAAATCCATAATGTTCCTAAGTGGATTGTCAGTGACTCGTGCACAATACCACGTGCCCGTGCCACGTGACACGAGCGTCCAGAGTGGCCCTGCCAGCCCCCCAGGACTTGCACCGTGTGTTACACTGCGGAGGCACGTGCTTACCTCGGTGAGGACACGGCTTCAAGCCTTCGCGCGGTTGCAGGAAGGGATCGTGGGGTAACGGTTTTTCACCTCTATTAACAACTCACTCCGTGAACACAGCATCAGGGGGAATCCGGAGTGAGGACGCAAGTGCTAGAGCAAATGCACCGGAATCCTCTCTGAAGCCCCAGATGCTGCTCCGGGAACACAGCACCGGGTCCCTGAAAAGCACAGAGCAAAGTGACACTTAGGAGAATTGTTGACAGACCTCGGAAACACCCACGCTCAATCACGGGCCGCGAGCGACAGCCCAGCCCAGGGGCTCGGAGGTCTGGCCTCCCCACCTCACCCGCCACCTGCCATCAGCCTGGCCGTGACTTCCCAGGGAACCCCTGCTCAGGACTTGGGAGACCCCGCAGAGGGACTGCCGGAGCCTGGCGCTCATTCACTCACTCATTCATTCAGCTCACGCGCGGCTCCCTACGTGTCCAACACACTTCTGTGTGCAGAACCCTCAGCAAACACCCCGAACGGAGCCAGTGTCCTGCTTTCACTCAACTTGCAGTCTTGTTGTGGAGACGCAGACACTGAGAATATTTTAAAACCTACAGAACGTGCCAGAAGGATGAAGACATTGAAGGAGAGCCGACTGGCCTCCCGCCCCCTTCTGGGGCACAGGGCCAGGCTGAGGGTGGCTGCGGGGGAGGGGGGAGTGAGGGCGTGGCCTGGTCTGTGCATGAAGAGCAGGTACAGAGGCCCAGGGGAAGGTGGGAAGCCCGAGGGAGGCCGGCCAGGTGGAGCCGGGGCATTTGAACCCCAGCGGAAGGTGGGAGCCCATGAGAATGCTCAGGCCCAAGAGGTTTCGGGGTAGAGTCTCCTGTGTTCTTGACCAGCTGAACACGAGCTCGGACACAGGGGAGACAAGA
The DNA here is from genome assembly GCF_014898765.1 of Herpailurus yagouaroundi. Classification (NCBI taxonomy): domain Eukaryota; kingdom Metazoa; phylum Chordata; class Mammalia; order Carnivora; family Felidae; genus Herpailurus; species Herpailurus yagouaroundi. The sequence goes on along the minus strand of NW_024412413.1, from coordinate 1,351,066 downwards.
AGGCCCCCTTGTCTGTGACTTGCAGGGAACGGACAGTCACTCTGTAGGTGCCGATGGTCCTGCCTGAAGCACTTCAGACCCGGGAGATACGGGGACGGACGGAAATGTCCCGCATCAAGGGCGCAGGAGGCCCCGAGGAGACGGAGGCCCTCGGGGTTTTGTTCAAAAACCGCTCTGTGACTTTCTCCTGTAAATGCGGGACGCCCCGTGGGCTCCAGCCCGTTTGCTCGGATGGAATTAAAGAGAACGATGTGCCCTCGGTTCAGCCTTGGCTTAGGAATTAGCTCACAGCACAATCACGAACAGATTTGGCTTAAATAGCAGGGAAGCGAAGTTATGTTTATTGTTTTAATTCCAAGATTGAACTCTGCACTTTTCATTCCCCAAATTTACCAGGACGTGGGGACAAATCTGCGTGGGCTCGTGAAAACGCTCTTTCCGGTCATCCGGTTTCCCTCGTCCTGCGCACCGGCCGGGAGACACCCTACGTGCATTTAACCGAAATCGGCATTCAGTGCTTATCTGTTTCCTGGGCCCTGGAGTGACCCTGACCCTGAAGACACAGGAAAGCGTGAGAGGAATGGTAAAGAGCTGACATCCAGGTGCCCTCACCCCAGAGAATTGCCTTCCTTCACCTCCTCCTTCCCAGCCCAGAGCTGCAGATGGCCGTGGACCAGGGGAGCCACCTGTAAGGTGGCCCCCAGCTCCCACGTGTGTCTCTTGTGGGCACACATGGAAGTATTCCTCCCCAGCTTGGTCATCTCAGGGGACACCGCTCCCCGTCTCCCCGATAGCCTCCAGGGTGACGAGGACCAGAGTCTGTCTGAGATGCCCCCTTCTCCAGGTACCTGCTTTCTGCCTGATGAACACTCCTGTCCTCCCCTTGTCTGGCCTTGGTCAGTCTCCCACAGAGTCCCCTCTACATAACAGATGAGAAAACTGTGGTCCTGACTGTTGTTGCCACTGACCTAAAGGAAGGAAACAATGTGGGGCAAGAATAGGAATAAGACTGGACCATTCTGGAACATTCCAGAACAATCCGAACCATTGCCACAGCCTCGTCTCTGTAGGACACGACTCTTCCAAGGACAGAAAGGGGGGATGTGGCTTCTCAGGCTCCACGGTCAGCCGCATTTCCAGCAATTCAGATGCCTGCGGACAAAATTCTGACTTAGAAATGGCTTCACTACAAACGTCTTTGGACGTTGCACCTGTGTCTCCACCAGCATTGCCAGCCACATGGCCCACGGAGCATGGTGGCTTGAGAAAGTCACCACGGCTGCTCGTTTTTAAACTGTTGTGCTTTGGGGTAACTGTAGATTCACATGCAGCCACAGAAAACAATATGGAGAGACCATGTACCCAGTTCCCCCCGGGGGGTGCCATCTTGCAAAGCCACAGTCGAGACCACGGCCACCACGGCCACCACGGCCACCACGGTGCGGAGGGCAGAACAGTGAGGAAGACGCCGCCGTCCTACCTGAACTTGCAGAACATGAACCCACTGTCCACTGCACAGCCGTGTCATGTTTCTCCCTCCGCGGGGCCCAGGGAGCAGGTGGGGGTTCAGTGACCCCTGGGGCACCACTGGGACTGTGTCGCAGGCCAGGCCCCGAGGGCTGCGGGCAGGTGGGGGCCGGGGGACAGGACACATCACAGCTTATTGCAAACACCACCCACGAGGCACGCGTCCTACCAGGAGGAGGCTGCTCAAGGCAGAAGCTTCTGGAACTACCGAGGGCGGATGAGACTGACTCTCATGTTTACAGAAAGTCGCCTCGTTGATCTGAGGAGGTATTTTCCAGGGTCTTGGTTTTTCTTTTTCTCTCTCTCTCACCTCAGCTCAGGCCCCAGGTTTGAGTTCCACAGCTGCCCGCACGCGTGCCACATGGAAGGGATGGGGCCTTGGAGGCATCTGCGGGTCTTAGGAGGGTCCCTGGGCACGAGGAAGGGGGTCTGGGCAAGGGGGATGAGGGAGGGATGGAGGAGGCTCAGGGAGAGAGAGTGGGAGGGGTTTAGGGGAGATTAGTGCTTATGTCATGAAGTCACTTACTACCTTTGGCCAAAGACGTTTGTAGTGAAGCCATTTCTAAGTCAGATTTTGTCCGCAGGCATTTGAATTGCTGGAAATGCGGCTGCCCATAGAGCCTGAGAAACCACGTCCCCCCTTTCTGTCCTTGGAAGAGGTGTGTCCTACAGAGACAGGGCGGGGTGCGGGTCACAGGGCAGGTCCCTGCCAGACACGGGTTCAGGATCTGGTTCCGACTTCCAGGTACAGGGAAGCGGGGTGGCCACAGGAAGGGGCGTGAAGCTCGTGCACCTGTGTGTCGGGCCCCCACCTGGCCTTGGCAGGCAGAGCGCAGTCTCAGGACCCAAGCCAGGCTCTCAGGACACAACGCCCAGCAGAGGACAAAGCGGCCGGCACCCCTCCCGTCAGCGAGGCCGGCTGGAGCATGCACCGTGCACCCGTGACCTGCCCCACGGTCCCCTCGTACGACCGCACGGTGCAGAGTTAACAGGTACAGCAGCACACGGCCTGAGGAGGAACAGCGTCATCCCATCAGGGACACCAAACACACGCAGCCAAGGCGCTCAGCACAAGGATGGGGGCGGGGGCTGGTGCTGACCCCCTTCGTGGGCACAGAGCAGACCGCATCCCAGAAGGGCCTCCGGGAAGAAAACAGGGGCCACCAAGTGAGAAGAAACAGACTTGCACTCAGGCTCACGGTGCTGAGGGGGTCAGCCACCTCACTGTGCAAGCTGAGACCTGAGAGCTCCATGCTGGGATGTGGGGGGCACGGGACGGCTGGGGGAGCAGGGGGACAGCTGGCAGAGTACAGGGACAGCCGGGGAGCACGGGGACGGCTAGGGAGCGCAGGAACAACTGAGGGAGCACGGGGATGGCTGGGGGAGTATGAGGATGGCCAGGGGAGGACGGCTGGGGCCACCCTGATGATCCTGCTGGCCGGGCCCTCACAGGAAGCAGGTGTCCCATAAGATGAATGCATTTGGGGTTTCCTCTGGTGGGTCCCGGGCTGGGAGCAGGGACACAGCCCTGGGCAGCTGCCGTCACTGGCCAGTGATGTTCCGGGCCGACGGCAGTTCTGCGGGCGGATGTGGTCCGGCGTCACTGTCTTCCCGTTCCCTCTCCCGCAACAACATCAGCTCTATTTATTATACGTCGTTTCTTAAATTGTGTTCTGTCTTTATAAGCAGGCGTACTTTCCACTTTATGAGACTCCCTGAATTCCACGTCGCGAATCGGGGGTTTGCGAACGAGTCTGATGTGATACTTGGGTTGTTCCTAATTTCCTTTATTATAAACAACGCTGTGATGAACATTCTCACACACCCTTACGGCTGCACGATCCATTAGTAGGCCCATCAATATCCCCTCAGAATAAAATTTCTCCTGCGTAACATAAGCGAAACCGGAATGGCGTGAGCCTTTCCGGGGCTTTCGTTGCATGTTTTCAAACCTCTTCTGTGAAAAAAAGTGCAAATCTGAACAGCACTCTAGGAGTTTGCTACTTTTCGAAAAGCCACGCTGTCACGGAGTTTAAAAACAAAGTGTTAGGAAACTGGCAGGTTACTGTGGTTACCGTGGCTGCTGAGACTGGGGACATCACAGCCGTGGCGCTCTTAGACCAGACTCCACCACGGAGCACAGAGCAAGCCACGCTCCGGGAGCCTCTCGTCCCAGCCGGAAAAACACACACCCTCCTCTCTGCCCCCACCCGTCCTCGCCCCTTCGGGGTCGTTGCACTGAGCCCTCCCACGCCCGTGCCGGGACCCCCACGTCCCCTCCCTCCTGTCACCTGCGCAGATCTGCGAGCCAAAGGGACAGCCGCCCCATGCACACATGTCCAAGAGGGTCTCCCTCGCCCTCCAGACCACTATTCCTGCAAATTTTTGTCCTTGATGTCCATCAAAGCCAAATGTTTTATGCTTGTCTACGTCCAAACCCCTGCCCGAGCCACCCCCCTGCCCCCGTGGAGGGCGCTCCGTCAACACCGGAAGCCACAGGGCCAATGTGTGTGCCCCGAAGCCAGCACCAGGCAGGTGGGGGCTCGCGGGTGAATGGATGAGGAGGGGAGGAAGGAAGGAAGGAAGGAAGGAAGGAAGGAAGGAAGGAAGGAAGGAGTGACGCTTCGCTCACTTTCCTCTTAGAGCATCGACGTGCTGCCCCCTCTTGTCAGCCTCGAGGGCCCCTCAGGGGTCCAGTCACACACCTTCTCGGGCGGTGCGGCTTCCTCGTTATTTCCTAGACCTGTTATTCTAGGGCTTTTTTATTTTTTGTCTATTTGCCATGCCAGAGTCAAGTTCACCAGGAGCTGCGCTGTTCTCGGCCTTTGATCTCATTCTCCACACACAGTCACCGCCCAGCTGTATCAGCACACGCCGACATGCTTCTCTCAGAGCCGTTAAGCATCCCGGGATTTACTCTGGAGTCAGAGTAAGTGTGGACCTTGCCATCTCGGTGCCGTCTTCCCCAGGATTCCTGTACCTGTCTTTGGGGGTTTCCTGCACCTGCCTAAGCAAAGCAGGTGCCACGAGCGAGCAGCCTGGGCCCAGCAGGATGGCCCCCGCTGCCCCTTCCTCCCCGCGCAGGCGTCTCCACGCACAGCGGCCTCACGTCCCGCAGTGGCCGCGTCTGTCTCCCTGGGACGCTGCGGGGATTCGTGGGCGGCAATCCCCTTATCTGAGCAAAGGTGACAGCCTGTCTGCGAGCTGCCACATCCTTCTGGAGACCGGAAGCCCACGGCCTCCTGGGTGGCATATTCCTCTTAAATGACAAACCACGTGGGAAACTTGAAACACGACAGCCAAGCTGATGAAGTACCGGTCCACTCTTCACAGAGACCTCGTGACCTTCGGGAAGAATCTTCCCTGAACAGCCTGGGGGGGGCAGCTTCTCCAAGCACCTGGGGGGGGGGGGGTCTCCCCAACCCCGGGGAGTTTTCCCCCGACCCCTTGGGGGGTCTTTCCCGAACATCTGGGGGGGATCTTCCCCGAGCACCTGGGGCCCCCTTGCTACCCTTACATGCTGGGCCCAAACACTTTGCAACGGGCTTCGACAACTTCTGTTTTCCAGACCGTTAGATTTTCCTCATTTAAGTAAAACGCCGCACCCTCTTCGAAGACGGTTTGGGACCCACTTTGTTGAATTAATCGTCTTGAGGTCAAGCCCTAACATTTTTAAAACCTGCTGCGTGGTAGTTCCCTCTTTTCTAGGGAAGTTTCCGGAAGATCTTGACACACACACGTCGACCAAACCCCCAGTGGAGACACCCCTGTTGGCCTCCGCAGGTCACCAGGGCCCGGGGTCAGCCAGTGGACAGAGGGTGCAGGCCTTACAATGCAATCAGCGGGACACAGACAGAGGGTTAGCTGTGGAGGAGGCTAAGGAGTCAGGCCCCTCGGGTCCGTGTCGCCCGTGTCTCGTGGCCAGGACCGCCCGGACGTGTCTTTGTGCCCTGCCACGTGAAGGCCCACCACGGCATTGACCGACCCCGCCTGTTGAGAAAGGGCAGAGGTGGGCCTTCACTTCTCTACGTGACCCAACCCTTTCTGAACAGACAAGTTTGGGAGCACTGTTTATACACCTCTTTCATAAACTGATGAACAGATGACTCATATTTGAACCATTCTGTGTGTCCTAAGGGAGACCGTGAGAACATTCTAAGTCGGAAATATGTGTATAATGTGAGCATCACCCAGCTCCTGCCACGGGCTTAGCAAACGTTCCGGACTGAGCCAGATCGACAGCGACAGAGCCGCATTAATAATAACCTGTCGTCGTTACTGTCGCAAAGACCAAGCAGGACTCTCAGCCGAGTCCGGGGACGGTGAGGGCACCCTAGGCTTGCGGGCTGAGCAGGGCAGGGCCGTCTGCGGCCGAGCACCTGCTGAGGAGATGACACCCCTAACTTCCCTCCGTGCTGGCACAGGTGAGGACCCCTCATCCCAAGTAAGGCTGAAGCCCTTCCCGGTCCCCGAGATCAGGGCCACGACCTGGGAGGGGCACCCCGTGGCCTGGGCGTCTTCAGTTCCCGCCAGCTGGATTTCCACGTGCACAGAACACCACAGCCACGGCCTCACGGCCACCCACTCCTGTGGGAGGGACATGCACGCTCCAGTCCCGGGTGAACAGACCCACTGCCCCTCGCGGACCGATGCCCCAGGGCTTCACGGTGCGGCTGGGCATCTCCCCACCACGGGTGGTGTCTCCATGGAAGGCTCTCCGTCAGCCCATGGAGAGAACCCCACAGCAGATCTAGCCAGAGACCTAGCGAGGCCGGTGTGAGTGCATCAGTCAGGGGCTGCCATGATGATGCCGGGTGACAAGTTACCCCCAAACCCAGCACCGGCTCCCCTCACTCAGTGGGCACCAGCAGCCACAGGGCAAGGTCTAGATAGACTGAGGCGGGAAAGCGTGTGCCGGGCACAGCAGCTGAGAGGCGGGTCACAGACCTGCTGAGAAACAGTCACGTCCACGCCTCAGAAGAGTCAGGTCCGAAACGCCTGCACGAGGAGGCTTAGGTTAAGGAAATAATTACGGTTCAGAATCCGCATCAGACGCCGGGCGTGCGCCCTTGGGACTCTTGGGGGCGGAGATGCTGGGGTCTGCGACCCGCTGAAATCTGCAGGGGTCACCAACTTCCTCCCGTCCGCACCTTCAAAGCCACGCGGCTGTACCCATGAAACAAACCTCTGTGAAAACGTGAAATGTTCATACAAATGGGAAGTGTTTGCTGTTGCTGTCGTCAATCAGAGGTTTGTTTTCCAGCGTGCACAAGAGTGTTGAGGTTATTGTCAATAATCTCACTTCAGTACCACCCAGGGTGTCACTATGACTTTTTCCACTTACAAATTACAGTGCCAATCAGGGGACAGTTGACCTCTAAGCAGGATAACAGTCAGTGTTGTTGGGGGAAAAATAACTCAAGATCAATGACCGGCCACGGAAACGTTCTGGTGTCAGCCCCTCCTTGATGGTCAGTAAACGCCAGGGCAGAGCGCGGAGCCCCCAGCACCTTGTGAACTGAACCGACTCGGTAACAAGGTTTGATTGTCACGAACAATCTGGTCGCTGTCCGAAAATGAAGGTCCGAGTTCAATTATTCTAAACCAAAAACAGACATTTTTTGGTGTGAATCCTTCAGTATTTAATTGGACTGGGTCCGGCAACCCTATGTGGAAGGCCGCGGCCAGCTCCCCGTAGAGCGACGTGCCCCACAGTGGCGCTCACATCGCTGTGCCCCCTTCCTACCCTTGATGTTTACCGTTTCTCTCTCAGACTCATTATTTCCCTCGGTCACTTTTGGAAGGGAACCTTGTATCATTATGAAGCTACAAACGTGATGACCTGGTTATGATCTTTATAATACTTGTGGAAATTAAGTTATTCGATTACCTCTTTAAATTGTCCCTGTGCCACCGAAGCCATCCCACACCCCTCCAAGGGAGGGCTTTGCGTTCTCCGAGACCCCCAGCCGAGGAACAGAAGTCACGCCTTAAATACCCACCACCTCCTTGGGTATCCGTGTTCGTGGACTGAGTCAGGGGTTTCACCCAAGGAAGCCACGTGTCGGTCTCCCAGAGAATTGCTCTCCGTGTTGGTGTGGGGACCCCGCACGGGTACCGTAGGCCGGAGAAGGGGGTCTCCGCTCTGTCCCCCAGCCTGGCCCACGGGGGAAACGCCTGCCGTGGCCCCTGCCTGGCTCCCCGCACGGGTGCGAGGACACTTCTGGGAGGTGTCAGAGACAGGACCACGGTGCCTCCCAACAGCTGTGCCGTCTGCCCTCGGGACTCACTGTTGGCGGTTCCTTTCTTGCCTCCGGTTTCCCTTCGGGAACTTCGACCCAGCGAGGGTCCCGCTCTGTCTGTTGACCTCCTTCCCTGTGACTCGGTATTTGTGACTCTTACACAACACGCTCCAGGAAACATGTCCAATCCAGGGGAAGCACAAAGAAACAAGCCAACTGAAGGACAGGACGCAGAGTACAAGAGGAGGGGCCCTCAGGTTGCATAGTTCATCTTTCACGTCTGACGGCCCATTTTCCGTTTACATGATGCCAGTTATCGATTTATCTGTCACGTAAAAGGTGAGACTTCCTGCGGTGGGCGGGGGGGGGGGGCGGTTCAATTTCATTTAATCCTGGAGGCTTGGGATTCAACCTCCAAAAACTTCACCCATTCGATCGCCGCTGTCCCGAGCCGTCTCTGAGCTCCGCCGGGGGCCTCCCCCATCTGTCTGGGGGGGATGGTGGCCATGCAGACAGAGCCCCCTCGTGCTCCCCAGGCTGCAGGAAGCAGACACAGGTGGGGAGGAAGCTTCTGGAAGCACAGAACTTGCAGCGGGTGGCAGGGGATGAGCGGGGTTCTCATCCTTCACATTGGATGTGTGCGGGGACAGCGGTGAACAGGTGCTCCCAGGGAACGGCCCCCAGAGTTGGCGTCACTCCTGGAGGCCGGCCACAGGGTCCGAGAGCCCGGGATCCACCGAGCTCCGCGAGGGTCTGCTCGCCGTGCGGAGAGCAGGTCCGGCCCCACACTCGGGGGTGACGCCCGCACGCGACTGGCCACAGCCTGGCCATGACAGCCACTGCGGGACATGCTTGCCAACACGAAGACCGCGGCCTCACGCTGCGCGGCGAAAGCAGAAAGCCCGACGTCACCGGACGGGGTGCCTACCTGGCCCAGCTGGGGTCACCTGCCTCAGAACCTCTCGCCGGGGTCGCTTCACGTCGGGGACGTGGCTCACGTAGCACCTGTGTCCCAGAGACGCCTGCCTCCCCGCGTCCCCAGAGGACAAAACCCCCGGGGACAGGGATGAGCTCCTGTCCCCCGCGTCCCTCCGTGCCTCTCCGTGCCCCTCCACACCCCTCCACGCCTCCCGCACCTGGCCAAAGGAGAGAACAGGAGAACCTCATCTCCCCCGGTCAGCACACAACTGGCCACGAGGCAGCCGGCGAGGCGCCCGCGGGAGGAGAGGCCTCAGCATCTGGACCAGAGGACCTGGGGGCGGGGGGGCACCAGCCCCCCGACCCCCTGTCCCGAAACGGGCCTCCAAGCCCTCGCCTGCCAGCCTGCGGAGCTGACGGTCGGGGGGACCCCGTCCTGGCGTCTGCCGCCCTTCCCACCGCCTGTGCACAGACCCGTCTGCGTGCCTGCCTCCGCCCTGCGGCTGGGCTGAGGACAGGCAGGTCCTGCCTGCGTGGGGACGCGGGGCCTGGCTCGCCCTGACCTGTGACCTGGCCACCGTCACAGGGCACAGCTAACCTGGGTCCAGCACACCTGGGGGTGCGGTGAGGCCCTCCCCTCGCGTTTGCTCCGCGTGAGGACACTGAAGGGCGCGGAGGGCACGGGGCTCCTGCGGGTGCCAGAGCCCACGGTGAGGGAGCCCAGGAAACCCGCACCGGACAGGTGGGCTGGCGTCCTCTCAAAGTGGTTTTCGAGTGGTTTTCCCCTCGGAAACTGACACTTGGGGGGGCCGGGGGGGGGGGGGGGCTCAGCCGGGTCAGAGTCCACCTTCAGACCAGGTCATGATCTCACGGTTTGTGGGTTCAAGCCCCGCGTCAGGGTATCTGCTGTCCGCACAGAGCCTGCTTCAGACCCTCTGTCCCTGCCTCTCTCTGCCCCTCCCCTGCTTGCGCGCCCTCTCTCTCTCCCCATAATAAATAAATATTTAGAATTTTTTTTTAAATTTTTTTTTCAATGTTTATTTATTTTTGGGACAGAGAGAGACAGAGCATGAACGGGGGAGGGGCAGAGAGAGAGGGAGACACAGAATCGGAAACAGGCTCCAGGCTCTGAGCCATCAGCCCAGAGCCCTACGCAGGGCTCGAACTCACGGACCGCAAGATCGTGACCTGGCTGAAGTCGGACGCTTAACCGACTGCGCCACCCAGGCGCCCCTAGAATTTTTTTTAAAAAACGAAAGCCGACCCGGGAAAGGAGGTGCAAAACCAGCAGCGTTTTTACGAAATTTGCAGATTCGTTGTCACCTGTCCTTGAAGTCACTGTCCCCTGGGACCTCCGTCTTCTGCATTAAGCCCGTTTCCTGTCTGGGGTCATGAGGGGACGGGGGTGAGGGGGGATGGGTGAAGCCTCTCTTCACACGCTGGTGTGTGTCAGAGAGGATTTGGGGAGGAGGGAGAAACGCGGCCGACGGCAAGCGGACGAGCTCAGGCTTCACCCCTGCCGGCCCGGGTCTGAGCTTCCCCTGCAGCCCCTTCCTGTTTACCTGGAACCACGGCTGGCTGGCCCCCTCGGCTCCGCTGGCTTCCTGCTGCCGTGGGGACGCCTGCTGTGTCCCCGTGGGTTTTCCACCTACGCTTCCGTGGCTCCACACTGCGCGTGGCTTACACACCTGCCTGCAGCTGACTCCGCCCATCACTTCATGGCACAGCCCGTCCCCTTGGACTCGTGCGGGGTCCTCTGGAACGTGTCCCAGGAGAGGCCCCGCTGGGCTCCCCGTTACCACGCTCCCGTGGCAGCCCGGCCCGACCCAGGCCCCCCGAACGCCAGCAGGGCCGTCCAGGGCGGGGTCGCGGCTTCCCATCCACGGGTCTCGAGCGCGCCCGACAAGGGGTGCTGTTGGGTGGACGGAGGCCCCTATCTTCGTCTGTCTCACGTCTGTCTTCGTCTTCTGACCATCCAGATACCATTGCTGGTGCCGGGTACGCCGTCTGCGGCCAGAGCACCGCACGCCGAGGGGCCGGAACACCCACCGCTCTCCTCGCTCGTGGCCGTGGGTCCTTCCGTGTCCCCAGGCCACACGGCCCCCCCCTCTGGCTCCACGTGACCAGGCACCTTTCTCACTCAGGTCACACACGGGATGACACAGGGACCCAGCTTCCCCTTCTCCGCTCGGCAAGTCCAGATTCCCCATGGTGTTAACGGAGATGCCCCAGCTGGGACGTGGCCACCTGCTTGTGACAGACAGCACTTGCAGTGGCCGGTCCTCGTGGCCGGAGCAGTGTGTGGGCCAGTCAGGGTGGGGGGGCATCAGAGAGGGGGGCGGTGGGGGCGGATGATGGAAGGAGCAGAGATCAGTCCATTCGCTTCATAAAACGATCCTGGGCAGCCAGGAAGCTGTGCACCAGGAAGACCAAAGCATATTAAAGATGAGAACCGTGCCCTCTGTGGGCGTGCCTTTGGTCCCACAGGGAAGCCGGGGTCCGGAAGTCACAGGTGCCTGGGGAAGGGACTGTCCCGTCTTGGAGATGCTTCCATAGACCTTCCAATTCCCTTCCAGGTTCCAGGAAGCTCCCTGTGCTAGATCCCCACGATTATTTGTGGCTCTCACATTGTCGCGGGTCCGAACGCCTCCCTGGGGCGGGTGGCCGACTCCGTTTCCCGGGGCTGCGTGCTGTGGCCCTGCCTCATCAATAAGCGTTTTAAATGGCTTCTAAATTGCTTCATTTATTAAATATTTGCCGTGAGAACTGAAAATAGGGTAATTCATTTTAGTGGGAGGGCTTTTCCTGTTCCTGGAAACTTTGCAGAAAAACAGCCCGTAGGCACCGTGGACCTCACCACGGTCCGATGGGAAAAGGGAGAGATCTTTGCAAGACATAACGAGGCGATCTCCAGACACGGAGAAAAGAGGGCGAGGAGGCATAATTGTTCGTTAACGAGCGGTCCCCGGCCAAGGCCGTGCAGGAGCGGGGGTGGGGGCCGAACTGTCGCCCGCCTCCCGGCAGGATGCGTGTTCAGCAACAATCCATCAACTGCTCACCAGCCAGCGTGACGGGCCGCGTTCACCGTCGGCTGCCAGGGACCCGGTTCCTGTCGGGGGGGCCTATTATGTACACGAGCTGCCGGGGGCCCTGCGTGTCCTCTCTAGGGAGCATGTGGAAATAGAGTGGCCAGCGCTTAATTGCTGCTTCCGAGCTTCTGAACACGAGATTTATTAGCTGTGTGTCTGCAGCCTTCATTAGGAGTTTGAAAAAGGAAACACACCTACGGTGAAGAGAAAACATACATGTTGGTCTCTGCCCCCAATTCCCGGCACAGAGCTCCTGACACCCTCCCGGGGGCCTGGAGTGTCTTCTGTTCTTTAAAAAAAAAAAAAAAAAAATTTACATTTATTTATTTTTGAGAGACAGAGAGAGAGCATGAGTGGGGGAGGGGCAGCGAGAGAGGGAGACACAGAATTCGAAGCAAGTTCCAGGCTCCGAGCTGTCAGCACAGAGACCAATGAGGGGCTCGAACTCACAAACCACGAGATCATGACCTGAGCCAAAGTCAGATGCTCAACCGACTGAGCCACCCAGGCGCTCCAGAGTGTCTTCTGTTCTAATGAGGCGACTCTGGGTGGACTCCCGGGTGGGCACTGGTCACCAGAAAGACCACACCATGATTAGAAGCTGGGATTTTCACCCCTGCTCCCCATTCTCCGGAGAGGGGGACGGGCTGGGGGATCCAGTTAATAACCGATCACGCCGATGTGATAAAACCTCCATAAAAATCCCCAAAGTGTGGGCTCCAGGGAACTTGTCGGTTGGTGAGCACGTCCGTGTGCCGGGAGGGCGACGCGCCCCAAGTCCACAAGGACAGAAGCTCCTGTGCGTGGGACCCTCCCCGCACACACCCTGCACCTCTCTGTCTGCTGTTCGTCTGTATCCTTCGTCTAAACCTTCCCTACGTGATCGACGGACGAATGGCGCAAGCGTTCCCCTGAGTTCTGTGAGCTGCTCGAGCAGGTTATCAAGCCCCAGAAGGGGCTCACGGGAATGTCATCTGGAGCCGAGTTGGACAGAAGTTGTGGGCAACCCGGGAACCTGCCAGTTGGGAATGGCGTCTGAAGGGGGGGGCAGTCTTGTGGGACTGAGCCGCTCCCTGGGGGATGGGACGCTGACTCCGGGCAGACGGTGTCAGAACGGAGTTCAGCTGTAGGACACCCCGTGGGGGCACGGAATTGCCTGGAGGGGACCTCCCGACACCGTTTGAATGTGACTGCGAGACAGCAAAGTCAGTGCACAGGAGGAACACGGCATCCGGGTTTGCCTTCAACCACCAGGCAGAAATAACTGCTGTAATCATTGCTGCTGACTTTCATTTTAAGTTCAAAACCGTGCACCAGCCCAGCTGTGTCTGGAAGCTGGGACAGTGAGGCTTCTCCCAGGTGTAGACGGGATGTGTCCAAACCCAGACGCTTGCTTGCCAAAGCCGTTGGAATGACTCGCTGTGTTCCCGTGTGCAAGCATGATGCTTAAATGTTCACATGTCAAAAATGCCAACCAACTTGAGTTGGGGTTTTTTTGCAAAATATAATTCACACACCATAAAATTTATTTACCCTTTTCATAAAGTGTGTAGTTCAGTGGTTTTTAGTCTACACTACTACAGTTTTGTAATACATTTAAAAAATGGGAACATTTGTTGGGGCGCCTGGTGGCTCAGCCTGTTAAATGTCCAACTTTGGCTCAGGTCATGATCTCGCAGTTCATGGGTTCGAGCCCCGTGTCGGGTTCTGGGCTGACAGCTCAGAGCCTGGAGCCTGCTTCGGATTCTGTGTCTCCCTCTCTCTCTGCCCCTCCCCTGCTTGTGTTCTGTCTCTCTCTCTCTCTCTTTCAAAAATATGTAAACATTAGGAAAAAAAAATTTTTTAATGGGGTCGTTTGAGTCTTTCAACTTTGTTCTTTGTGAGGATTGACTGGGTTCCTCTGATCACTTGATCTTTTTATAGGAATTTCTGGAATCAGCAGGCCTGTTTCCTCAAAGTGGGCAGCAAAGGCTCGGCAAGAATTGCATTGATCTATTGCCGGCTGTAGATCAACTGGGCAGATTTAGTTTCATTGATTTTCTTCATTGCTTTTTATTCCTTATTTCATAGTTTTCCTTCCCAATATGATTTCCTTCTTTCTGCTTATCTTGGCTACAACCTAATCTTTCAAAAAAAAATTTTTTTTTAGTTTATTTATTTTCAGAGAGACAGAGAGAGTGAGTGGGGGAGGGGCGGGGGGGTGGAGAGAGAATCCCAAGCAGGCTCCGCACTGTCAGCACAAGGCCCAATGTGGGGCTCAATCCCACGAACCATGAGATCATGACCTGAGCCGAAACCAAGAGTCAGAGGCTTAACCACCTGAGCCACCCAGGCGCCCCTACAACATAATATCAAAGTGGAAGTTTGGCTCATTGATTGGGGGTCCTTCTCCGTTTCCAGGAAGACACTTGCAGGTGTACATTTCCCTTCAAACGCCACTGTGGCTGTCAGCTGCTTTGAACACATGGATAAGCTTGTGTCCCTGGGCTTCAGTATGTGCAGCTTTGCTTTCATTCATCTTGAAATAGTTTCTGATTTTATTTGGGATTCTGTCCTTGAACAATTGATTATTTAGGAATATGTCATTCAGTTTCCATGTATTTGTGAATTTCCTCATTTTCCCCACCTTGTTCATTTCTGGTTTTATTCTGTGCTGGTCAGAGAACACACTTTGTGTGACGCCAGCCTTACCCTCATGCTGAGACTTGTTTGTGGCCCGGCATGCGGGCTGCCCTAGAGAATGTCTCCTGTGCTCTTGTGAGAGTTGGTGTGTGCTCTGCAGCTGCATGGTGCTCTGTGGTGTCTACTAGATCTTCTTGTTTTGTACAGGTGCTCAAGTCTGCCATTTGCTTGGTGACTCTGCTTAGTTGTTCTGTCCTTTATTGACAAGGGGCATAGGTGTCTGCAGCTGCTACAGGGAATTGCCTATTTCTTCCTTCAATTTTTACTTCACGTATTTTGGGCTCTTTTTAGGTGCATATATGTCGGAAGCTGTTACATCTTTCCAATGGGTTTATTCTTTCAGACTTAGAAAGCGTCCTTTTTTATGTCTAGAAACAATCTTTCCTTTAAAGTGTACTATGATGCTAATATCGCCAGTCCAGCTGTCGTGGTTCTTGGCACATGGTGTCATTTATTCTCTCTTGCTTTCCATCTGCTTGTTTCTCTGCATAGAAAGAGTGTCTCCTGTAAACATAGAGGTGTCATGTTACTGTTTGCTTCTGTGTGTCTAATGTAATTTTTGTTCTTTATATACTGCTTTCTTTTGTGTTAAATATTTCTAGCATATCATTTTAATTTCCCTGTCATCTCTATGTTGTTCTGAGTTATTTTCTTAGCGGTTGCCCTGAGGATTACTGTTTTAGTATCTTGACTTGCATGAATCTGGTTCAGAATGACACCAGTTTAATTTCAGTGGTATTAAGAGGTCTTTGCTCCTGGGGCGCCTGGGTGGCTCTGCCGGTTGAGCGTCTAACCTCGGCTCGGGTCATGATCTCGAGGTTCGTGAGTTCAAGCCCCGCGTCGGGCTCTGTGCTGACGGCTCGGAGCCTGGGGCCTGGAGCCTGTTTCGGATCCTGTGTCTCCCTCTCTCTCTGCCCCTCCCCCGCTCGCACTCTGTCTCTCTCTCAAAAATAAATACATGTTAAAAAAAATTTTTTAAAGAGGTCTTTGCTCCTATAAGCCACTTTCCCTCCCCGCACCTTTGTGGTGCTTGTTTAGTCACACACGTTACATCGCAGGACATCTATGATATTGCTGCACGCAGTTGTCTTTTGAACCAGCTAAAAGAAAAAGAGCTACAAACAAAACAATTACATTTATACTGTCTTCTATATTTATCTACATATCTCCTTACTGTTATTCTTTATTTCTTCACATGGATTTGAGTCACTGTCTAGTGACCTTTTACTCCAGCGTGAAGAACTAACTCCCTTCAGTATTTATTTTAGGAATGTTCCTCTGGGGATGGTCTGGTAGCAATGAGCTTTGTTTTTTTCTGCTTTTTATTCATCTTGGAATGTCTTAATTTCTCAATTATTTTTGTGGTTTTTTTTTATAAGTTGGT
The DNA here is from genome assembly GCF_014898765.1 of Herpailurus yagouaroundi. Classification (NCBI taxonomy): domain Eukaryota; kingdom Metazoa; phylum Chordata; class Mammalia; order Carnivora; family Felidae; genus Herpailurus; species Herpailurus yagouaroundi. The sequence goes on along the minus strand of NW_024412413.1, from coordinate 1,335,224 downwards.
TAATGTTTATTCATTTTTGAGAGAGAGACAGAGAGCGAACAGGGGAGGGGCAGAGAGAGAGGGAGGCACAGAATCCGAAGCAGGTTCCAGACTCCATGCTGTCAGCACAGAGCCCGACGTGGGGCTGGAACCCACGAACCGTGAGATCATGACCTGAACCAAAGTCGGACGCTTACCTGGCGGAGCCACCCAGGTGCCCCACATTCTCCCTTATGTTTGAAGGATAGTTCCTCTATAGAATTCTTGGTCGACAGTTTTGTTCTTTGAGCACTCGGAAGATGTCCTCCAACGGCCTTCTGGCCTCCACGACTTCCGATGCGAAGCCAGCATGTCATCCACCGAGGGTCTCTGACCCTGATCACTAAGGGTCCCTTCTCTCTTGCTGTTTCCAACACTCTCTCTTTGCAACTTTTGACAGGTTGACGATGCTGTTTCTTGGTGTGGATCTCTTAGAGTTTATCTGCATTGGGGTTTTCTGAACTTTTTGGTTCTAGTGATCATTTTTCATCAAATTCGAGACACTTTCAGCCATTATTTATCTGCATATTCTTTCTGAGCCTCTATCCCTCCCTCTCCTTCCGGGACTCCCATTACTTCTCGGAGGTGTGCCACACATCTCCGAGTCTTCGTTTATTTCTCTTCCTTCATTTGTTCCCTTCCTTTCCTCAGACTGGATGCTTTCAATCGACCTACCTTGAAGTTTGCTATTTCCTCTGTCTGCTCAAATATGCCATCGTGCCCCTTAGTGAATGTTTCACCGCTTGCACTTTTCACCTCCAGAATTTGTATCTGGCTCTTTTCATAGTCTCTATACCCGTATTGGTATTGTCCATTTGGTGAGACAAAGCTCTCATATTTCCCTTCAGTTTATAGACATGGTTACCTTTGTTCTTTAAAGTAGCTGATTTAAAGTCTCTGCCTCTGTCTGGGTTTCCTCAGGGATTATTTCTGTTGATTGTTTTTCTCCCTGTGCACGGGCCACGCTTGTCACTTGCATGCCTCATAATTTCTGTTGAAAACTGAACGTTTTAAATACTACAGTGTGGCAACTCTGGAAATCCGATTCTCCCTCCTCCCCAGAGTTTTTTGGTCATCGCTGTTTTTTCCTATTATTGCCGTTGTCACTGTTTATTTAGTGACTTTTCTTAACGACTTCTGTGATGTCTGTATTCCTTGTCATGCTTAGCCACTAAAGTCTATGCTTGGCGAGCTTCACGATCAGCTAATGATTGGACAGATACATCTTAAATGCTAAGAATCTGTAAGTCTTCCAGTCTTTGCCAAAGGGCTCTATATGAATGTTCGGCATGTCTTCAACACTCAGCCAGAGGGTTGACCGCTCTGCCTTAGCCTTCACATCCTGCGTGTACAGCCTTCACTTCCTGTGTGTACAGCCTTCACTTCCTGTGTGTACAGCCTTCACTTCCTGC
>NW_024412413.1:1309287-1333784 GCF_014898765.1 Herpailurus yagouaroundi | reverse complement strand
CTGCGTGCACAGCCTTCACTTCCTGCGTGCACAGCCTTCACTTCCTGTGTGTACAGCTTTCACTTCCTGAGTGTACAGCCTTCACTTTCTGCATGTACAGCCTTCACTTCCTGTGTGTACAGCCTTCACTTCCTGCATGTACAAAGCCCCAAGACCAGTCAGAAATGGAAGCTAGGAGCCTCCTCAGTCTTTCCTGAGCATGCACGCTGCCCGGGACATACACCCAGCCCCACTCACGCATGTACCTTCTAGCTTCCCAGGGATACCTCGCAGGTTTTCAAAACTCTGGTGGACGTCTCATCCCCCAGATTTTCCTTTTATACCTTTCAGGTACCCTACTGCTTGCCTCAAGTCTTATCTACCAACTCCCACAGCTGCAAAGCTAAACAACTCTCTGTAACTGTTTTTGACAAACACTTCCAGGGAAAAAAGACTTTTTGCATCATGCAAACTCCGAATCGGGTAAAAGATAATCTTGCACGGGGCGCCCTCCAGGCATATCAAATCATTGCATCCCACTTCTGCCCAACCCTGTTCTGCCCCTTCCGGTGAGTGTTGGACTTCTGGGTTTTGCTGTAACCGGAGGCTGTTGTGTTTTTAAGGCTACTGTGGAGCCGCAGAAAGGCGTAGGAGAACAGGCAAGATAAAATGCCTTAAAGCTTACTATCCTGACCGAGATTCAGCTGTTTTTATGAAATAAAGTTCTCCAGATGGCTGCCAATATTTGGTTAATTGCCAGGTTCTGAAAAAGTTGATTCTGATCAGGTTTCCTGTTTTTCTCATTGCTTTATGGGGAAGTTTGGGAGGTCCATTCTCCACCGTTTTCACGGACCTCACTCAGCTTGACTTTTAGCATCCCTGCCCTGTCAAGGTGAGGCCCATCTCACAGGGAGACCAGGAGCAAACATTCATGGACAACCTGAGTCCCCGGCTTGGGCGAGCCTTGGGGATGGTCCCCCCCCATCTGCAGGAGGTCCCTACTAGCTGTGGCTCCCAGGGGTCTTCTTCCTTCGCCCCTTGTGTTGCACTTAATGACATGGGCCAGAGATAAAGCCCTGTTTGCAGCATGAGGAACTCTCTTCTAGAAGAAGACACAAACCCGGCCACATTGGCACGTGATCTTGCACATCTACCCTCCAGAACCGTGAGAAGGAAATTTTTGTTGTTTATAGACCATCCGGTCTACAGTATTTTGTAGAAGCCCAGGCTGAATAACACAGGGGGATAGATGCAGCCTGCCCTGTAGGTTTGGGATTCGCCATTCCTCACAACCGCCTGAGATTCTTTGAAACAAGTCTCTTTTGTACATGAATATCCTCCTGGTCCTGCTCTGGGGAGCCCTGCTAGGCCGGGTGTGATGAATCCCGTCCCGGTTGTCCCCCTCAGGCTGCCGCTGGACTCGGTCAAGTAACGGAGGCGAAAGTCAGTGCAAATCGCGAAGAAAGGGCCAGAAGTTAGGGGTGATTTTCTTCACTTAGGGTTTGGCTGTCTTCTGTTCTCCATTTCTTTCCAGTTGTCGCACTGGTCTTTACCTGCCGTCGTCCTCACGCAAAGGGTGAGAGGCTCCAAGTCCGTCCCGGGAGCCTGTGCCTCGGGAGGGCCAGGGTCTCCGGCTCACACCAGGCTCCGGATCGTAGAAATGGCACACGTGAAGAGGGGTGTGCATTCCCTGGTCAGAGTGGGTGCGGAAAGTGAGGCCCCGAGAGCCACCGCCAGGGCAGCAGGCAGAACACCCTCCCCGCCACAAAGAAGCGCGTACGTTTGTAGAAAAATGAAATGGGGACCGAAATTACAACTGATGACTCCCTGGTCTCTATCGAATCACAGGGGCTCGCCTGCCTCTAGAAAACTCTGAACGGGTGTAAGCACCACGGAGCTGGAAACACCAAATCTGTGGAAGTGCAAATTAAAACAGCAGTGAGATACCTGCTACACACCCTTCAGAACGGCCAAAGTCCAGAAGACTAACGCCCGATGCCGGAGTGGACGTGGACCCCCAGGAGCCCGCGGGACGGTGCAGCCCCTGTGGGGGTTTCCTCACGACACTAATCACACTCGAATTGCACAACTGAGCACGTGTGCTCCTCAGCGTCCACACCAAAGCTTGCACGCGTATGTTTATGGCAGCTTTACTCGTAATTGCCAAAACCTGAAACCAACCAAGACGCCCTTCAGCAGGTGATGGATAGACTGTGCTCCATCCAGATGATGGAAATGAGCTGAGAGGGAATGAGCTATGGAGCCATGAACACACAAGGATGAGCCTTAAATGCGCATCAGTGAGCGAAAGACGCCCGCGGAAAGGCCATACGCCGTTTGATTCCTGCTCCACATCACGTTCCGGAAAAGGCACGACCGTGGAGACAGTGAAAGAACCAGTGATCGACAGGGGTTTGGAGGAGGGAGGGGTGAATGGGGAGCATAGAGGATGTTCAGGGCAGCGAGACTTCTCTGTGTGACATTAACAGCATTGGACGCGTGTCACTGTTTGTTCGTCCAAACCCATGGGACGTACAACACCCAGCGTGAACCCTCGTGTGGGACTGCGGACTCTGGGTGGCCGTGATGTGTGGCTGTGGGGCCATCGGTTTTACAGCTACGCCCTCAGGCAGGGGATGTTGATGGTGAGGGAGGCTCTGGGCGGGGTGGGGGCCATATGGGAAATCTCTGGACTGCCACTCAATTTTCTTGTGAACCTAAAATTCCTCTGGAAAAATAAAGTCTGTTTTAAAAACGAGGGATGATGGGGCGCCTGGATGGCTCAATCAGTTAAGCGTCTGACTCTTGATTTCGGCTCAGGTCGCGGTCTCACGGTTCGGGGGATCCAGCCCCCCACCGGGCCCTGTGCCGACAGCGTGGAGCCTGCTTGGGACTCTCTCTCCCCTGTCTCTGCCCCTCCCCCAATCACATGTGCTCTCTCTCTCTCTCTCTCAAATAAGTAAACTTTAAAAGAAACAAAAAGGAGGGAAGAGGACCGGAGAGGAGGAAGCTGGAGAAAGCCCTTCCGGCTCTGACGATGGAGGGACCGGGAGCCCCGATGCCGGACGAGCCAAGGGAGGGACCCATGTCCAGAGCCTCGGGGGAGGGCCCAGCCCCGCCTGCACCTTGGTGTTGGCCCGGAGAGCCCCTCCCTCCAAGTGTAAGAGAGTGAGCTTGCGTTCACATCACTGAAGTCTCCGAGATGGCTGTGAACCGTGAGCCGGCAGCCACGTGTCACAAATGCCGTTTCACGGTTGGTGGCCACCACTTTGCTGAAGATTCCTACTGTTTTTTTTTTTTCCTTAACAATGTATCTTGGGGATTATTCCTGAACTCATTCTTCATCACGGCTCGGAGCCTCAGCACTTAATTTATTTCCCGCGTTCCTACAGGTGGACAGTCGGGCGGCCTGCGGTGTGTTCTTTAATTGCGAACGATGCTGAGCTCACACCGGGCGTGTCGGCCGCTCCCTTCCTCCCTGTCAATTCGTCTGGCACCGTAGCTGCCTCTCCCAGCGCTGTGGCGGGGTGAACTCTCGCCCTGTAACTCTGGGACGCTGCCTACGATTCCGGAAAACTCCCATCAGGAAACCGAGTCTCAGTGTGACCTTGTTTGGGATTCTGTCCGTCACCTCATTTAAATTTGGATCCTTCCCTCCCAGCCCCGTCCCCCCCCTCCCCAGGGCTGACAGGTGCACTACGGGAATGACTCTGGCTGCAGCCCCTCCTTCATGCTGCCCCCCCAGGTCAGTGTGACCTCTGGCCTCTGCAGCCCACCCCCACCCCGAGACGCCAGGGACCAGGTGTCCAGGAGTCACATCTGCAGAAGCAGCAACCCAATCTCAGTCGAGGAAGAAAAACACACATTTCTCGGTCTCTGCCGATTCGGAGAGTGGAGAAAGTTGATTTCAAGGGGGCCTTTGGGAAATAAGAGGAAACAGGTTTTGGAATAACTGAGGGAGGGAGGGAGGGAGGGAGGACGTACGCCCAAGACGACAGCTTCCTCAGGGGGAGAGGGGGTGTGCGGAGGGGTGGGGGCTGCAGACCCGGGCGGGGGGGGGGGCGTGAGGGGCCAAAAGTGCCCCTTGGAGCAGGAGGGTCTGCCCGGGAGGCTGGTGGGAGGGAGGAGGGTCCACACCGTTTCCCTTCACGGCCTCCAGGAGCCCCTGCTGGACCGGCGGAAACGTCAGCTTTCATCACTCCCGAATCCCAGGCAGCACCGGGCGTAAGGGGCCTGCGGCTGCTCTAGTCACTGCTCGTGTGCACCCCCCCCCCGGGGGGGGGGGGGCCGGCGTAGGGGGAGGGTCCTGATGCTTCGTGCAGGGACCTGATGGCTTCGAGGACTTCGATGTCCCAGCTCCTTACCTGGGCCAAACCGTTCAGAAAAACCAACGTTGTCAGAAAAGGAAGCCAGGTGGACGCTGAGAGCTGTCAGACCAAGATGCCACCGTCGCGACCTGAAAATTGTGTCCCCGGATGAGCCACAGAACGACCTCAGCTCACGCGCCCCGCCCCCTCCCTCCCCACCCCTGACTGCCCTACGGTGTGCAGGACCCTCGTCCGATTCCGCACAGTCTGGTCATGCTGTTCTCATTTAGCTCCAGAAAGTCCCCGAATCTTTCAGACAAAACTTCCAGATACGTGGGGCAGATCCTTGTTGGGTTTTATGTCCTTATGAGACGGACGGAGCATTCCGCGGCTCACGGCTCTCGAGTGATGTAGCACAGGACGCAGACGCGCCTAGGACCCGGACGGCCGTGCGACTCGTGGGGACAGCTGCGGGGCTCCGTCATCACAGGTGAAAAACTGCACATAAAAACCTGAGGGAGGCTAGAGGCACCTGGGGGCTCAGGCGGTTAAGCGCCCGACTCTTGATTTCAGCTCAGGTCACGATCTCACGGTTCGTGGGTTCGAGCCCCGTGCTGGGCTCTGAGCTGACGGTGCAGACCCTGCTTGGGATTCTCTCTCCCTCTCCCTCTGCCCCTCCCCTGCTCACTCTCTTTATCTCTCAAAATAAACAAACTTAAAAAAAATGAGGAAGCCACGTCAAAGGGCACAGGAGCTCCGAGGGCTGGAGCCGGAACATTGGAAGCAAGGAAATGCACGCCTGGTGTTGGATCATCGCCCTACGCACAGACAACACCCGTGAGTCCCCGTAACATGAGCGAGTGACTGAGGAAGTAGATAAACAGAGTGGAGACACGGGCTTTCCACGGGTGAGGCAGAATGCCCCGCCCCTCGAGTGTGGGGTCCCCGACATGACTCTTCCCACGGGGGCAGGGAGAGCAGGCAGAGGATCTTCATGGAGCAGACGCCTGACGTCCGTCCCGGCCAGGTGTGCAAGGTCAGTGCCCGCAGTGAGCCATCACGTGGAGGGCGTGTTCTCGACCGCAGGCGAGGGAAGGTCCCACCTCCACGGTCGTGGTACCGAGAACCCAGCGTCCGGGCGCAGTCCCGACGACGGAAAGAGACCCAGATCCCCTCCAAAGGACCCTCTGCAAAGGGAATCCTCAACGCGGTCAAGGTCGTCACAAACTAGGAAAGTCTGAGAAGCTGTCCCAGCCGGGGGAGCCCACGATCACCTGACCCCGAGCCCGTGTGCGGTCCCGGAAAGGGGTCCCAGACGGAAAGAGGACAGGTGCTAACGACCACGGGCGCACGAGTCATCCTGGCCGCGGTTCATGACAACGTATCAAACTTGTCCCTTAATTGTAACAAATGCCCCCCAGAAACAGTTCCCGGGGTACTAGACTCTTCATTAACTTTTCTGTAAATCTAAAATCGTTAACTTTTCTGTAAATCTAAAAGCCCCAGAAATTGCAACTTTGCTACTGTAAAATTGCGGAACAGTAAGTTCGGTCGTAAAGTTAAAGGATTATTTTAAAAATTAAAAAGACAACAAGGCCCGAAAGCCTGCCAGGGGTCCCGTGTCCTCAGCTGGCCCGGGGGTGAGGCGGGGTGGCTCCCGGCAGGACGCACGGAGGGGACGACGCTGGGGAGCCTGTCGCTCGCGCTCGCACTGACTACTTTCCTTCAAGTCAAAGAGTTCTCTGGTCAAACGGCTGCTGACTGTCAGCTGCCCGAAGGTCCCCAAAACAGCGTGCCCCCCAGGGTACCCCCCTCGTAAGCACTTCCCTGGGGAGGGAGCTCCCTACCCCTCTCCTTTCCTCTAGCTGTCTGTGAGTCACTGACCAGAAGAACTCGCCTTCCGTGGAGGCCGGTTGGTGCTGAGTTCGGGCCCCCCCACCCCGCGTGTGCCTGGAGTCGGGGCCGGAGGGTCCGAGGCAGCCCCAGACCTCTCCCAGGGGCCGCCCCCGAGCCGAGTCCCCAGGAGGAGAGGGGCTGGCCCCGCGCTTTGGGGGCCTTCCCAGCACGGGGAGGACAAGGCCGCTTCCAGACAGGAGGCAGAGGCAGGCGCCCGCGCGACCTGGCGCCTTCGGGGCGGCGGGCCGAGCTCCGGGCGCCCATCAGGGGGGGGGGGGGGGAGGTGGTCCGTCCGGCTCTGCCCCCAGCCCCGTCCCTGACACGGGAGCAGCTGGTGGGTGGGGGCAGAAGACCCCACTTCCTCTTTGGGCCAACCCTCCAGAAGGGTTTCGCAGCCCCTCCACAGGCCGAGTCATGGGAGGGGCGCAGCAGGATCCCCCAGCAGGCGGACCTTTCCGGAATGTTCCTGAAGCCAGGCACTGAGGGAATCAGATGCTTCTTTCAAGACAAATTAATTGAAGGGGGACAATTGTCAGTGGGCCTTGTCCCGGGCAGACCCAGGGCCGGGGGTGCTATGACGTGGGGACGTCAGCTACACGGGGGTCCCTGGGCGTACCGGGTGCCACCGTGTGACCAGTCAGTGTGACCGGAGAAGTCCCAGGGGGGGCAGGGCGGGCCTCCCGGGCTGGATGGACAAATCACATGAAGCCTGAGCCCCGAAATACATGTGGATGTGGGGCTTTGGGGGGGAGGGAGACGGCCCCCCCTCCACCAACACTCCCGAGGAGGAAACACCGTCCCTACGGCTCCGAGGGCCAGCATGAGGCTGACATCAGACCCCCCCTTACAGTCGCCCCTCTCCTGACTTCCGCCAGCAGCTAGGGTGGGGGTGAGCACCTGTGCGGCCGGGCAGGGGAGAGGACGGGAGGTCCCAAAGGCTGCACTAGAGGCAGGTGCAGCCCAGGGTCCCGAGCTCTCCCGGGCCAAGGGTCCTGTGATCATACCTGCCCTTTCCTTGTTTCAGGCGCCTCCATAAACGAGGGATGCGTGTGGGCAGGGGAGGGCCGTGAGCAGAGGGGAGGGTGTTCTGGAAGGTCTAGGGTAGGCTGTGGACAGCCTCTGGGGGGGCCCCCCCCCCCCCCCCCCCCCCCCCAGTCTCAAGCCAGGCTGTCCTGGCCTGACAGGGACCCATCCACTCACATCTGCCGCCCGAGGGCCACACTGCCTCCCGCCCAGTGGCTCATTAGCCCGAGCCTGGAGTCACGCCAATGAGAGTAAGTCCGCGCTGACCCTGGAGAGAGGCTCCCGTGCAGGAGGCGACCCTGGCCTGCAGACGGCCACAGCCCCTGAGCTGCCCTCTGTCTGTGCCGGCCGCGCTCAGGTTGGCTCAGCGTGAGAGCCTCCAGCCTCCTCCCCCCGGGACACATGCCCCTGAGCCCCTGCCTCAAGTCACAAGCCCCAGACGGGAAGAAGAGGTCACCCCTGCATCCACGAGGATCCTTCCTTTCGCTGGACAGGATCGTGGCAGACGCTCCAAGCATGACGGTGGCTTTGTGAACACGGCCGCTGTCCGTGTCCGAGCGCCCCCTCACACCCGCGGCCCCGGGAGGCAGGCCCTTCTCAGCCCCCACGACAGCCACGTCTCCCCCGGCCGTGTCTCGGGCCCCAGTTCCGTCCTTCTTGATCTCTGATTTCTGTGTCCCGTGGGACCCTCCCCTCCAAGCCCTGGTGGCCATCCTGGGGACAAGAGAGATAAACGGGGCAGCTCTGATTGGGGCGGGAGGGGGCCTGAGGCACCCCCCCAAGGTCCCCCCTGGGACGGCACCCCCAGCCCCCAGCCGCAGCCCCCAGCCCCCCAGGCTCCAGACGCTGCCCACAGACCCCCTGGTCCCCCGACCTGACATTGCGTTGCAGAGTCGGGCCAGGCTTCATGCACAGACACCAGGCTTCATGCAGAGCTGGGCTCCTCGGGGGGGGGCGGGGGGGGTACGCCACAGTCTCATCAGTGGGGGGACGAGGAAGGTGCCCCTTGCCGGAAAACAAACGGCCAAAGCAACAGGTGTCAGAGAGGACACTCGGGCAGCAAAGTGCCAGTGCAGGGGCGACCACACCCTGCCCTCTTCTCATGAGCTCCCCTAACCTCCCCCCGTCCCAGGAAGCCCAGTTACCTGCTTCCTGGGGAGAAGCCGAGGAGGCAGGGACTTGCCCAGGGTGGCCTCCTCCCGCCCCTGCAAACACCCAGGTTCACTTCGGTTCCTCACCCCTGCCCGTCCCTCTCTCCTGAGGAGAAGGGAGGTGAGGTCCGTGTGCACAGGGAAAGGAAGGTTCCGGGTGGACATGCCTGAGTCACGTTTGAACCCCAGAGGGCGGCCTCCGCCCCGGTCTGAGGAAAGCCTGTATCGAGGAGGCTGGTGGTGCTAAGGGGCCCCCAGCAGCGCCCCTCGTGATCAAGGGTGGCCAGGCCACAGGGTGCAGGTGGCAGGGGCCGGACAGAGGGAGGTTCGGGGCCCGGATCCCCGGGCACTGCCTGCCACCAGCACTGAACAGGGCCCCTCAGGGCGGTCGCTGGAGAGCTCGGACCCCCTTCAGGGTCAGAAGACGGCCGGCGGCGCTCAGGGGCCCCGTGGCCTCCCCTACGGAGGACACACCCCCTTCCTCTCTCCCAGCAGACGTCTGCCCTCTCCGGCTCCTGCTCTGTCCTCTACACAAAGGGGACCGTCTTGCTCCCGTGGTTGCTGCTCTGAGACGAAAACAGGACGGCACGGATGAGCCCACAGAAGGCCCGCGCGTGTTTAAGAATCGTGAAGCCCAGGGCACTTCGCCCCAACAGATAGAGCGGCCCAGACCGGCTCACGTGAGACCCACATCCCAGTGCCCACGAAGGGAGCCTGGTGTGCAACACGGAATAGGCTGGACTTAGAAGTTCCTTCCCACCGGAAAGGTCTATTTCAGGAAGGAAATGCAGTGAATGAAGACCGACTTTCTACAGATTGGTCATCATCTTCTCTCTCTAGACCACGGCCGAGCAGGTGGCCGCCCCGCGCACAGCTGTCCACCATGGGATGCTGGGCGTGGGGCGTCCCGAGAGGCGCAGGGGCCTCTGGGAGGGGAGCCCCTCCCTCCCGCAGACAATCGGGAAAGACTCGAGAGGGTCCCAGCAAAGACGTAACGACCACCGGGTCTGGGAGAGAAGTGAGTGTGGGGTCCGGCAGGCGGATCAAGTGCTGCAACTGACGGGAGAGAGAGAGAAGCAATCAGGGATCAGGGACGGGGGACGGGGGTCGGGGGAAGGGCTGTGAGCGGGCGCGGCGTGGCCGCAGCTCGGCGCCGTGGGGGGACCACTGAGGCAGGCCAGGCGACGGAGCGAGGGAAGGACTCTGACCTCAGCTCTGCTGCCCGCGGAGGCGCTTTGGAGAACCGAGTGGTCGCCCCGCTCCGTGGATCCGCCCGTGTGAGCTCAGACCTGGGAGCCCAGGCAGAGAGAGGAGACGCGGTCGGGGGGAGGGGACTGGCGTGGGTTTCCAGAGGCTGTGACCCCTGGGAGGGGGGAATGCACACACGCACACACACGCTGCAAGATGCACGGGAACACGTGAGTGCACAGACATCCACACACACAAACACGCGTGTGTAAGTGTGCATGCACGCCGACCAGCATGAGAGAATGTTCAGGAACAAGCACACGTACGTGTGCACGCAGACACAGGCACAGCGCATGGAAACCGGGCACATGGACCCATAAGCATGCGTGTGCATTTATACACGCGGATGCAACACACACGAACACAAACACGTTGGCACAGAGGGCCCACAAGCAGGCGCACACACGCACGGACTCCCACGAGAACCCGGGGTGGCGTGAGAAGGGACGGGGCCCTCGGGCGCAGCAGGAAGGGGAGAAGTCCCAAGGGTTCTGACTGTGACTTTCGAGTCAGGACTGACGGAAGGGGCGGTGGGAGGGAGAGGCCCAGGGGAGCCCTCAGCCTTGCACACCGTGGGGGGCGCTCCACGCTCCCTCCAAGCCTCCTGGAGGCCCCGGGGCCCCTGCCAGGACGTGCGCATGTGTGCAAAAGCGTGCTCCCCCAGCAGCTGGCCCGTGTGCGCCGGCCGCGTGGCGAGGGCAACACAGACCCTCTGTTCACAAACACGGAGGAGGAATAAACGCGCGTGTGAGTCAGTGTCTGATAGAAAACACAGATCACTGGACGTGCAGGAGTGAGGGAGGCCCTGACGGAGAGGGCAGCCAGTGTGGAGCTGGAGCAGGGGTGGGGGGCCCGGCCGTAAGAATGAAGCGGGAGCCTGCAGGGGTGCCGAGCCGTGCTCCACGCGCAGAGAGCCGGGCCCTTTCAGAGCCACGGGCCGGGGAACGGGCTGGAACAGAAGGGAGGGCCCAGCGGACACTCAGTGACCGGTGTCGGTCTGGATGCCGTCCGTGGTGAGGGGGCGCCGGGACCGTGGTGCCAAGAACACGCAGTCGTGCCAGCGGGTGACAGGCGACGTCCCCTCATGCAGAGTCTACGCGTGTCCCCACGTCCAGGCCAGCGGGGGGGGATGGGGGGAGTCCTAACACCTGGCGTTTGTAGCGGGCTCTCGGGCCCTGCAGGTAAGGTAGGTGCCCGGGGTCCCACGTGGCCGCGGGCAGATGAAGGGAACGTGTGCCCCAGGTCAGGGGGGGCAGGACAGGGCTGGTGAGGGTGCCGTGGAGCCTGCAGGAGTGATGTGGGTGAGGGGCTGGGCAGCGGGCACCCGGAGTGGAGGCGAGTGGGGCTGGGGGAGCCCCAGCTCCTCACTGCCTGGACAGTGGGGAGTGGGCCTCACCCGAGGGACATGGTCCCAGCCACCATACACGAGAGAAGGCAGGACAGGAGGCACCCGCCGGGAACCACATAGCCTGGGGTAGCAGCACGGGGTACAGCCTGCGGACCCCAAGACCCTCGGCACCCGCCCTGCAGCTGCTCAGAGCGCCGGCCCAGAAGGGGCCCCAGCCTACACGGCAGGGACCAGGGGTGCAGTGGCCCAAGCTGGGGGTGGCAGGGGACGTTCTGTCATCATGCACCACAGGCCAGGTGCCCCGGCAGTGAGGTCCACGGGACATGTTGGGCCCCAGCTCACCCTCTGAGCTTTGCTAGGAGCCAGCGAAGCCCAAACGCACCCCCAGATCCCCCGCCCAGTCTCTGCCGGCCCCTCGGACAGCAGGGTCCACGGCACTCAGGGTCCCCGGCTGCCGAGAGGGGCAGCGGGGACAGAGGGGCAGGGGGGCAAGAGGGATGTGAAGCCGCTCCCGGCCTCCCAGCCGCCCAGCACCCCCAGAGGCAGTTCTCAGAGGCCCCGGCTCCCAGTCCCCTTGGTCCCTCTGTCCCCCCCACGGAGCCCCTGGGCCAGCGCCCTCCAGCAGCACCCAGCAAATGAATCAAGCAGAACGAACGGGGATCTGGCCAAGCCTGCCCAAGCGCTCCGCGAGAACTGGCCAACAGTGCCCCCTGGTGGCCACCGCCGTCTCTGCCACCACAGCGAGTCCCGCCTCGGGGTGGACCCTGGGTGACCGACACTGTCCGACCCAGCAGACCTGCCGGAGCCACGAGGCTGGTTGTTCCGCCACGTGCCCACATGTCCATCATGTGTCCCGGGGGTCCTGCTGCCAGCATTGCAGGACGACCTCGGTGTGTCCGCTGAGGAGCACCCTTGAGGGGCATCGAGCCCAGACAGGTGAGTTTAGGGAGGGCTTCCCGGAGGAGGTGGCCCCCACCCTGCCGAGACTGAAGGATGACAGTGGCCTCGTCCAGGGAGAGATGTCATCTGCGCGGACCGGGGGCCCCCGAGCACAGAGGAATCAGGCACAAGGCTCAGGAGAAGGGACAGAAAGTGGAGGGACTGGCCCAAGAGCCGGGGGCCAGGGCAGGGCCGGCCGTGGCAGACGGAGGTGCGGCTGGTGCCACAGAGCTGATCACTTGGCCACGTGAGTATCAGACCACCGCCTACGGCGGTCTCCGTGGCTGGAAGGAGGTCTCTGAGGGGCATTACGGGAGAGCGGCCGAGCCACACGTGGGGTCTGGGGACCGTTTGCGGTCACAGCCAAGGCCATCCCTTCATCTTGACAAATGCACTGTGGTGGCGAGAGACGCTGGGGCGGGGGTCTCGGCCAGCAGGGCAGGGACTCCGTACTGCTTTCTAAATCGAAAATTATTCCGAAATAAAAAGCTTATTTAAAAAAAAATCAACCTAACATGTGTCCCCCCCTAGAGAGTCTCTCCCCCCGAAAAGCCTCTAGGGAACCCCGGAGGATTCGCGGAAGGCTTTGGTCCCGTGGGATTTGTGGGAAGCGGAGTTTGTGATTCCCCGGCGAGGACGGGAGGCTCGCCCGCAGGGCGGGAAGAGAAGCAGGAGCTCGGGGTCACCTGCCGTGGCGTGCCCAGGGCCCCGAGCACCCGAACGAGCTCTCACACGCCCGGGTGTCTCCTGCGCAAACTCACCAGGGCACCTGTCCGGGGCCCCAGAGAAGCCGCTGCCGCCCAGGCGAGAAAGTGAACGTTCAGGACAAATTCGAAGTGAACTTCCTGCGGGGACTGGGGACAGCGCGGGCCCTCAGCTTGCTTCCAGGGGTCAGACCCCTCGATGACTCCGGGCGCCCTGGAGGGCCGGGCCTGCGACAGCGTGGACGAGGCATCCACGACGTGGACGAGGACCCGCCGGTCGCCTTGACGGCGACCATGATGGGCGGGCGTGGGTGTTGGCTGAACCACACTGAGGGTCCGCGGACAGCTGTCCTACCGGCCGTGAAAGTCACTGCCGTCTGTCTGAGGCCAGACACGTCCCCGCTTCGTCCAGCAGGAGCTGATGCGTGGTGACCGGCTATGTGACCCCGGCCGCCGTAGGACTCCCTTGGGCCCCCGACATACGCATCAGTGGCAAACGTGACTCAGGTGGGGCTCTGCCTCTCCTGGGCCACACGGGCAATCGTGGCCGTCTCTGGATGGGAAGGGAGCTGGTGAGTGTGTTGGGGGCATCATCCGGGGAGAGAGTGTCTCCAGGTGGGGACAGTCCTGCTCCGGGGACGGGCAGTGGCTGGAAGCATTCAGGTTTGGGTGCAGGAGGCCCCACCCCATCGAGGAACGGCGGGATCTGCCCCTGGGGAGGAGACTCGCGTTTGCTCCTGTCACGGGACAGGTGGAGGCACCTGCTGGGTTAGGCAGGCCAAGGTCAGGGCCCAGGTCACCCTTCTGGGGCAGGAAGTCAGGATGCTGGGGCCCGGGCTGTTGTTACCGCTGCAGGAGAGTTTCTCCAATGACATTGCCCGTGAGGGGTCTGGCCTGCCCTGGAAGATCGGCCCTGCCTGACCCCGTGCTGTGACCCAGGGCTGCCCCTACGGCCTCCGGGGCTGGTGCAGGCCGGAAGCCGGCCACTGCGGTCCACGCTGCAGACAGGCTGGCTCCCCCCACGGCCTCACAGCCCAGGCACCTGCCCCTGGCCCTGCTCCAGCCCGAAACACGGCCCCAAGGTCCCGGGGACGCTCCTCTCTCCTGAGCCCCAAGGGCGCACCTTCCGGCCACCGTTTGCTGCCCCCGCCCTGTCCCCACGCTTCTCTCCATATGCCTAGCTCCGGGTTCTGGTCCCGCGCCCGCCCCCCAGGGCCGCCGTGCGGAGATTCACGCTGTCCTCTGCCGAAGCGTTGGCCCTCGCTCACCCCGTTCCCACCTCCCGGCTCTGGCAGGGTGCGGAGGGTTTAATAAACGTTTAATCGCAACAATAAAAGATCAGCTTGGCATGACTGGAGATTTTTGCTCAGGGACCCGGGCTGTGCCCCGGGTCAGCAGTAAAATGCGTCCTGGCAGGGCCACGGCGATGCGGGGGAGTCGGGGGGCCGTTTTGAGGCCCCCCTGGCCTAGTTCAGGGAAGAGCCACGGCAGGCCGGCAGCAACAGCCTGTTAGCCACCCCCACCCCCCGCCCTGCCGCCCACCCACCATAAGCTCCGACCATAAGCCCGGGCCATGCGGACAGGCCAGGACCACGCGGCTGCCTCTCGGCCCAGGGTCCTTGCCCCCGCATGGGCAAGAGACGAGCGTGCGGGAAGGGGTCACCACACCCCAGCCCCAGGGCCGCAAAGCGCGTGGCCCCAGCTGTCTGTCGTCTTCAGATGGCCCGGGAGCAGCTCCGATCCAGGCAGAGCTCGGGTCTGGGGTCCCCACAGGCAGGCTGGCCCTGGAAAGTTCCACCGAGACCCCTGAGATGTGGGATCCTCCAGAGTCGTTGCCCAGAGCTCCCTCCCCACCAGACCCCCGTGTGTCTTGACATCTGGCCCCCACAAACCGCGGGGAGACGGGGAGCAGGCGGGAGGCCCCGCGCCACAGGCTGACTGTCCCTACTCCACTGTCCCCCCTGCCCGACGTCACCGCTGCCCTGACCTGCCCCGCGATCGCACATCCCGGGGACCTGGGAACCCAGGACGGGAGGCACCTGCCTCGAGACAGGAGAGGACTGCAGTGTCCTGGAGACCAGTGAGGTGAAGCCTGGGGCCGTCTAGCCTCGAAGACGACCTTCAAAATTAAACAAAGGAACATACAACTCGTGTGTTTAAAGGTGAGGACGCAGCGCGAGGTGAGAAGGAGACTCTGGGGAAGCTGGGAGGGGGACCGTGACCCATCCGACCTGAGTGGGAGAGGACGAAGGGACAGGTGAGGGGGCTGAACAGACCACCTCCGTGAGCCCCGGGGCGGGGCCGCGGCTCAGAGGGACAGATCGCAGCTGGTGGTGGCCGGGGGGCTCCTGCTCCAGGCTTCCCCCGTCGAATGCCCAGGCAGCGAGGGTGGAAAGGTGGGCACGCGTGGGGTGGAAAGAACGAAACACAGGCAAGGCGCCGAGCAAGCTCTCATCCACCCAGAGGTCAGAGGCAACCCGGTCATCTCCGGACCCCCGGAGCCCTGGAAAGAGGGGCCTTTCCCGGGACCCCAAACCTGCCCGAGGGACATCACATCAGCACAGAAGACCGTGTGCAGCGTCGCCAGTCCCCACAGGCCCCAACCACTCACTCCCTCGCGGGAAGACGCTCACGGGTCCCAGCGAACAACAAGTGAGCGGGTCTGAGAGCCTAGGAGCCGCTGCACCTGCTTCTGTGCACAGGTGCCCAAAGCAATGCTCATTCTGCAAGTGGCCTGATCACACACTCACCTAAAACCCTGAGCGCTCTCCAGAAATGAAACAAAATAGCAACATTTTAGAGACATCCAGCCTCACTCTGCTGTTTCCCCTTAGAATTCCCCCTAGAGATATTTCTATAGAAGATACGGAGGCTTTTTAATAGCTGCACAGAGTTCAGTGGCACAAAGGCACCACAATTTATATAATCGGCGTCCTACTGGTGGACGTTTGGGTCACTTCCAGTAATTAAGTTCTGCTAAGCACACTGCAGTGAGGATCCTTCTTCCTACACGGTTCCTTACACGTGAGCATATCTGTAGGCTACATAAAAAGGAACACAGTCGCAGACTAAAACGGAAATTCTAATAGTGGTCCAGAAATGAAAAGATTTTACCCGATCGCAGCACGACCTAGGAGGTGGAGGAGGAGGAGGGGAGGAGGCGGAAAACCTGTCAGAAAGGTCTCGTGAGTGGGAGGGAGTCGTGCAGGGAGAGACAAGTGTGGCCGAGGGGACAGAAGACCACAGGGAGGGAGCGGCGTCGTGTTTTCCAATCACGGGAAAAAATCCCCGATAGAGGACGTCGATTCTAAGGGAATAACTGCAGAGAAGCTTTCAAATAAAAAAAGGAACCACTGGGGGAGAAAAGGGCAAACAATAAGTTGATCAAACCTGCAGATTCACGTAAGTGAAATGCGTCCCGACAGCGTATATCGCCAGCTCCAGAGTCGGACGCGTCGGCCGTTACGCTAGCGAGAGTGGAGGGTCCCCCATAGAGACTCTGTTCGCAGCGTGGCGAACAGCAAACCAGCCTGTGCGGAACACGAGAGGAGGGGGAGCAAAGCGAGGCCACAAGAAAGTGTCAGAAAGAAAGGAAAAACGCGAGGCTGAGACACCCGGAGGCACGTCGGCTCCAGCAAAACCAGCGGTGTTTGCTGATTAAAACTCGGGTAAATGAGGAAGGGACGAGGCACTCACTGAACAGAAGGTGGTTCACAGAGGTGACACGGAATTTAAGGCTGAGATACTAAGTGACCAGCGACGCCTCACAAACTTACCAATAAAACCACCCTTCTCTCCCGGAAGCAATCCCACTTCTGGGTCTGTATCGAAATAGATCTCAAGGTCGTATCTGCTGCCCCACGTTACTGTACATTGTGCACAAAAGCCAGGACGTGGAGGCAGCCGACAATGTCCATCAACAGACGAAGAAAGAAAATGTGGAATATTCACACGGGGGGACCGGATCCAGGTCCTGAATGGCATGACACCAAACAAGGAAGCGGGTCACAGGAGGAAAACACCACATGATGTCCATGATAGGAGGCAGTCTGAGCAGCCAAGCCCACGGAAGCAGAGGCCAGATCCCAGGTCCTAGCACTGGGCAGTGGGAGAGCTGTGCAGTGGGTGTGAGGCTTCAGTCATGAACGAGCCCGAGACAGCGTCCCGCGGTAACAACAGAGTACTGTGCCCTTGGGACTTGCTGAGATGGGAAATCTCAGGATGAATGTTCTTACCGCAGAAAAGCGGGAAGCTACAAGGAATCTTTGGGCAGGGTGGCTTGAGTCCGCTACCTCCGCTGTGATGGGCCACGGGCCTGTGCGTGCGTCCAAACTCATCACATCGTGTACATTAAACGCGCACGGTTTCGTATACCAATTATATTTCAGTAAAGCCGTTAAAATTGCTTCTTAAAAAAAGACGCACTAAGTGACATAAAGAGGGCTGGATTTACACGCGCTGTGCATCAACGGGGTGGCCCGCGGCGAGGGGTGGCCGGGGACGGTCCACCAGGCACGAAGTCCTCTGTTTTCATCCCGACACCGGTGGCTCCTACAGGGACCACAGGAGTTACTCCAGAAATCACTCAGCACATGATGAATGTGACTGATTCTTACAGCAAGAGCTACTAGAAATTCGAGAGGACTTGATAAAATCGATATTGCAGTGAGACTTCCCTGCACCTGTTTTATTATCGTGCAGACCTAGGATATGATGAAACACCAGTAAATAGAGACGTAGAGAAATCTCAGCGAATAACCACTAAACTTGATCAAATAGATTTATGCCATCTCAACAGCCGTCACACTGGCACGCGGCCGTTCGCACGTTAGCGTCCTTCACAAAGACACAGCGATTCCACTTGTAGAAACTATTTACAAAAATTGGTAATGTGCTCAGCCTGAAATAAAACCTTTTGAAACAATTAAAATGGAAGTGGAAAATTTGCTGGTCCTATAATCTGATCGTTAAAATGTAAAATTAGTCATGATAATGAACAGAACACCAAAAATATCTTAAGTGCTTGAAAATAAGAAATTTACTTATAGATAATCCTTGGATCAGAGAATTAATCGTAAAAAGAAATGAAAAAGTACCCGGGGAGCTTTGAAAAGTAGAACATTTCATGCCAAAGTCGGTTGGACGCAGGAAAAGCTCTATTAAAAGAAAATGCGTTGTCTTAAAACAGCTTCGTTACTTTTGAAGAAAAATACAGATAAAGGAATTCAGTGCTCTGCTGAAAACATTAGGAAAATAACAAAACGAACCCATAAATTAGGAGGAATGAATTGAACAAACATGAAAGCGAAAATATTGACATAATAAACCAAATAAGGAGAAAGCATGACTTAATTGCTTAATTCAAATCTGATTCTTTGGAGTTAAACCTTCACGAGCTAATTATGGGGGAGAGAGAGACAGAGGCAGGAGGTGAGGAACAAATACGAGAATCGTCACTTATAAAGGGGAAGTTAAGATAATTATAAGGTAATAATGTATCTAACTCTATGGAAGCATTTATAAATGTAGAAGAGACAATTTCTTAGAAATATAAGAATGACTAAATGTATACCAGAAGAAGTGGAAAACTTGAATAGGCCAATTACCGTAAAAAAAAATATTAGAAAACTCATTGAAGATCTACCATTGGAAAAAATCGTGAGGAGTGCATGCATTTAAAATGAAATTCAAACTGATTTTCCTCTAACCTACCACAGTAAAAAAAAACAGGTTAATCCATGTTATTCAAAATATTCCAGGACACGGAAAGTATTTTGTAAGAATAACTCTCCTTTGAATTTTATGTAATTAGTATAACGCTAAAAACGAAACTGAATAAAGACATAGCAGCATCGTGAAAACTACCAACATTATTTATGAACGTCGACGTAAAATTGTATTTACAATTAATGGCAATCAGTGTATCGATAATAATAATGCATTATGACAAGTAGGGTTCAAGGAAGCTTGGCCATTCCTACCCTCAGGGCCACTTGGCATCATGTTATCAACAGAAGGGATCGGGGCTCTGTTCGGCAGGGAACCCAGATGATCTATGTACCTTCCGGATCTATTTTGACAGAGAGCAGTCGAGTTAACGTAACCCCGAACAATACAAGATAAATGCTTGTCACAGAAAGACCGACTGCTCTGACCCTCCCTACTGATGAAGATTGGGGGGAAAAGAACGAGGCACATCTATACCGCGTACCAAGTAGATGGCTCGTGTAGGCAGGCAGCGAGTCCCCGGAGAAGACACCGTGAGTGGCTGTAAACATATACACCGAGTGTGAGAGAAGGTGTTGTTCTGCTTCAATGAACACAGCTGTTGGGAACCTCTGCCATGAGGACTATCATTTAGTTGAGTTGATGATCCAGCCATGATCCGCCAGCGTTAACACTGGGCAGAGTGACTGAACGGGGAATTCTGACGGTGGCCGTGGGCGCTCTGGTCTTCCCAGGAACAGGCGCGTCTCTGTTGGCAGTTGCGTGGGGACTCCCTCGAGGTATCCCAGTAGAAGAGGGGGAGGCTGCAAGCCTCCTGCTCGCTCCCTCCTGTCGGACCAGCCTTCGCTCTGCAAGTCACGGAGTCACAACCGTTTCCCAGTTGCTCCCTCGGGACGGATCAAGAGGTGTGGCCGTGGATCCGCCGAGCCACACGAAGCCGGCGTCGCACCAAACTCCATCCACCTGCGGGCTCCCTGGGCCGCGCTGCGGCTGGAGGAGCACAGTGGCATTCCCCGTCCGCTCAGATGTGTAGGAACCCAGGCTGTGTTACTGGCAGGGACACTGGAAGACAGTGAGGGTCTCTCTTTGCTGCAGAAGGACCCGGCAAGTATCTACCAGACCTTCTGGAGAAGTCCTACGAAAGCACTCACCACGTATGCCTGTGGTGGGCGTTCTGACTCCTTCCTCAAAGGGAAAGCCCCTCCTTCCGTCAGCTGGATCTGGACCCGGACCCGAGAACTGATTCAGATACACATTCCCGGAGGATCGTGACTTTCCACCGTGGGGCCAACCTGATCCTTCTGCACGCGAGACGTCAACGTCCACTTGTTAGTAACTTAAGCAACACACAAGTAGACAGTCTATCTGCTACTCCTAGGAAAACCACTGCTGATCAGTGATTCCCAGCGATGACCCCAATTGGCTTTGCTGCTGACATTGAGAATAAGAGTGCTGTATGGAGCCCGATTTGACAATTAATCTGACATTAAAAAGAGAGAGAGAGAGAGAGAGAGAGAATAACATCCACATTACTATGAGAACTCAAATAGTTGGCTGAACCCTGAGTAAACAATGAGCATTGGGACCTTCTAATTCACTCCTACCCTCCTCTCTCCAACTTCTTGGTAGTATTATAAACCAGGAGCCTCACAACTCTGATGGCCACAGAAACCAGCGACCTAGCAGCCCCTGGGGGCAAAATGGGTTAAAGACTCCAAAAATCTCCTCCCCAGAGAAGTGTCACTATGTGATCTGTCTGCCAGTCCCCTGCAAAGTTACACTCCGAAGCCTTGTCCATACTTGACCTGACTCAGAGACAAATCTACACAAACGGTCCTCTGTCTGGCATATTTGTTAAAAACAATCAGCAGCATTTGCTTTACATCACAGCCGCCTGACACGGCGATACTAGGTGAGGCTAAGCCAGGCGAGGAGACTGGCCAAAACAGGGGAAGGAGATGTCTGTAAGGGGGGGTTGAAAAGTGCCAACATACTCCCGGAAATCTAGGAGACCATAGGCATGTTCAGGGCCAGGCTGATGCCCGGGAAGACTTGAGAAGACCTAATTTCTCACCTTGGGCTGACCTTGATGTTCTCCACAGAGGGAAGAAAAAAGTAAGCAGAGTTATCAGCGGTCTGCCTAAGCATCGAAGGTGTACCCCAACAGACTCGCGGGGCCCCTCGGCCCAGCCTGGGAGACGTGGGTTCAAGATCATTGGGAAATCTCTGTGTAATCACCAGCTGATCTCTAAACTGACCAGGCAAAGACTTTAGTCTTTGAGAATACGGAACGTAGAGAACGAACCCAGGAAAGTCACTGAAGAAACTCTGTGCTGGGGTGGGAGGGGTAAGAATCTGAGTGCCAGACTTGCTACGTTCTATTATTTAAAATATCCGGACTTTGGGGCGCCTGGGTGGCGCAGTCGGTTACGCGGCCGACTTCGGCTCAGGTCACGATCTCGCGGTCCGTGAGTTCGAGCCCCGCGTCGGGCTCTGTGCTGACAACTCAGAGCCTGGAGCCTGCTTCCAATTCTGTGTCTCCCTCTCTCTCTGCCCCTCCCCCGTTCATGCTCTGTCTCTCTCTGTCCCAAAAATAAATAAACGTTGAAAAATAAAAAAAATTTAAAAAAAAATAAAATATCCGGACTTCAACAAAAAATTATGACACACACGAAGAAATAGGGAATTATGGCCCATACGCAGAGGGGAGAAAACCGTTCGTAGAAACTGCCCCTGAGGAAGCCCAGACATTGGATTTACTCAATGAAGATTTTAAATCACTTATTATAAATATGCTCAAAGCACTAATGGAAAACTTGTCTAAGAAAATTGAATAAAAGCATGAGAATTCTCTCATCAAATAGAGAATATCAATAATGACAGAGAGAGAAACTAATGAAAAGAATCAAATAGAAATTCTGGAGTTGAAATAGAATAACTGAACTACAAAATGACATCTTCTGAATATAAGATAAACATCACAATACGCTATTCAATAATTCTCCAAAGATCGTGTCCATGTTAGGGGCTGATTGCGCCCCAGGGCTACGGAAACAACTCTTAATTATGAGACGAAAACCTCTTACTTAATACTTCACGGGCTTAGGAGATTAAAAACTAGAAAATGACCTGTCAAAAATTGTAAAAACTCAGTTCTTCTGAAAGTAATACTTTGATAGCATATGATGCTTGACATGGCTTGTCCCCTGCCATTGGAAACACCCATATTTGTAACCAGTTGCTGAAATGCTAACCTCTGAAAGTAAGATGCGGACCCGACTGGAAACACTTCACACGCACACGCACACGCACACGCACACACACATGCACACGGGTGGAATGCATTCTGTTCACCCCCTCCACAAACACCTAGTTTTGCTGCGAACATTCAAGGGACTTCTCTCGGCCCGGTGACCTTTTCTGTGTCCAGCTGGCAATATTCAGGCTTTCCTAGAGAAGACAGATCCTTTTCTTTTTGGTGGTGCTGTGAAAATGCTCGTGCCGGGGGTGGTCTGCATAGCGGCTTGTACCCCGGGACCTACAGCCCCCTCGGGGAGCCTACCCCCCGACGGAGCCCACCCCGCTCAAGGATGTGACACCTCAGAGCCAAGGAAGGGGAGACCCCGGGGGGAGGTGGCATTTCCAGAGCCCCATCTGGCCGTGGGAGGACAGTCCCAGGGAGAGCCTTAGAGGAAGTCGGATTTGGGGCTGTGACAGTCCCCTGGGCAGGCAGGCGTGGGGCCCAGAGAGCCCCCCACAAGCCGAATTTGCCTCCTCAATGTGGGGACGGCCCACCCGCCCCAGATGGAGAGGCCGTGGGGTGCAGGTGACACACGGGCCCCCGTGCGCAGGCAGCTCTTCCCATCCCACTGGACGTCCACAAACGTTGCTCCCCGACCCAGTCCGGGGGCTGGACGTGTCCGACCAAGAGGTGTTTTCCTGGATGTTCTCCCCCCGTAAGTCATCCTCCGGGCCCTGGCTGGCGGGGTTCCCATCACACGCTCTGCGGGACGGGGCAGGGCTGCACCCTCCTTTGTTCAAGCTGCTCCCCCCACAAGGCGGCGGCCGGCGGGCTCAGCGGCGGCGAGGGGTCCCCCCGAAATAAAGCCAATTGCCTCCAGCACCCACGGAGGCCCAGAAGCAGCTCGATTTCTGCACAGAGCCCTCCTTCCTTCCATCTCTGTGTTCCTGGATGCTCTCCTTGTCATGATGACCGAACCCTGCCTTTCCAAACTCATCGTCCAAAGGGGACCGCGGGCGGGACTAATTACAGAGGTGCTCTACTGGGCTGTGTGCCCAGCCTTCCCCCGGGCCCCCCGCGGCCCCGCGCCCCTGCCTCTGTTCCGGAGCGACTGCCGTTAATAGCCCGAGTGGCTTCCAAAAGCACAGCCAGCACAGGGCACACAGCCTTATTGCTGTTTTATGCCGATAATCCCATCACAAACCAGATTTCCACACTCCCAGCGTGCTTGCTGGGGGCCAGGGGTGGCCCTGTTCCAATAAGCTGTCCTCCCCACGGCGGAGCCTGAGTTATTACCAGCTTTCCATCTGCTCTGGGAAACCGCGGGCCTCCGCACCTCATCTGAAACAGGGCCCATCGCCCTGGAAGCTGGCTGTTCCCGCTCCTGGACTCTGGGCCGTGTTGACCGGGAGGCGGCATTTCGACCCGTGACTTGCCCAACGTCGGAGAGGTGCGCGGGGATGACGGACGGTCTTCGGGAGCCGGAAGAATTGGCGCCTCTGTGCACGTGCGCGTCCCGCTAAGTCACAGGCGGGAGCTGCCCAGGTGCGCTGCTCGGAGACAGTTCTCACCGCCACGGCTGTTCTCAGGTCCTACTTGAAAACCAGAAAGATGCCAAGTGCACCGAAGAGCGCCACACTGTGCACACGGGAGGCATGACTCAGTTTTAGGGGTTTTGTTCCCAGGACACATAACCGTGACGACAGAGATCTTGTAGAGTCCCCAAACCCGCTGGGTGACACAGGGCACGCCAGGAACAGCCAGCAGGGCCCGGGCCTCGCCCACCCCTTCCGAGAGCTCGGCTCGGCGGCGGGCACATCTCAGGCACGTCGGGATCGTCCTGTAAGCGAAGGGATGAGCAGCACGTCTGTGGCACCAGGGTGCACGGGGTGGCGGGGGGAGGCCACCGGGCCGAGTCTGACGGGAAAACGGACATGGCATCGGGGCCAAGGTGGGGCACCGACTAGAGGCTGGCGGCCATGAGGACGGCCGGCCCTGTGCTGCATTTGGGGAACACAGATAAGAGCGGGGACCTGGGCGATCACACCCGTCTCCACCGTGCCCCTGGGGGGACCCCCCCGGAGGAGGTCAGGGGGCACACAGGTGTTTGGAGGTGAGCCTGGAACCTGTGTTCCTGGTCTCTCCTCCACGAACCGGTCCCAGCCAGGCCACCCCGGTCACCTGCCCTCACCCTCTAACTTGCCTGCACCTCCTGACCTGCCTGCACCCCCTTGCCTGCCCGCACCCTCTCACCTGCCCACACCCCTGACCTGCCCACACCCCCTCACTTGCCTGTACCCTCTCACCTGCCTGATCCCTCTCACCTGCCCACACCCCCTCACCTGCCCACACCCCTCTCCTGCCTGCACCCCCTCACCTGCCTGTACCCTCTCACCTGCCCGCACCCCCTCACCTGTCCACTGTAGCAGAAGGGGAGGCTGATCCCCTGTCATCACCCAGGCTGGTCCGTCCTTCCAGCTCTAAGAACTGTCCTCATTACGCACCCCTGCCTGACCCCCCAGGGCAGATTTGCTGTGCCCCCACAGCACCTGCTGGCTGTGCTTTCTCCACCTCCCCCCGACTCTGGAAGGAGAAGAGCCATTTGTCCAATAGGCTGAGGTTCTACCCATTTTCTCCACATCCTCACCAACACTTGAAGTTGTCTGTCTCCATAGCATCTCTGGAGAGGGCATGAGAAACAACAGGGCCTTCCCAGGTGGAGAACGAGGAGGGGGGTTCTGTCAGGGCAACAGCAAGTTCTCGGGAGACAGTTGGGGTCCCTCATGCCATCAGAGAGCAGGTGAAAGGGCAGAGCAGGAAATTAAGCTGAGGTGACACCTTAGTGGGAAGTACCCAAATGCCAAGAAAGGACATAGTATGAGTGTATGGGGTCCAGGCGAGGGGTGATGACGCCCACGGGGGGTCCAGGCGAGG
>NW_024412413.1:1273678-1309277 GCF_014898765.1 Herpailurus yagouaroundi | reverse complement strand
GGGGTCCAGGCGAGGGGTGATGACGCCCACGGGGGGTCCAGGCGAGGGGTGATGATGCCCACGGCGGGGGGGTCCAGGCGAGGGGTGATGACGCCCACGGGGGGTCCAGGCGAGGGGTGATGACGCCCACGGCAGGGGGCGTCCAGGCGAGGGGTGACGATGCCCATGGCAGGGGGGTCAAGGCGAGGGGTGATGATGCCCACGGCGGGGGGGGTCCATTAGCGTCCAGGTGAAGGGTGTCCAAGCCGGGCGCCCTCCATGGCAGTGTGCAGGTCTGGGGACTGTACATACATGAGCAGCGGCCCCTTCACCGCAGGGCAGCTGGTTCAGGCGCCCATCCCTTCCCTCCCCCGCGGCCGCCGCTCGTCCGGGCTGAGCACGGTCACCGGCGACTCCGTGGCCCTGAGCAGATGCACCTGCGCAGTGCTCTGAGGGGAGGAGGGCACGGTGAGTGCCACCGCGGGCGGCACATTGCCAGTCACACCTGGACACCTCTCCCATTGATCGGCCATCGGCTCCCCCACAGGGGAGGCGAGGGTAGAGGCGGGACTCGCTCCTCTGGCTTTCCAAGGGGACCCGGGGCCTTGGGCTCACCCGCGCCCCCCTCTCTACAAGGCAGTTGTATACCACGCAGGTGAACATCCACAAGGCTGGGGTGCCACCAGTCTGCTCGTCTTACAGCAGGACTGCAGGGTGGGAGCCTAGAGAAAGCTTCGCCGGGTTACGGGGGTTCTCACGTGGCCCCCGGGCCGATGTACCTGCTGGGACCGCTCTGCATGGTGCCTCGGGGGAGCTGCCCGTGTGCAGAGGCCTGGGGTCCCGTGCCCGGAGCACCTGCTCCCATCCAGGTGCCAGTCCGGCAGGGGCAGGACGCAGTGGGGACCGTCCTCGTGCCCCAGGGGCCCCCAGGCTGTGAGAGACACAGACATCACACAGGGGCCCCGCCATGGCATGGACCAGGGAGGCTGACCGTAGTGCACAGACCTGAAGGCAGGTGGGAGGCGAGAGGTCCTCCCGGGCAGAAAGGCACGTGAGTCAGGGAGAAAACTGTGCTCTGAAAGCTTCTAGAAGCCCCCCTGGGCCCTCCCGACGCCACGGACGATCACCCTCCCGGAGCGTAGGATTGCCCCTGTGCCTGGAGAAAGCGACAGAGTCGAGCGTTTGTCCCCAGGCCTCCTTCCCTCCGCCCCAAAGACCACGCAGTTTCCCCCGGACGCTGCCGTGGCCAGTTTACTCTGGAGACGGGAGTGCACACGGTGGACTTTCCAGCTGTCCCTGCGGGAGACGGGCCGCTCACCTGGGCCAGCTAATGGCGGCCATAAATCCCCGGCCAATCGTATAATGAGATTTAATATTTGATGTCAGATCATTAGAATATAATGAATTTGCCACTTTAATATTGATGAATAATCAGCCCTATTAAGGCTATAGGGACAAGAATTTAGTGCAAAGAGAAAATTAATTGCTGAATTAATAGCACGTATCCCTAAGCAGGACGGCCTTGTAGCACAGTCCTGGAGCGCAGCATTCAGACCTCCCACTGGAAGGCAACATCCTTCATCAGGTTCATCCGGCCGTAATCACACGGCCTGTCCTTGGAAGAGGCAGGAAGCAAGGACCGTATGGCATGGGGAGACTCAAATGCAGCGCAGCCCAGATCGTCTTTATGGACTGAATCGTGCCCCCTCCCAGAAGCCTCTCTTGGAGCCCTGTCCCCCGATGTGACTGTGTTTGGTGACGGGGCCTTTCGGGGGTGCGTCATGTTAAATGGGGTCGCAGGGTGGAGCCCTTGTCCCGCAGGACAGGTGTCCCCACCCGGTAGGGAGGAGGCTCCAGGGTTCTGTCTTTGGGGGAAGCTCGCAAGGGACGCGGAGAGGCCCCCGGTGCTCCCCACACTCAGCGGAAGACAGAGGATGAGTCCGTGTGGAAACGAAGGCGGGAGGGCAGCCTAGAAGGGGCCCCGCCGCTTTCCCACGACCTGGAGGGCACTCGCGGTCCCCGTGCCCGGCAGTGTCCCCGGTACAACACAGGGTGGGTATAAAAGCCCGTCCTTCGGAGCGTTATCGTGATGTGATACAACAGCAAGGGGAATGATCTGAAATTTCATTTCGTTTTTAATTTGAAAAGTAACACCCTGCCCAAATGTCCCCAAGTTCGGCCTGCCTGTGGCGGCTTCACGGGACACGTGGGGTGTCCCTGATGTGCGCACGCGCCCTGGTCACAGACGGACTTGCCCAGAGAAGGAGCAGGTCAAAGCCCATCCCACGAGCTTCTGGACAGGCGCGCGTGGGGGTCGGTGCCCGCGTGGGAGTCAGGACCCGCCCAGGGCCTCTGAGCGCCCGTCCGCCTACAAGCAGCAGGCTGGAGCCGTGGGGAGGCCGGGTGCCGCCCAGGGAAGCTGGCAAGGCTGAGGGCCCAGCCCGGATGGGAACGGACCGACGGGCGCATCTGGTCAGGAGCCGGTTCTGTCCTCACTGGACAGGTGTTTGGATCCCACCCCAAGTGTGGCTCATAGAAACCCATGAGCTTCTAGGAAGCCCATTCTGTCCTCGCCTTACTGGCCGTGTGGCCTGGGGCCCAGGCCTGCCAATACCTGACACGTGGTCGGTGTAGGGGGGGTGAACTGTGACCCCCCCACGTCCTGACCCCGCACCTACAAGCCCTGGAAGCGGGATCTGTGCAGAAGGAACGGGGTTAGGATGAGGCAGGGCTGGAAGCCGGTGAATACTGAGTCGGGCAAAGAAGACAGGGTGTGGACAGACACGGGGAGGAGCCACGTGAGCCCGAGGAGGGGCTGGAGGACGCGGCCACCAGCCCAGGAGCTCCAGGGGCTCCCCGGGCCACCAGAGCTGGAAAGGGCAGGGAGGACCATCCCCGGGAGCTGCAGGGGAGTGGCCCTACCACACTGGGATTTAGGACTCGGGTCCAGGCTGAGGGGACAGGTTCTGCTGCTCCGGGCCCCCTCTGCCGGTGCCCCCGGTCCGCCCACAGCTGGTCCCCTGCTCTCCCAGAGGCAGCACCTTTGTATCATGGATTTTATGTTTGTTTTCAGTAACCTTTCCACAACTTTTAGGACCGTCTTAGGTCTGCAGAGACGATGCCGAGACAGAGCAGGGCGCCCTCTGCCAGGCCGCTCGCCAAGGCCCGCGTTCCTCACGACGGGAGCCTCCGTCCTGCCTCTGTCTCCAGGTCCACTCCGCCTGGGCCTCCCGGCTTGGCCTGATGTCCCTCCGCCCAGGGACACGTGGGCCCAGGGGGCCTGATGTCCCCCCCCCCCGGGACACGTGGGCGTTAGCATGTCCTCACGACAGCGTCCCCTCGGGCTCTTGCCTGCATTTCTCAGGTTTTCCTTGGTTTTCGTGACCTGACGGCTTTGCCAGCTGCCGAGGACTTTGCGGGGAGGCCCCTACTGGGACGTGTCCCATGTCATCCCCACGATGCCACTGAGGTTACTGGTTCGGGAGGAAGGCCTCAGGCGTTGGTCCCGCCACACAGCCTGGGAAGGACACGTGCTGTCACCTGAGGACAGCAGAGGACGGGCTGTGACAAGCAGGATGGTCACCCCTGTGGCTGAGGGGCACCGTGTCCACAGCTGACAGCGAGGACACCCGGAGGGGCAGGGCTCTGCTTATGGGAAAGCTCGGACCCTGCACCGTCTCCGGGAGGAGAAGAGAGAGCCCCAGGAGTGTCCTTGGCCATGGGGCCCTGCTGGGTCGGGGACTGAGCAGGTCAGGCCTCGGGCTGTTCCAGGTCACCTGGAGGTGGGGGCGTGGCCGTGTCGTCGGGCATCCGCGCTGCCTCTCGAGAGCGACCCGAGGCTTCAAACTGCTGTTCTGCTACGAGCCTCTCCCAGAATGCCTGCTATCACCCGCGTGCACGTGACCGTTCGACGGGAAGCAGGAGTCGGTAAGTCAGCCACGGACACAACTGGCCACCGTTGGTCTCGGTCACCGGCATGCGGATGTGAGTTCTTCCCAAACGGGCCCGTCGGCCTCTGTGTTTCCAGTCAGAACCCGTGGACCGAGCGGGGTTGACGGAGGCGTCCCGACCGCCCATTAGGGAAACAAACAGCTGAGTCCCCATCGATGGCCACGTGCTCACTGGTGCCCCACGGAGCTCGAGGGGAAGGCCGGCAAAGCCCGGGGCCAGCGGGCCGCCCGCACCCGTCTCTGGGACCACCCTGCTCCACTCACACCTGACCCAGACTCCAGCGTCCCCTCAGACACGGCCTGCTCCTGCCACATCGGGTCGATGACGAGAGAATTTGTGCACAAAGGCAGCGGCGAAGGGGGGAACGCCCCGGCCAGAATCCGCAAGCGTCTCCGAAACAGAAACAGGGAGAGGCAAACAGACACTCGTGAGGGAGGCAGCATGGGAGCCGGGCGGGGAGGCGGTCAGCGGGCCTCGCACGCACCCCGGTCACAGACGGCCCCCCGTTTCTGTCCTGCTCAGACCCGGGCGCCGGCCCAGCCCAGCCCGGGTTGGGGAGGAGTCCGCTGACGTCGGGTCAGGCCAAGGCAGACGACAGCGCTGACGCCTCGGGCACGGGGTCAGGTTCACGTCCCCCTGCGAGACCCGGGCTGCCAGCGGGGGGGGGGGGGGGGGGCCGCGGCGCTGTCCCGACTTAGGGGTGCTGGTGGACGCGGCCAGGAGTCGGGGCTTCCGGGGGAAGTGGCACGGGGAGCAAGCAGCCAGGGCACCTGCAGATTTACATCCTCGATTTAGACTGAGACGGAACATTCGGGGAGAAAATAAGACATATCAGAGAAAAGAAAAGAAGCCGTTGGGCCTCACTTATAAAGCGCGTGTGACAAGAGACGCGCCCGGAGAGCGGCCGGCCAGGGCTCGGCCGTGACGGTGCCCCGAGGGGCCGGGCAGACGCGGAGCCTCGCGGGGGTCACGCTTGGGCAGTTCCCGCGAGTGAAATATGCGTCCCGAGCAGCACGGCTACTGACTGGCAGGCGGCCAGAGACATAAAGCGAAGCTATTTCCCCTCGTTGCGGGAATGAGAGTTATCAGTTCTGATCAGAGTCGCCAGCTCTGAGGCCGCCCTTCACATTTCACTGGTCACCTAACAGCCGTCGGACGCGGGCCCCCACCGGCCGGGCCTAATTACTCCGCTCGGCTCCAATATGAGCAGGCGGCGACGTGCGGCGGGGCGGCCACGGCTCTCGTGCGCGCGGCCTGCGGACCCGGCTGGCGATATAGTGACACAACAATGTAACCAGCCGGCCAATCGGTCAACCCCAAGGAAGTGTGGGAGCTGAAATCGGCAACTGACCGGGGACGCGCCCCGAATGCCGCACGCTTACCCTCCCTGCACGACGTCCAGACCCATGGTCTCCGAATGCCGGCGGGGGCCCCCGGGCCTCCCCAGAACCGGACCCAGGGCAGATGTTGGGGCCCCCCGGGCCCGGGAGCGAAGCGAGCAGGTCTGAAAGGGACGTGCCCGGGCCCAGGCCTCTGGCAGGCTTTTCCCTGTCAGGGCACAGATTCTGACCGCTGTGTCCAGCCGTGTCTGCGGCCAGACACGGCTCGCTGCTGGGGGGCGCTTTCCTTCCCGCTGCTGCGAAACAAGTCAGCACAGAGTTAGAGGTTCAGAACAGCACACACAGGGGACCTCACGGCTTCGATGGGCTGGTGTCCGGGCACGGCTGCAGTTCCCCAGGCCGCCACCACCCGCCCCCCATGTCCAGCCACGTGGCCTGTCCACGGGCCCTCTCCCGACGTGGCCAGTTCTTCCCAAACCAGCCAGGCAGAGAGCGAGCAAGATGGCGTGTAGGTAACATAACGACATCACGGGAGTGAGATCCTCCCCTTCCCCGTGTTCTGTGTGCGTGAAGCACTCTCCTGCCCACCCTTGGGGACAGGTCACCGCCCTCGGGGACGGGGACCGTCCACGGGGCCCCTGTGGCCTGTACGTCCGCACCGAACACGGAAACACGTGTGGAGCACACACAGCTGAGTGAGCAAAGTCACGTCCCGGGAGAGGTTTCTGTCCCCAAACGGGCTGTGGGCGGGCCTGGCCCAAGGGCTGCGGCTTATGGGCCCGCGGGTTACATCTTACCTTTAAGAATAAAACTAAAGATTACGAAACGAGCACATTTTACCTTCCATTTAATGAAACGTGGGTCATAACCGCACCCAAAAACAACATCGTTGTCAGACTAGACAAGGGATGGAACACAGGCTGATGCCGACCGTGGGCGCGGACGCGCAGGCCGCGGGGTCGCGACACGCGCACCCAGGTCTGCAGGGCACCAAACATCGGGGCCAGTGTTAACGTCCCCCCACTCTGTGGACCCTCCCTGCGCCCACCCTGTCCCCACAAGCGGGGCGTTCACGAGGCGGGCGAGGCGCCCCCACCCTGTGCGGGCCGATTTCAAGCGAGCGCGTCACCGTGCGGGACCCAGCGCTGGGTGGGGATGACAGACGTCTGCGTGAGGACCACCTGCGTCTCAGGGAACCTGTAGCACTGCTGTCCAGCCAGAGCGGAGACCAGAACAGAGACAGCTCTTCCAACTCGACGAGAACCGTACTCGCACCTTCCGAACTTTGAGATTAGTCGCAGAGCCTAGGAAACGAGCTTGTGCTCCATGGCCTCTACTCGTACCACCACCGTGTCACTCCTGGTCCCGTTTTGGGGTCCGGCTCTGCGGGGAGAGGGCACACTCGCCAAAGGGAAACTGCTCAAGGGGACTCGGCACCACCCGCGCCGACCCACGCGGCCCAGCGGTGTCGCCTCCCAGCTGGGCTTCACGAGCCCCGTGGGCACTTGGAGGTCCGCTCATTAGTAGGTCTCCAGCCGGACGACAGGGAGCCCCTTCCTTCCTCCCAGGTGCACGATCCCTCCAGGCTGTCCCCTGTCATCACACGGGGGCCTCCTGATGTCCCCAGGTCCCTGCCCAGGACCTCCCAGGGGATCCCGCACCTGCCACGGCCATGGGTACGTGGATCCCAGTCCCGCTGTCCCCTGGATGGTCCTCAGCACCTCCAAATCTTCTGAGGATTTCTTTATTTAACTTATGAAATAATAGGTGGGTTTTTAATTCAAGTGGCATGATTATTCTGCCCTCTAACTATGCGGGAGAAAAGTGAGGCATTCACAGGAGTGCCCACCCCAGCCCCAGGTCACGGTTCTGCACGCGGGATCGTCATATCCAGTCCCGGGTGTTGTTGGGAACAGAGCGGACCAGTGCCCGGCGTACAAAAGGTCCCCACCGACGGCCATCTATGCCACTGTGAGGGTGGGATTATTCCCAGAGGAAGGCGCCGTTGCCCCCTGAAGGCCAGCATTGTGTCTACACGCACGCGTGGCTCTGACCAGGCTGGTGGACGGACGGCTCTTAACTCACTCGGGAAACAGAGCTCTGGGGCAGGGGCCCCACTTGTCCAGGCCCAAAGAAAACGCCAAGGTCTGGGCTCTCGACCCCCTCTCCCTGACCGCCAGCCAGCCTGCTGGGGCCACCGAGTGCCAGAGCCCTAGGGATCCGGAGCGGCTTGTCCCTCACTGCCTTTCTAAGGCCACGTTGCCATGGAAACCCCACAGGCTCCGTGGAGAATCCCCAGCTGTTTAATTTTAAGCTGGGAATCTCCAGCAAATACCCAAGTAAAATAACCTTCTGTTTAAAAAGACCTTTGCTCCCATTCGCAACACAGTGAAACGTTCTTTGAATGACTGTGCACGCTGCGGGGGAAAGCCCAGACGACGCAGACGTCGACAAGTTAATTCAAGGAGCCAGGCCCTCGGGAGGAAAACGTTGGATGAGCGCATGTGGGGGAGGCCGCTGTGTCTACATTCAGTGCCAAGCCCAGACTCCGGCACTTTCTCAGGATTCTGGGCTTGGCGTCCACGTCCTCCACACACGACAGCGTGCCAGCCCTGGGGACGCGAAGGTGGAGACGCAGTTTCTGCGTCCTAGATGTCCACGCTACAGAAATTAGCTCAGAAGTAAGTATTTGCACACACTCGACTCTACATCCGGGAAGGTCACCACTTGTCCATGGTTTACCCATCAAATACTTATTGAGGACCCGTAACGTGCCAGGAGCACCACAAGGCTGCCTTCTGGGGCCGTGGGGGAGGATGTGAGGGGACCCTGTGCCCATCCCAGTCCCAGGAGGCTCTGGAGTCTGGGAAGGGAGCGCGGGTCCAGCCAGGTGCGGGGTGGGGGTGGGGGTGGTCAGGATGCAGGTAATGAGGGACAACTGGGATGCCCTGCGGAGACTGACGGGGGCAGGAATGTGGGCCACGAGGAGGGTGGCCGCGTGTCCGGCTTGTTGGGACACCCCGTGGTCTGGCTCCCAGAAGTGGTCTGGCTGGATGAGAAAGTCTGGTTGTCTTCGCCGTGATGGAATTAATCCTGTGGTCTAGTCACCTGGACGATCCGTTCTTGCAAAATTTAACAATCTGCACCTAATAACAGAATGTAACCGCTCAAAGCTTGACGGTGTTTAACCTTAAGAGAGCCCAGAGCCAGACTGCAACCGCAGAATTTTTAAATTAAACACGCTACCCCCGTTTTTGTCATCTCTTTAAGCCAGCTTTCTCGAGGGGAAATTGACGTGTCAGGTCCTGCACGTCAGGTGTGCACTTGCTAAGTTCTGTCACACGTGCGCGTCTGTGGAACCAGCACCACAAGCAGGAGAATGAGTGCGTGAATCCCCCCCGACGTTTCTTGTGGATTTTCCTGTTTCTTCCCACCGGTCGTTTCTGCTTTCCTCCTGCCCCTCTCCGTGTCTCGTCTCCCGCCCGGCTGCTCTGTGCCTGACGTTAGTTGGCATTTATTGCAATTTGTAAACTACCTACACATGTTCTCCTGTCCGCATGCTTTCACCCTGCACCAGTATCTTGAGATTCACGCGGGTCATTGCGCGTGTCAATACCTCGTGCGTTTGCCGGAAAGTGTATGCACACACCAAAGGTCCTTTATCCACTCCCTCATTGATGGACATTTGGGTTGTTTTCAGTGTTTGGCCACTACGAAGCAAGCTGTCGTGAATGTTCATATTCAAGTCTTTGTGAGGACACACGGCGCCCTTTCTTCTAGGGAGACCCCTAGGGCTGGATCATGCGGGACAGCTCGCTGCAAAGCAATGGCGGTTTTCCTAAGTGGTTACAACTTTCTTCTTTGCCATCAGAAGTGTCTCTGCACCCTCCCCACTGATGAATGTATTTTGTCTTGTGTCCTGCAGTCTTTTAAAATTCACTTATCAAGGGCGCCTGGGTGGCTCAGTCGGTTGAGCATCTGACTTCGGCTCGGGTCACGATCCCACAGTTTGTGAGTTCAAGCCCCACGTCGGGCTCTGTGCCGACGGCTCTGAGCCTGGAGCCCGCTTCCGATTCTGTGTCCCCCTCTCTCTCTGACCCTCCCCCGTTCATGCTCTGTCTCTCTCTGTCTCAAAAACAAATAAACATTAAAAAAATTTTTTTAATTCACTACTAAGTTCACCCATCGCTTCTAGTAGGTCTTTGGAAGATTCTACTGGATTTGCTACATAGATTACCACATTGTCTGTGAATACAGTTTGCTTCTTCCTTCACAAAACGGATATGTTATATTTCTTTTATACTTCTTATTCTTGCCTATTACACTGTCCAAAGTCTCTCGTCCAAAAGTGAACAAAAGTGCTGAGATCAGACACCCTCTGTCACTCCTGATCTTGGGGGTGAAGCATTTGCTTCCATTATTTAATGTGATCCTAGCTGTGGATTTTCTTTTCTTATTAGTTTAAAGAGAGAGAGCATGCCTGGACAAGCAGGGTAGAGGGGCAGAGGGAGAGAGAGAGAATATTAAACCTTTCTGCACTCAGTGCAGAGCCTAACACGGGGCTCAATACCATGACCCTGGGATCGTGACCCGAGCTGAAATCAAGCATCGGACATTCAACCAACTGAGCCACCCAAGCTCCCTGAACTGTGGGTTTTCATAGGAAATAGGTTGCTCAGGCCTGAGAATGTTCATTTCCGTAGCTGCTCCACTTAGGCATTTTATCAGGAAATGTGTGTTGAATTTTGCCAAGTGTTTTTTTCTGTTTTTATTGAGATGATCATATAGTTGTTGTTGTTGTTGTTGTCGTTGTTGAAGTTTAGTAATAGGGTGAATTATACTGACTGATGTGGAAAAAGAAAGTCCTTGCATTCCTGGCCTAAATTCCACCAGTCGGGATATAACATCCTTTTTATATACGGTTGGAATCAGTTGGCAAAATTTGTGTTTAGAATTTTTGTCTCTTTGCTCGAGAGGGACATTGCCTTCTTTTACAGTAGGGCCTTTGTTTTTGTATCAGGGCAACAGTGGCCTCACGGAATTAATTGGGGAACATGTTTTGGAAGGATGTGTGTGGAATCCGTATTTATTTCTTCCTTGAATGTTTGGAAGAATTCCCCATGGAAGTCATTTGAGCCCAAGCTTTCCTTTGGCATAAAAATTTTTCGCTTCAATTCAACGCGTAAAATAGCTGTGAGGACACTCGGGAATCTAGGATTTCTTGAGCGATGTTCCGTCTGTTGTATATCTGTCGATTCTATCAAGGTTGTTTAACTTATTGGCATAAAGTTGTTGCTAATACAGCTTCGTGACCTTTCCGCATTTGTGGTGTCCCTCTTGTTCCCAGCAGTGGTGATATACGCCTTCTTTCTTTTTATTATAAGCAGCATGGCGAGAGGCTTATCGATTTTATCGCCTTCTCCACGAACCAGCTGTTAGCTTCTATTATTTTCTCAATTATTTCCCTGTTTTCTTATATTTCATTTATTTCTACTCTATTATTTTCTTTCTTCTGTTTACTGTTTTCTAATTTCTTTAGGTAGAAAGAGAGGTCACTGATTTGAGATCTTTCTCTTCTCAAATATAGCTTTTCGGGCCATAAATCTCCTAAGTCTCCTTTGGTGACATCCCACACATTTTGATTTTTTTTTCACTTTCATTCATTCTCAAATATTTCTTAAATTCCCTTTTGACGTATTCTTTGATCCACGAGTTATTTAGAAATGGTGTATCTGTCATTAATTTCTCATCTAATTCCGCTGTGGTAAGTACACACGCTTTCCGTGACTTGAATCTTTTTAAATTTTTTTGAGATCTGTTTTGTTTTTTGAAAGTTTATTTATTTTTTGAGAGAGAGTCAGAGAGAGAGCACACCCATGCACAAGTGGGGGAGGGGCAGAGAGAGGGAGAGAGAGAGAGGATCCCAAGCAGGCTCTGCATTGTCAGCATGGAGCCCGACGCAGGGCTCAAACTCACAAACCCAAGATCATGATCTGAGCCAAAGTCAGACACTTAACCAATGGAGCCATCTAGTCCCTACTGAGATTTGTTTTATATCTCAGAATATGGTCTTCTTGGCAAATATTTAATGTGGACTGGAAAATAATGTGTGTTTTGCTATTAGTTGGTAGAATGGTCTACACATGTCAATTAGATCAAGTTACTTGATAACGTTGTTCAAATTTTCTGTATCTTTACTGACTTTCTGTTTATTTGTTCCATGAATTACTGAAAGAGGCATATTTAAATCTCTGATTATAATGGTGGGTTTTTCTATATTTATCGACCTCTTGTTGTTCTATCAATCTTTGCTTTACGAGTTTTGAGGCTCAGTTTTATTGTTGGGTGCATAAAGGTTTAAGAGTGTTACGTTCTCAGGGGGCCTGGGTGCCTCAGTTGGTTGAGTGTCTGACTTCGGCTCAGGGCATGATCTCATGGTTCATGGGTTCGGGCCCCTCATCGGGCTCTGTGCTGACAGCTCGGAGCCTGGAGCCTGCTTCGGATTCTGTGTCTCCGTCTCTCTCTGCCCCTCCCCAGCTTGCACTCTGTCTCTGTCTCTGTCTCTGTCTCTCTCTCTCTCAAAAATGAATAAATATTTAAAAATTTTTAAAAAAAAGAGTGTTACATTCTCTTGATGCTTTAACCCCCTTTCTCATCACAAAATGACCTTTTATGTCCTTTTCTTCTAATTCTAACATCTGTGTCTTTGGGGAATAATTTCCAATTAGTTTATTTTTCTCCTTATGAATCATATTTCCCCGCATATGCCCATTTATCTTTTACTGGCTACCAGACAGAGTTTTCCTTGTTGGGTAATGAATATTTTTGGCTTCCTAAAAATACCACCAAGCTTTGTTCTGGAGCGCAGTTAAGTTTCTTGGAAACAGCTCCGTCCTTTTGGGTCTTGCTTTTAGGATTTGTTGAGCAGAACAAAGCAGCGTGTGATGTGTGGGCTGTTCCCACCACAAGGGCAGGCCCTCTGAACGCTGTGCCCATGGCCCGTGAGGCTGGGGTTGGTCGGCTGCTTTGTGGTCTGGCAGGTGGGACAGGCACAGTTCGAGGTCATTTGTGGGCTCCAGGCCAGGTAGTCTCTTTCCTGGCTTTGGGCACCTGGCTGAGCTGCAAGTGCTGACTGGGACTCACACAGCTACTGGGGGGGCAGGGGTGGACGGCCCTGCAGGTCGACGCCCGCCCTTCCTTCTCCTGGGGGGCCCCAGCACACTCCGTCCTAGGACTCTATCTTCCTTGGTCTCCCCAACTCTCAGGTCCATCTCCTCAGGTCAGGGCCTCCACTGGGCTCTGCCTGGGGCCCCCATCGTCCCCCCTGGTTGTGCCCCACCCATCAGTCATCACGGTCTGTGTTCATCTCACGAGCGGTGCCAGAAAATTCGTTGGCTCATGCTCTGTCCACTTCCAACGGCGTCTGACATAGAGGTTGTATTTGGTCTCTTTGGCCCCATCTTTTATGAAGCAAACGTCCCCACGCAGAAACTTCCAGTGGCCCTCCACTGCTTATCAGAATTACCTTTTTCCTCCTCCCGCTCCTCCCCCTCCTCCTTCTCCCTTGCATTTTCTCCTTGTTCGTCTTCCTCCTCTAATAACTGCCCTGCTCTTATCTCCTGAGAAGGTGGCTTTGGAGCCACAGGAGAATCAGCCCGGCTTCTTCCTGGCCCCGCGTCACACGTGATCTTTCTCCAGCTTTTCCTTCCGTCCTGCGGCTCCACCAGACCCTCCCGTGGACACCCTGGCCCACCCGCAGCCCCGGGGCCAGGGCTGGTCTGTCTCTGCCGCCACCTCTCTCCAGGGCCTTTGTGGCACCACCACCCCCCGTCTGCCCAGCCTAAGGACCCCGGGCCTCAAATTCTCTTCTATTTAGCTCTTTTTTAAAGATAAATTCCGTAACCCGTCTAACGAGCTATTCGTTATTGCCCGCAGTGCCAAAGGTAGGCGTGCGTGTTGTGTGAGCGTGTCCGCGGTCAGGCAGGAATGACGCGCCTGGCCCAGGAGCTCTGTACTTCACGCGCGGGGCTCAGTGCCAACTGTCATGTGGGTGACTCAACGTGAAGCCAATCTGCCCAGGAAAGACACCAGCGTCCCTGCCGGCGATCCCTCGGTTCCTTCCGGGGCCCTTGCCGAGTGCGGTTTTAGGGCTCTGACCCCCGCGTGTTTCCGGGGTAGATCGGCAGCCGCTGCTGGCTGGGGCTGCTCAGGGGCACGGCAGGCTCAGAGAAGCTTCCTCTCCGCGGGACTGGCCCAGCACGGCTCCCGGCCCCCCTTGGCTCGCGCGTGAAAACCGCAGGACGGGCGCGCCGCCCCACACGGCAGGAAGCGCTTCATTCTTCCCTCTCCAACCTCCGCTCAGGGCCAACTTTACGACTTTTATTATCCTCTACTGTATGAGCAACCGTGAAACTTCACCGCGGCACAGGCCCCCTGCATATATTTGCGCGCGAGGCATCTTCTAAAAACCCCCAGCCAGAGGCTCGGGACACATGAAACCCACCGCGCCCTCCACGCGTTCATAAGAAAGCGTCCCGTCCTTTGGCAAGTGTCGTCACCAACGCTGACTCTGGGGCACAGGACGTACGGCGTGGGAACGTTTTGCCGAGCAGAGTCCCACGGCCTCCGCCCCCACGGCGCCGAGCGGGTCACGGCTCCCAACCACGCGCCTGGAGCGCCAGCCCGGTGTCAACAGTCTTTTCTCGACGCCAGGACAGCCGCGAGGCGGGGGCTAAGGGCGGCGGCCTCTGCTTCTGTCTGGGAAACGAGGTGTCACTTCAGAAATGACATGCGGTCATTTATAATCAACTGGAGACTTCCAGCAGCGCTAGAAGGAACGGAAACAACACCGCCAAGTAATTCTAGCCCTTTCTGGATCAGCATCTGGTCCCAGGAAAGCCCTGTAAACCAGGTGATTCCGACGATTACAAACTGGGGGGTTTTTCCCTCGGTCGACACCCAGCAGATTTATCTTGAGATCGTATCTGACATTTTGCGTTGGATTTGTAACCGGGCCCCCTGTACCCGCCAAGGGCAAAACAGTCGTCTTCCTCGGGCGACTTCACCCTGCCCCCCAGATGCTGGGAGCTGGCCGCCGGCCACACACACACACACACACACACACACACGTCTGGGCTTAAGGGCTTATTTTCTGAAGTTGCACAACCTTCTTATGTGAAATCACGAGAAACTATCTGCCGATATTCGGGATGCGGCTTCTCTTTCCTACCAGGACCTGCTTTATTGGCTTCCAGAGGAGCCCAGGGCAGGCACGTGCACCCGCACGCACTCGTGTGCACACACGCACGCACACATGCACACCCACGTGTGCACACGCACACACGCACACACCTGCGTCTCAGGTGCTCCTGTGCACTCGGGAAAGCCACACACCGCTCTGGCTCACAGCTGCCCGGGGCTTCCCGAGGGGCAGCCGCCGGCGGGAGCCCACACGGCCGTGGGAAAGGCCGCGGGTCCCCACAGGGTACCCTCCACACTCTGTCCACGACTTTCCACCCAGCTCCGTTCTTCACGGAACTGGGGGACAGAACATCCTGAAACAACAAACACAAAAACGAGCATATCACCGCCTTTGCGAGGAGGCTTTTGGACAATCTTGGTTGCGCACACGCCGTGGTGCCCGGCCGTCCAGCCTCACCCTTGCTCTGCAGTGGGAGGGGGCCCCCCCAAGGGAGGAGAAAAAGCCTCCAGGCAACCTGGCTACCCGCGTATGTGACAGCATCCCTCACGGCCTCGTGACAGGAGGCCACTCAGTCAGACTGTGTGTTTGCGTGTTACCAAATACGGGAGGCAAAGAAGTAAAAAACACACGAAAAACTACGCCACGTGGAGTCTGGGCTCAGTTCTTTGGGTACGAACCCAACTGAGCGGTGCCGGCAGGAATCAAGCTGCTTCCTGGAAAGAAAAGCCTGGATGTCACGGCTCTCTGCACGAGAATCCCGCTACACTGTGACCTCACTCCCTTGCGTCCGACGGCCTCCGGCCTGTTGCCGGTCCCTCCAAGCACAGGCTGACCTTCTCCCTGCCTCAGGACCTTTGCACTGGTAGCGCCTCTGCCTGAAGACCTGTCCCCCACCTCCCTAATCCTCCTCACCTTTGAAATGTCGCCAGAGATGCCAAGCAGCCCTCTGTGACACCCAAGACCAGGTCGGATGCCATCCAGTTATCTCTGGCTGGGAAAAAACTTCCACCCTGACACTTGGTGGCTCACAAGAACCATGAATTACCGTTTCCACTGATGTGGCGGGTCGACAGGGCTCAGCTGGATGGTTCCCGCCGGCGTCCTGCTTGGAGACCCAGCCACAGCGTGTGCGCGTGTGCGCGTTTGCACGTATGCGTGCATATTGGCAGCTGGGATGGGAGTCCTCCCCAGTGTCCGCTGGGCTGGACGTCTGAGATGGCGCGTTCCCAGGGAGCCGAGCTGGGCCGTCAGCTAGCGGGATGGCCTGGGACCTCTTCGTGGGGCCCTGGCTGCTCACAGACGGCAGCCAGCTTTTGAGGTGGGACGACCTGAGAGCGAGCACTTAAGGCACCGCGCAAACAGGGACGGTTTCCGTGCTCTGGCCTCAGCGGTCCCGGTGCCACTGCTGTGCTCCATGGATCCAGCAAGCCCAGACTCGTGGGACAGAACGGGACCCACTCGAGATGCGAGCCGCACTTGGTGTGCGCACGGCGGGGGGGGGGGGGGGGCGATGCACCCCCGTGGGGGTGCCGTGCTGAATCCCCATAACTCTGTTCATCTCCCCAGTACCACCCACCACAACGGAAAGTCGGAGACAACGTGTAGTGTCTAAATTGAAGCCTCCACGGGAGGAAAGGCTCTGTGATTGCGCTGCCCACCGTCCCCGGAGTCCAGGCCAGGTGGCCGCTCGGCCGCCGGGTGCATTTCTGAGTGACCCAGGACAGCGCACCTGCCAGGGGGAGGGGCCCGGTGACAAACCGTTTTTCCGTCCGGGTCCTGATGACGGAGAAGCAGTCACTCGCCACCATTTCGGGGATAATGAAAACACACAGGAAATGGAAAACCCCACAGCGTTGATATAAATCAGCGAGTCAGGCCACGTGTCCTCTGTGCCACCAATACCCTCACTCTTTCCGTTACCTTTAAAACTCCTTCCCGTCACTAATTAATAGTTTCTACCATTTAGCCTCTTACATGACTGTCGTGTTATTTGGCCTAAGAGGAACCGTATATTTATTACGCTGGACATTAACTACTGAGAAAAATAAATAAGCTGACAACCTTTGCTGCATGTGGGTAGCATTTCCTGGACTGTCTCTGCATCACACAACTTCATGCACACACACACATGCACGTGCACAGGCACATGCATGCACACTTGCTTACACACGTGGACACACACACATATATTAGATGGCTTGTCACCAAATTTCCCAGTTATAAAACGTGGCTAGGAATACATTTTTAAAATTTTTAAATATTTATTTATTTTTGAGAGAGAGAGGCAGAGCATGAGCAGGGGAGGGACAG
Source organism: Herpailurus yagouaroundi (assembly GCF_014898765.1). Classification (NCBI taxonomy): domain Eukaryota; kingdom Metazoa; phylum Chordata; class Mammalia; order Carnivora; family Felidae; genus Herpailurus; species Herpailurus yagouaroundi. The sequence goes on along the minus strand of NW_024412413.1, from coordinate 1,292,495 downwards.
AGAGAGAGCTGGAGACACAGAATCCGAAGCAGGCTCCAGGCTCCGAGCCGTCAGCACAGAGCCCGACGTGGGGCTCGAACCCACGAACCGCGAGATCACGACCTGAGCCGAAGTTGGACGCTTAACCGACTGAGCCAGCGAGGCACCCCGAATACATGAGTCTTTAAGTTGACTTGTGTAATAGTGGTTTAAACTGCAGAGATCGTGTGGATTGTTAAGGAATTGTTCGTTTTTTCTTTTTTTTTTTTTCTGACTTTCTGGAAGTGGAACTGACACACGGTGTCGTATTAGTTCCAGGAGTACAATACGGTGACCCAGCACGTCACCAGCGCGCATCCCGACAAGTGCCCTCTTCATCCCGTGACCTGTCCCCACCCCCGCCCACCCTCCCTCCGCAGCCACCTGTTTGTCCCCTGTAGTCAAGCCTGCTTTTTGTTTGCCTCTTCCTTTGTTTCCTTTCTTAAGCTACACACATGGGTGAAGTCATGCGGTATCGTCCTCCTCCTCCGACTGATTTTCTCAGCATCAGTGCTCTCTGGGTCCGTCCGTGTTGTTGAAAATGATGAGACTTCATTCTTTTTTCGTGGCTGAGTGATAGTCCATATATACCTTATATGTAAACCACAGCTGCAAAGATCCGATGACTCCACTACTGTGTAGTCACCCAAAGGAAACAGAAACGCTGCCTCAAAGGGACACGTGCGGCCGCGTTCACACCAGCAGCCTCTACCACCGCCGGATTCGGGACACCGCCCGTGTCCGTCCACGTTGAATGGACCCGGAGGGGCGGTGCGCTGTGGCACTTTCTCTGATTACAACGTGCGCGCTCACGGTGAAGAACTTGGAAGAAGAGAAAACAGAGGGAGGAGAGACCTCCCGTGACCCCACCTTTCCTCTGCGGAGGACCCCCCCCCCAAGGCCTGCCCACCGCCCACGCGCTCACTGTCAGCACCGGGGGTGGGGCAGGGCCCGCCCCCACACGGAAGCCCGCCCACACAACCCATAAGCCCACGGGCCGCGGATCCAAGGACGGACCCCCCCCCACCCCCGCAGGGGCCACGGTGTGGCTTCCTCCTACCGCCAGGCTCAGGCCCACCCGCCCCTGCGGAGCCTGGGTCCCTCACCCCAGCCGTGTGGGCGCCTGGCCCACCTCAGGGTCCAGCCCACCTGCTGAAGGCAGGCTCTGGGCCCTTCCCCAGCCGTGCTTTCCACGGATAAGGGAGAGCGGGAGGCCTTCCGCCTTGGCCATCCACAGGCAGGGCCCAGCTCTTGCTCTGGGACCAGTAATGGCCCGACGGCAATGAGGCCCAGAGACTCCACAGTAATGCCTGGTCATTCGTGTCCCTGTGCACGTCCCCTCCCCTGGGGCAGAGAGGAGTAAGGGTTTTATATGTGCTTCCTGGGGGTGAGGAGGGCTGAGAAATTTATCAAGAAATAAGAGGGAAAGAAGTGTTCCCTATAGTCTTGCAAATTCTTTCAGATTCATTAACTCTTTGTGCTTTCACACACGTGTGCACACGTGTGCCACACGTGCCTGAGGCTCCGAAACCGTTCTCTGTGTTCATCCCTCTTCACCGTGGACTTGTCCCCAAAAGCCCGTTTGTGGGGACAGCTGCTTGGAGAGCGTCAGGGATTCGCTCCCAAAGGTGGAGACCTGTGCGGCCCCGACCCACCTGCTCCGTCCTGGCAGAAAATTAAGCACCATTTTGGGCAGGGCTGCAGGGGGGAGGCTGGGAGCCTCCAAGGACCAGCCACACCAGCAGCCCCGAGCTCGGGCCAGCGGTTTTGGGCAATGCAGATTCTTCAAATGGATGGAGAGAAATGGAATAAGGGAATAACCTGCTGTGCAGTTTGGGACAGCGAAGTCCCCACGGTCCCCACTCAACCTTCTCCTGTCTTCTTACTAAGATATTGACAAATGATACAAAATTCAGTTTTTAGAAAAAAAGCAATCAAAAGCCAGTGTGACAGACAGTCTGAAGTCATCATCTGGGGATGTCACAACAATTGACAGAGATGAACAACTAAGAAAAGTTCCCTCCAGCTTGAGCATTTCTTACCTCACATCACTCGTTCATTCATTCACTTACGAGGTCTGGGGTCTGCTGAAAGCTGGGTTTTTTTTTGGTTTTTTTTGTTTTTTTTTTTTTCAACGTTTTTTATTTATTTTTGGGACAGAGACAGAGCATGAACGGGGGAGGGGCAGAGAGAGAGGGAGACACAGAATCGGAAACAGGCTCCAGGCTCCGGGCCATCAGCCCAGAGCCCGACGCGGGGCTTGAACTCACGGACCGCGAGATCGTGACCTGGCTGAAGTCGGACGCTTAACCGACTGCGCCATCCAGGCGCCCCGAAAGCTGGGTTTTTAATGCAAAGTCTGGATGAGAATTCCTGACGTGACAGGTCTGCCCTGGCCAAGGCGACGGGTTTCCGAAGGCATCTTGGAGGGCACAGCTGTTTGAGGAGAGGACCATCGTCCCCAGCAGGAGCACGGGAGCATCGGCTGTGTGGGTCAGAGCAACCCCACGTCCATCAGACCGGCATTGGTGTCACCAGGGACTGTTAACCTGAGGGATGAGCCGGACTGGAATGCTTCCAACAGCCGTAAAGGGAGGACACAGGGACAAGAAAGTGATGACAGTGACATATACAATCCACGTGCGCATAAAGTAGACCGTGAGGACGCCAGGTAATAACCAGCACATATCGTATGCCAGGTACACCTGTGCTATCAGGAATACAGTGATAACACACGCCCTAAATGCTCCAAATGGGTGTTACCTGTGCAGTCGGGTGTCGACACAGAGCTGTATAAAAATCGCCTAGTTTACACGTACTAGAAAGGTCTGCGTATGCACACGTACGTCTGTGTGCTCTGTATGTCTGTGCCCGCACGCGCCCTCCAGGAGCGAAACAACAGATGGCTCCCAGTTCACGTGATCTCTTTCAGTGGATGGAAGTTCGTTTGATGAGGCCAGCGGAACCAGAACCCCCATACCAGACGACGCCTCCGTGGGGCTAGCCCCTCCCACGCTGACGGCAGAGTCACAAACAAAACCCTCGCGAACCGGCGAACCGAATAGAGAAAGAAGTACTCAGGGTCAGGTGGGCTTTACCTCAGGAAGGAAGGCCGGTTACATCGGAGAAGGAACACATGGAATTGAGCAATGAAGGAAATGAAGGTAAAGCAGCTTCCGGGCATGTCAATAGATGCAGAAAATTCCTTAGAAAGTTCAACGTTCATTCGTGATAAAAGTTCTCCGACACCTGGGATTAGGCGGGTGCCTCCTCTACCCGGTAAGAAGCAGACACAGTGCCAAATGCACACACGCAACCTGTGAGGAGGACCACACGCCTCCCCCGTGGATGGTGGCCACGTGGAGGTGGCCTCTCCCAAAGGTGTGGTCAGCAGGGTCCCGGGGAGCCATTCAGGTTGGTCCTGGCTGTGCGGTGAGAACCAGATCAGAAAGAAGAAAAATGGGCATCATGTGTGCACGGCGGGGCGATTCTCAACAGATTGTCTTAAATTAGCTGCGATAACCATAGCCTATAAAACAGCGAATAGGGGCGCCTGGGTGGCGCAGTCGGTTAAGCGTCCGACTTCAGCCAGGTCACGATCTCGCGGTCCGTGAGTTCGAGCTCCGCGTCAGGCTCTGGGCTGACGGCTCAGAGCCTGGAGCCTGTTTCCAATTCTGTGTCTCCCTCTCTCTCTGCCCCTCCCCCGTTCATGCTCTGTCTCTCTCTGTCCCAAAAATAAATAAACATTGAAAAAAAAATTAAAAAAAAAAACAGCGAATAAATGTAGGATCTGGTGCACAGGAGGGGACACCGTCACTTCCTTGGAAGACTGGAAGGTACAACAGAATGCGTGGCCGATATAACGCACTCCCACGGGATGACTCAGGGGCACGAAGGTGTCAGTCGTCTGGAACAGTGTCTGTTGACCTGACACAACTTCAATCCAAATTGTCACAGGGAACAGGTGAGTCTGAAGTTTAACTAAAATTGAATTTCCACCACACAGCACACATAAAATCCGTCGCTGCCGGATCAGACTTGCGCGTGAAATGCAGAGTCGGTGGCCACTGTCTTCGGGACACTAACGATTTAGGGGAATGATGACATTTCCGAAGACGCGGAAAGCGCGAAAGCTGACCCGGTTGGCAACGTTAAAATTAAACGTGTGTGCTCAACAGCGACGGGAAAGGCACAAAGCTTCTGGAAACGCTGGCCACGGTCCATGGACACATCTGCCGTGACACTATCACAGAAGACGAGAGCGGCTCATAAATTCTATGAGAATGTGCTCCTTCCAGTTGTCGGAGGAAAGCAAAGGAAGGCGGGAACGAGGCAGCACCTCATGCTCACTAGCCTGGTGAAACCTGTGCAAAGGTGGTGGGAGCTTCCACTCGCTCCATGGGATCGGCCCCCACCCTGGGAAGTGCCTGCTGCCTGCCTCACAAAGTGCCACTGCAGAACGATGGCCCCGCGTGCGTCCACGTGCTCGTCCCCAGACCCAGGGCATCGGTCAGGCCACGTGGCGGACCGCAATTTGGGCAGCGTTCACGGTTGAGGTGATTTTAGTTGCCAGCTGAGCTTAAAATGGGGAGAGGTCCGGGTCATCCGGGCAGGTGCAGGGTCATCACTGATGCTCGCATGTGGAGGGAGACTCAGAAGAGTGTCAGCACCCTGAGATGACCAGCCCGACTGGCTGTCTCCAGCTCTGTGGACGGAGAAAGGGCCACAAACCAAGACACTCAGTGGCTCTGGACGCTGGAAAAAAGTGAGGGAAGGGATTCTCCCCAGAGGCTCCGCCACCCGCAGCTCGTCAGCCCGAGAGACCTGACCTCCAGGATCGCAGGGGAGTAATTTGGGGCTGTTTTAAACCACCAAGCTTATGGAAATTTGTAAGAGCAGCCACACGAAATTAAACTTAATTGCGCAAAAAGGTGACTCCTCCACTCCCAGGAGGACGATGAGGGGAAGGGGAGGGGGTGCAGCCAAGAGTCTTGAGAGCCGTGATTCCGTACCAGCTTTCTGCAGGTGTCGCCGAAACGAGGTAACGTGCACATAACTCAAAAGGGGAGGTTGTGCTCACCTGTGAAATCACCTGCTGGAGGAGGGCAGAGTCCTATCCAAACTCCCCACACGCTTCCTGGGGCTCCTTTTTTTGTTACTGTTTTGATTATCTTTATTTTTTTAATTTTTTTAAGATTTTATTTTATTTTATTTTACTTTGTTTTTTTAGTATGAAATTTACTGTCAAATTGGTTGCCACCCAACACCCAGTGCCCCCTGGTGCTCCCTTACATGCACCCCGCCGCGGCTCCCCTCCCAGCACTGGCACACGCTGATCCCTGACCCTGTCCCTGCACTGGAAATCAGGCTGCGTTTCCTCGAGTTTCCCGTCAATGGGACCACGTGGGAAGCACTTGTTCAGGGCTGGCTGCTTCCACTCGGCGGAATTGCTCTCAGGTTCATCCACGTTGTTTCCTGCATCGGTAGCTCCCTCCTCGATGCCGACTGGGGTTCCATCCAATGGACGAACTCACTTACTGGTCCCATCACCTTCTGTTTTCAGTTTTAGCAATTCTAACATGCGTTTTCTGGGTTTACTTCACATTTCCCTAATGACTAATGACCTGGCGCGTCTTCCCTGTGCTGACTGGCCGTCTAACAACATTCCCGGGACATTCGTTGCCTATTTTTTGTGGTTGATTCTTCTTTCCTTATTGGTTTTTGAGGGTTCTTTGTATATTCTGAATCGAGTTCTCTGTGAGGCGGGTAATTTGCAAGTATCATCTCTCAGTCTGTCGTGTACATTTTCATGCTGCTAATGGTATATTTCAAAAGTAGAAGTCAGTGTTTTTGTATGAATCTTTCTTCTGTCAATCACGCTTTGGCTTCACATCTAGGAAATATGTGCCCAACCCAAGTACGAATATCTTCTCCCGTGTTTATCTCTGTTTTATAGTTTCAGATTTCCCCTTTAAGAAGTCTGTGACCCATTCTGGGTGCATGTTCCCATGTGATGCGTGCTGTGAATGGAAGTTCACCTTTTTGCACAGTGATGTGTAGTCAATGGTTACGCACCATTCGTTGACAGAACCGTCTTTAACCTACTGGATCATCTTTGCACCTTTGGCTAAAAGCAGTTATTTATTTCTGTACAGGTCTACACCTGCTCCTTGGATCCACTTCTCTACCTCTATGTCGAGACTACATTCTGTCCCACTGACCTACTTGTGTATCCTGAAGGCAGCATCGTGTAGCTTCGTTACTGGAGGTTCATAAAAGTCTTGAAACCAGGTAGTTCTATCCCTCCAGTTTTGTCCTTTAAACATTGCTTTGGGGGCGCCTCAGTGGCTCAGTTGGTTGAGCATCTGACTTTGGCTCAAGTCACAATCTCACGGTTCATGGGTTCAAGCCCCCCATCGGGCTCTGTGCTGACAACTTGGAGCCTGAAGCCTGCTTCAGATTCTGTCTCCCTCTCTCTCTGCCCCTCCCTCTCTTGTGCTCTGTCTCTCTCAAAAACCAAAAACCAAAAACGAATAAACACTTAAAAAATTGTTTTGGTTATTGATTTTTTTTCTCATTATATGTGCTTTTTTTCAATTTTTTTTCACATGCTTGGGCACTTTGTTTGGAAACCAGGCACGATGAGTTTTATTGTGTTGGATGCTGGGTATTTTTGTGTTCCTATAAATATTTCTGAGCATTGGTCTGAGGTGCACGTGAAGTACTTGGAAAAGTTCAATCCTTTGGGTTTCGCTTTACGACGTGTTCAGCAGAACCTTCTAGTACCTGGTCAGGAGGCTGTCCCAACGTTCGTAGTTTGATAAGTCCCTGCATATCTCTGCACACCTCACCTCTCTGGGGGCCGTGTCCTGGGAAACCACGTGCGTTGGTCTCTCCAGACCCTCGGCCCTTTGCTCCACTCGGGGCAGCCAGGTTCCACCGGACCCCTGTCCCAACCCCTCCCCAGGCCTTCACCTGAGCTGTCTGGGACCCACCTCGGGTCTCTCCCTTCGGTGATGATTGCCCCTCTTTGGTTCCCAGCGTCTGGAAAACTGTTGTCCCATATGTCAGGTCTGGTCCTTGCTCTTGTCTGTGATTTCAGACCAGAGAGTAAACCTGGTCTCTGTGATTCCATCCTGGCTGGGCACTAATTTCATGGGCACAAAATCTGGAACAGCCGAAATGTCTGTCAACAACAGCGGAATAGCAAAGTGTAGCAAGCCTACCGATGAGATGCTACGTGACAGTGAAAACGCTTCATTCTATTCAACATGAATGAATCTCAAAAAAAAAAAATAATGCCGGGCACACGGATCAAGTCAAAGAATGATAAACAAAATTCTTCCATTTAAAACCCAAGGAAGACAAGGTCAGGAAGTATGTTTAGGGATGGATTGATGGGAGCAGGACCGTGGAGAAAACCCAGACAATGGTTAGCAAGAGGTTCAAGAACGCATGAACTCCAGGGCGGAGCTGGCGGTGTGGTGGGAGACAGGTTTTCAAGCGATCAGATGCTTCCAAGCTGGGTGATACCCTGCACAGGTATTAATTTTATGATTAATGTTTCAAAGTGTAGATACAATCTTGTTACTTTTGTACATATCCAAGCACATGCTGTGTCTCACAAGTGAAAACAGTCTTTCAAAATGTAAATGACCTAATACGCATTAGAAAGAAAATCTGCTCCAACCAGAACAAAACAAAGTGTACCCGTTTGCTACTTACAAGGGCCATGCCTGAAACAAAACACCAACATTTTTAACTTCCAATATTAATAGGCCAATAAATGCAAGAAGACGGAGACACACACACAAACACAAGATTATGGGAGACAGTAGCCCATATATTTCTGGGTTTGATGTAACAAGCAGAAATGAGACCGTACATGTTCAGAACAATGTAATTAAAAAGTAATTCATTTGCTTTAATTGCACTAGAAATACTTTGAAAAATAGATAATATATCGTGTCACGTATACAAGACACAGTTCAGTGACTTGCAAAATCAGAAATTACATGGAAAATGTTCCCTGATAATGTCAAAATAACTATAGAGGACATTATGAACAAACTGAAAGTGAAGACGACAAAAACCTGGGCGAGAAGAAAATATCTCTCTTCCTCCGAGCCCTGGGTTGGGGCGGGGATCAAATCTGCAGCTGTGATTTGCTAAAAAAATAATTTCCCTGAGGGCTTCGGTGGGGGGGGGAAGCTCCAGGCAGGCCAGATTTCGCTGCTTCCATAACTACTTCTGTTTAAAAATAACCACAAGGAGGGGCGCCTGGGTGGCTCAGTCGGTTGGGCACCCGACTTTGGCTCAGGTGACGATCTCGCGGTTCGTGAGTTCGAGCCCCGCTTCAGGCTCTGTGCTGACAGCTCAGAGCCTGGAGCCTGCTTTGGATTCTGTGCCTCCCTCTCTCTCTGCCTCTCCCCCACTTGTGCTCTGTCTCGCTCTCTCTCAAAAATAAATAAACATTAAAAAATTTTTTTAAATAACCACAAGGATAAACAAGGAGCATCGAATCTAGGAAACGAGGAAGACACCAACGAATACTCAGAGGAAAGCAGAAGTCATGGCTCGGGAGCAGCGATGGCGGCGTCCCGGAATCTTCTCTGGGAAGACGGTCGGTTCCAGCGGCGAGCAGGGTGCCGGGCGGAGAGAAGACGGGCCGAATCCACGGGCACGGGAGGGAGGTGTCTCCATTTATAGACCAAAATACGGACCATCTGGTTGAAATGGGCCATTGGGGGAGGAAATGCTAACTGTCAAAACTGTCAAAGAGAGGAACAGATCGGCGGCCAGGCACTGACGCCAGGGTACGTTCTTGACGAAGAGCCCAGCACAGCGTGATGGGGAGCAGCCCCCGACAGCAGGTGCACCCAGCAGGGGCAGCGGGGTCCTCCCAGGCTGGGGAAGCACACCAGCTAAGGCAGCGTCTGCAGGCTCAGAGCCGGGCAGGGGTGAGAGAGGAGGGGAGGCAGGGCTTCTAAATCCGGATTGAGGGGTGCCCAGGTGGTTCAATCGGTTAAGCATCCGACTTCGGCTCAGGTCATGATCCCGCGGTCCGTGAGTTCGAGCCCCGTGTCGGGCTCTGTGCTGACAGCTCGGAGCCTGGAGCCTGTTTCAGATTCTGTGTCTCCCTCTCTCTGACCCTTCCCCCTTCATGCTCTGTCTCTCCCTGTCTCAAAAATAAATAAAACGTTAAAAAAAATTTTTTTTTTTTTTAAATAAAGCCAGATTGGCCTCTGGGTCCCTTGCAGGGCCTCTCATGTGTAGAGGCTTTCTGCAAATCAAGAGGCTGGTCCCTCGTCAACCCCGGATTTTCTGATATTCCAGGATTTCCAATTCCACAGAGATCTGATGACTCTTGTTAGGATTGTTTATCAATACTGATGTTGACCCTTTTCTTAGGTTTATTTATTTATTTTTGAGAGAAAGAGAGAGCGGGGGAGGGGCAGAGAGAGAGAGAGAGAGAGAGAGAATCCCAAGCAGGCTCCGTGCTGTCAGCACAGAGCCCGACACGGGGCTCGACTCCACGAACTGTGAGATCAAGAGTCAGACACTCAAGGACCCGAGCCTCCAGGTGCCCCGCCACCCCCCGTGAGGTTGACCCTCTTTTCTGTCTGCTTCCCCTGCTTGTATTTTCTGTCTTTCACTGCAGCTGCATTTTCGTGCTGACTTGGAGGGGGTGTGTGTGCTCCTGGTCCAAGAAGGACTTCAGGGCCAGCCATGGGGTTCCATCCACCACAAATCCAGCCAGGGCTCTGTCGTCCCAGCCGGGCAGCAGCAGGGGGCCTCGGATGCCCGTCCCCTGTCCCCTGTCCCCTCCTTGAGGAAGGGGCCCATCAGGAGTCTGCGGGGGAGACAGGAGGGCAGAAACCGAGAGCGTCGGGAGTGGTCGCTGCCTCGCGGGTCGTGTCCCCCCCGATGTCCAGACGCCAGGGACCAATCCAGAACGTGCCCTCTGACCTTGCCCCGAAACGCCAAGGGCACCTGGGGCCCACGAGGAACGCCACTGTCCACGAGTGCCACACCAGGACACCGAAACGGTAACCGGCGGGAGCAAGGACAGACGGACTTAACACAAGGACGGCCGGACCCGTAAGAACATACGAGGAGAGGCTGAGACCAGGAAAACTCACTGAAAAACAAGCGAGTAACCGTGTGAGCTGTCTCAGGAAAGTGTGATCTCTGAAGCCTGCAACAGTGGGTGTGGTGAGTGGGTGGAGGCTGTGTCTGGGGGACAAGGTCACGAGGGCCGCGGTGCGGGGCCTCCCCGAGCTCCAGACGGAAGGGCCCACGGGCTGCAGGCAGTGGCCAGGCTGGTGCCACAAAGCCCTGACGCGACCCCAGAGGGCAGCAGGGGGAGGGCTTCAACGGAGAAACCCGCTCACGTGTGAGGAAAACAGGAACCACAAATGGTCAAACTCTCAAATTCCCAAATAAAATCAACAAATCCAGGGACGTCACCAGCCACACGGGGAGTAAGGGTGGCCTGATATATCCGGGTGTTACGTTTGTCTCGAAACCTAAAACATAAACTAAGCAAAGAAAAGAAACAGAGCAAGTATATTCACAACAACCGGGGAAGCAGCAGGAATCTGCTGGACCAACTGTCTTTGTAGAGAAACAACCTGAAAACCGATAAGGTAGAAACTCAACGGGAGACGGTCCTCCGCACCTGCACCCCCGCTAACACGGTCAGATGGGACGTGTGAGCGAAGGAAACACAAGAAGAAAGGGAAGCAAACGACAGGTGGAAAACGGGACGTGAGTCGGTGGGATTCCTGGCAGGAAACAGCAGTCGAGAGGAAGCCAAGACGGGGCGCCTGGGGGCTCAGTCTGCCGAGCGTGGTCGCCTTATTTACACCACTAAGCACACGCAGTTCACCCGCGTGTGCGTGTGTGTTTGCACGCTCACAGCATCTGGAAGAGTGCACGCGCCCCGTGGTCTTCCGCGGTGTTCTCCCCAGAGGACGGCCGAGAGTTTGACTTTTGTCTATGCCCGTTTCTGTGATGCGTGTTTTTACGGTGAGTACGGGTCATTTCCGCGAACGCGTGCGTGGGTTTCCACCGCAGAAGGAAGCCTCACGATAAGGAACGGCGCACAGAAGGCCAGGCACTGATTGCGGGCTTAGCCCAGATCACGCGGCCCCAGGGGACGCTGGTGGGACTGGCGGGCCGGACACGTCTGCTCGTGCACCCGGGGCAGAGCTCAGCCACGCCCGGATCCCGGGGAAGGAGTTTGCTCGGCTTTGTTTCCCCGCTCGATGAGGGGAGGTGCGGGCAAGAGGCTCCGAGAAGAGGAGCCGTCTTACTTAATTGGTCTTTAATCGTCAGACAAAACAAACGGGAGAGGTCCTGCCCAGCCGCACTCACCTCCTGCTCACGCCTGTGACCCGCGCACACAGCAGATCAAATGTCTGTGCCTTTCCAACACGAGGAGCGAATAATTAAAGTGTCCATAAAGGCAGCGACGTCTTAACAGAGTTTAATTGCGCGTGAAACCTACGTGCAGTGGGGTCCGCGGGGTCCGCGGGAAGCTCGGTGCTGACCAGCCCCCTCCCTGCCGGGCCGCGCCGCTCAGGGCTGGGCCTCGGCCCCAGATGCCCGACGGCGGACGTCTGGACTCTGGACGCGCCCGGGAGTGTCGTCGGCGATCCACCACCCGAGTTCTGATGCGGGCTCGCCGTCCCTGCCCCACGAGGGGACAGCCTGCAGTGTCCCCACCGAGTCCCCACTGCTGGCGCTTGCCCGACACCAGGAAAGGGAGGCCATGCGCAGAAAAGGGACCCAAACCACCGCACTCCGGTTCTCAGGGGCCGGGGAAGGTCAGAGCCTCCTCCTCCGAGGCTCACTCACCCCTCACCTGGCCACGTGCCACAGCTTCTTACAGTCAGCTGGGTGCGAGCCTCAGCGCTGCCCCCAGGACAGAGACGAGGAGAGAAATCCCATTTCAGTGAGAGGTGGGGCCAAGAGTCCCAGTGTCTCGTGGGACCCCTGCTTTCCCCCACATCCAGTCCACCGGGAAACCAGGCTCAGCCTCCAGGAACACCCAGAATCCAGGCACTGATTGTTTCCAGCACCTTCACCCCAGGGCCATCTCCAAGGTCTGGGCTTCCCGGCTCCACAACACAGGGGAGAGGTCCTGTCACGCGAAACCCAGACCCCTCCTCCTCCGCCCCTCACCCCCGCCCCCAGGCGAGGGAATGTCTCTCGCCTGCGGGGTCTTGCGAGATCTGACCTTGTGTCTCTCACTCTCTCCCTTCTGTTCTCACCAGGCAAGTCCCGCCCCAGGGCCTTTGCCCAGACCAAGCCTCTGCCTGGGATGCTGATGCCCACCTCCTTCTGACACAAACGTTTGAAGACACAAACGTGACCTTCTCTGGGAGGCCCCTGACATCCCTGCGAACACAGGGTCTGCTCCCTCTGCACGCCCCAGTGCCCCGACCACCCTGTGCTCCGTAAGTACTGACGAACACAGGTCAGGGAGTCCAGAGAGGGACGTACAGGTGCTGGACCCTGTGCAGAGCCAGGCTCCGGCACTCAGGTCCCAGCAGGGCATCACCAGCGTGCAGGTGGGGGGCGGCAAGGCTTGCGCATGGGGGTTAAGAGCAGGACGTGGTCCTCGGGTGGCTGGGGAGACGGCCGGCCTTCCACGGGCAGGACGGGAAGCAGGACAGGGGCTGGGTGCCCGTGGGGGACATGAGACACGGGGTGTGCTCGAATCTGGGGTCTCGGTCTGAAGCTCAGGGACTCGCGGGTGTAACAAGCAGCTCCGTGAGTAGAGTCGGGGGGGGGGGGGCGGCGGGGGCAGCGGCACAGACCCTCGTGGTTAGGTTCTCCGTGGGCGAAGGGGACGAGGGTGCTGTGGGCAGTGGCCGAAGGGGATTTTGGTGTTTTATGAAATGATTAAATTTACAAAATTATTGAATACATCTTCATATTGCAAAGTCACGACTGTGCCCGTCCCGTGTCTGTCTGTTACGTGAATTACCCTCCATTTCCCCGCCTGGACTCCACGGGTCGACGTCACTGGAACAATCTCTAACGACATCGTCAAAGAAGTTGTTTTTCGTAACTCGCCCACCTGTCAGAGCTGGGCTGAGCTGGTCGGTAGAAGAGCCCGGGATGTGCCCCTCCCACCAGAGCCTCTGAAAGTGCGAGGTTACAGGGCAAAGGCCAGCGAGGTCCTTTCGTGAGGAGGACCACCCGGCAGGCCCAGGGTGGAGGCGGCCGGCCCCGAGGGTGGAGGAGGGGAAGGAAGGGCCGAGAAGCTGCAGACACGAGCCTCCGGACAGACGCCCCCCACCCCCCGACACGGAGACCTGAGCCCAGAGGGACCCAGCTCGGACCTCTGACCCCCGGAGATGATGTGTCTTGTTTCTTGGTCCCTTCACCACGTGTTTGTGGTAGTTTTACAGCAGCTTAGCAAACGAACACGGTGGATAACCGATCGCCGATTATCGGGCGCTGAGCTCACCGGACCCCACGCGAGGCCAAATGTGGATCCGTGCCAGGGGGCAGAAGGTGGGGCTGGGACGTCAGCCTCATCTGTCAAGGGGACACCCTGGCGGTGAAGTGCCCCAGTGTCACCTGACACGTCACTAGCAGACGACACATCTTCCTCTCTCTCCTCCTCCTTCTCCTCCCAGAAGAAAGGGTGAGATCCACACCAAGAAGAGGTGACAATTGGGGGACACCTGCCCGAGGCCTCCCGGTGGGCAGGACAAAGGTGGGGGACGGTGCTGGGCATGGCCTTGCTCAGGGAGAAAACCCCAAGGTCACGTTCGGAGCATGTTGGTGCCCGTGGGAGATCAGCCAGAAACTTCTAGAAGGTCGGCTGAGGTTCACACCTCTACCGTGAGAAGATGCCGGGTCTGTTGTATTTGAGGTGCGTGAATGCAGACGTGGGCCCTGCGGTTATGGGATGAAAAGACCAAACTCACCACACAAATCTCAACTGAAGTTGCTCAAGATCCACCGTGGTCCAGGATGTGCACTCGCGGGCCACGGCAGGGCTCGTGGAGGCCACGGCAGGGTGCGTGGCGGCATGAGGACAGGGCCCTTCGGGTCAAGGTCTGTGAGGAGAGCAAGGGTTTGCGGAATCAGCGGGCAGAGTGATGCCAGGGACAGAGGGCAGATGCCGGGTACAAGCGGGATTGCCTTGCGAGTGACCCGTGCGTGTCCCCGTGTCCCCAGAGCCCAACGCTGCCAGGACCACACTGGGGGTGAGCAGCACCTACATCGTCGTTCTGGAAATATCCAGGGACAGGAGGAGGAACAGGCTGCAGCGAGGGTGTGGGAGGGGCCCGTCTACTGAAGGGAGGAGGGGAGCGGGCTGTCAGAGGAGGATGGTTCTGGAAGCAGCGACCTGGACGCGGGGGCACAGGTGAGAGCAGGGCCAGGGGAGGGACCTCGCGGGCCCCCAGCCGAGGCAGTGACTCCCTCAGCCGGGCCGGACAGCCCGCTCTGCTGGCACCCGCCTCTGAGCATCCCGAAACCCAGCTACCCTTCCCGCCTCGCGCGGGGTTGGCAGTTATTGGGCTGAATAATGCGCTTTGGCTCTGTGTCCGCGAGCCCCGGCGTTCCATGCTGTCCGTCCACACACAGGACACTCACGGGTAGATCTACGCCCCCAGAAATGTCACATCCCCCTGGCGAGTCTGAGCGTCCTGATGCTCGCGTGCAGGCCGGCCCCCCGCGCCCCTGGCTCCCGTTTCAACACGTCATTGTCTGGATACCGGCCTGCTCGCGCCGGGAGGGGGGCTTCCTGGAGTCGGGGATAACTGAACGTGACCTGTCCTGCTCCCAGACAGACACTGGCCTCTGTAAAGAGTGGGGGCGGGACCCGCGCCCCCGTCACATGCCTGTGATGCGCCCAGAAGCACGTTCCTAAAACCCAAACTCACCAGAACCAACTGCCGCGTGAGCGCCCCCCCCCCCCCACACACACACACAGAAACCAGGACCCGCAGCACGACTGCTCTCATTGTGTGAAACACACACACCATCAGCGACACTTGGTACGTCCACAGTTTCGGGCCAACATCACCACCGTCTAGTTCCTCAACATTCCATCTCCCCAAAGGGGAAGCCCGGGCACAGTGGGGTCACCCCCGCTGCCCCCCCCCAGCCCCTGGTGACCACGAATTGGCTTCTGTCACCTCGAGTTAGCCCGTTCCGGACATTTCACAGGAACAGAATCGCACAGAACGCGTGCCCTTGTGACTGTCTTCACGCGCCGAGCATTTTTCCAGGTTTGCCGTGTGGTGGCAGGTGTCCCGAGCTTCGTTCTTATTGACAGTTGAATAACAGTCCCTTGTGCTCAAACAACTTCACGGCCGTGTTCACAGCATCATTATGCCCAGCGGCCAAAAGACGGGAACGGCCAACCGGCCATTAACCGATGAACGGATGAACAAAACGTGGCACAGCCTGTGTTTGTAACACTTACGTGTGCGTCACACAGCGGCTGGAAACCAGGAAGTCCTCCTGGTGGTGGTGTCCACAGAGCCCACCGGGGCTCCGCCGTTCGCTCGAGATCGGTCTCAACTTCTTCCCGCCAGGCGTCTGACACTCGTCACGTACAAAGCCCCCCCTTCCCTGCACCCCCCAGGTCACCGACACGATCTCCATCCGTCCCATTGTCCGAGACAGAACCCCCAGCCCCCGCCCTCTCTTCCCCCCGTCCTCACGTCCAGCTTGCAGATTCCCCTACCCTGGTCACCCCACTTCCCGCACGAGCTCGTGGTCGCCGCTGTCTCCCCCTGCAGTCCTGCTCTCTGGCTCTGCTCTGACCTAATGTTCACAAGATACTCAACCCGCCCCGGGATACCCGTCTGGCCATGGTTCTCCCCGGTGGAAATCCCTCCTTGGCTCCCCTCTGCCACTGGAGAACCCCAAGCCCTGCACATGCACACGTGGGTACAAGGCCTCTGTACCTCCCCAGACACCCAGTGGATATGGGCACTGACTGTGCCCGCCGCTTCCCTCTCCCCATCCAGTGTGCCCTCTGCCCCGGACAGGCTACAGGACCACACCCTCCTCGGAGGACTCGCCCCATCCTTGCAGACACACCGTCCCGTCCTGGGCAGGTTCTCTGATTCTTCGGATACCAGGATGGCCCCCCCCCCCGACCCTCCAAAATTCCCCGCTTACTTGTCCAGGTGCTGAGCTGAGAGGCTCGGAGGTCGACCGTCTCTCGTCTGCAGCCTGGCCGGGCCCTCCGACAGCCGTGCACCTGTGGTCACACACCTGCTGCGTGTCTCACGCTGGCTGTTGGGACCAAGGCCCCCTCCCGCACAGCCCCCAGGACCTGAGGCTCCCCGGTTCCAACCTCACCACCTGATGCTGAGCAAACGCCTCTGAGAGCCTCGCCTCCCCCCTGCAGCCCCGCCCCGAGTTGCTGGTGGAGGTCCCGGCGGGCTAACGCACCAGCTTCCAGCGGCCCGGCCGGTCGTCCCTGCCACCACTACTCTGTACCGGGAGCCGCTGGCTTTGTGCAGTCACAATGACGATCGCGGGACAGCAGGGTCAGCTCCAACTATCCCAGTGGGACTCTGGCTGCCAGACGCCCCGAGAAGGACCTCACGTCCCTCCGAGGGGAGCCCCCCACCACTCAGCCCTGCCTCCAGGAGCCCTCTGGCCATATTACTGGGAGGGAGACGGGCCACCCCCTCCCCGGGTCCCCACAGAAAAGCAACTCTCCCCTCCCGTGTGCCCCTGGCAGACACGCCTTGTAACCCCAACCGGCACCTCCTGGGGCGCGTCAGCCCTCACCATGTGAGACACAGCAGCTGTCTGCCCTGGGCTGTCTGCGGGGGGCCCTGCGGGTCTCTGCTCAGGTTCCCACCCGGCCACTCTGTGGAACTGCCTGAGGAGATTTGCCACCATTCGCACGTCGGCTTCCGTGGGCCCCAGATTTTCCTCATTAACCTATGTCTCCAGTCCTCACCCACAGTGGCTGGGCCCCAAGCTGCTCGGGAGGGAGCCCCAATCCCTGCTGTTTGCGGGGCATCCTCACAGATGGAAGGGACCCGGCAGAGGATCTCAGAGACGCTGGGGACTGGCTGAGCCTTAAAATGGAAGAAAACCTGGGTCCCGGAGTCACCACTTGGAAGTTGCTGCTTAGAGCTGGAAAAAACAAATCACCCCTTCTCCTGGGCCGGACTTGGGGGGGACGACAGAATCACCACCTCCATCATTCGAAGAGCACTGTCCCTGCCGAGCCGTGCTGGCCGCCCAGATACACAGGGAGCTCAGCGCTTCCCCCCACACCCGGACCCACACCTGGACCCACGCCGACTCACACCCGGACCCACGCCTGGGCCCTCACCTGGACCCTCGCCTGGACCCTCGCCTGGACCCATACCCCACCTCTCCTGGTGGGCTCCCTGAAGCAGAGGACGGATGAGAAACCGACGCAGCACAGGGTCACAGTTCAGCTTCCCAGCTCAAGAGCCTATCATGGTCACGGCCAGGCCAGCAAGCCTGCAGTGACAGGCCTGTCTCCCAGCTCTGGACCTACACGCACACACCAGGGCTCAAGACCGCGGGGAAATGAGCCTTCCTTTCCCGGCAGGACGTCTGAGAAAAGTGGAGGACAGGACGCTGAACGCCCTGCGCTTCCGTTCAGGTGACATTCAGGAACGGGGAGTCTAGGCCAGCCATTCAGATCTGGGAGTCTCTCGAGGGAGGCAGAACAGAGCCGTGTGCATGGTTGGCAGAAGGGTGTCCAGGGCCGGGGGCCAACGGCAGAGTCAGAGGAAGCCTGAGTGCACGGCACAGGCACCACTGTCTGAAAAGAGAGGCTTCTGGGAAACAACAGGAGCAACCTGTGGAGGACAGACAGGTCACTCGGACCAGTGGGGGTGGCTGTGATCCGGGCTGCACAAAACCCCAACAGGGATGTTTCTAGAAAACACTGGGCGACCTGGGCTCCCTTCTCCGATCTCGGCCCAGGATCCTCTCCCAGAAAGGGCTGCCATCACCAGCTCTGGGCTGCTATGCGGGTAGGGGGCACGGAGGACCCCCCAGGTCTCAGAACTGGGTGGTGTGCAGGGAGACGGAATCCCAGGGCAGGCCCTGTCCAGGCAGAGCACTGAGCCAATGCCCTGTGGCAGCCTGCGGTCTCTGTAGTGGGTGCTGGGTGGAGGAAATCCCTGTAGACAGCCTGGAGGACACGCAGGGACACAGCTCACACAGTCTCTGCTCCGTGGGGTCCAGGAGACGTGTCCGGGCCACTGGCTTTGGCATTCATCTCCAGTCCCTGCTCAGTGACCACCAAGGCATCAGGTTGCATGGGCGTCCACACACACACACACACCCCAAACTCAAATTCAGCAGCATTTCATTACTGCGCTGGTGCACGGGGCACTTTCCTCTGTGTTGCAAATTTATTTCAGACTAAATTATTAAGCAGGTTTCAATAATGCAAGCCTTCCCATTGTAGCTGGACAGGCAGATGCCTTGTTTCAAAGCATATTGTTTCCAGGAAGCAGCGGGCGACCTGAGCTCCCTGCTCTGATCTCAGCCCACGATGCTCTGCTCCTGGAGACAGAGGCTGTTTCTTGGTTAATAAATGAGGGTCGGCCGAGCTGTGCTCTTTTCTAATTTACTTATTCACTTTCGTTTGACAAGGTCCCCGGGAAAAATACTGACCATTTGGGCAGTTTTCAGAGAAAAGCGGACTCACGCGCACACAAGTTGTTGGTTCTCACCACACCGAGCATGCACGTGCGGGGCACGGTCTCACCCACTGCGCACGCGTGACGGAGCGCCCTCACCCACTGCGCAC
>NW_024412413.1:1264709-1273668 GCF_014898765.1 Herpailurus yagouaroundi | reverse complement strand
CACGCGTGACGGAGCGCCCTCACCCACTGCGCACGCGTGACGGAGCGTTCTCACCGTGCCGAAGAAAGATTTGCAGACCTGCTCGTTGTCGGTTCGCTGAGAGCCCTCCCAGCCCCGCCCTCCTGCTGCCACAGCAAGGCCCGCCCCCGCCAGGCCTCTAGGGTCTGCGAGTCACCGCGGAGGGAGCGGAGGCCCCGTGTCATCTTGCGTGGGGTCGAGACCACGCAATCCCACATCAACCGAGCACGAGCTCCAGCGGACCTTCAGCCAGAGGCGCCCGTCCGTCGTTCCAAGGTCCCGCTCGTCCTCGGCGTCCCTCGCCGCCCCCGGGAGGCACCTGCTTGCGGGAGCGTCCACCAGCCCCGCCGGGACTTCAGAGCAAGACGGCGTCTTGGTCGGGTTTCTCTGGCCGCGTCCGAAACCCCACAAGGACCTTGGGAAACTCCGAGGTGGCAGGACCTTCAGCCGCGAGGGGCCCGGGCGGAAGGCCACTGGCTCATCCTGTACGAGGCGCTCCTGAGGGTGGAAAGGGGTGCTGGCAGGAACCACGGGGACTGCAGACAGCAGGTGTTTCGGGATATGGGCTGGGATACATGGGATACATGGCACCCAGCCCCAAGAGCTCATCTGGACGCCCGTCATGACCTTGGGAGCAGCTTGGACCCCACAGGCTCCTCTGGCTCTGCAAAGCCTGCCCGAAAACGCCCAGAAGGGACCAGACCCTCCCTTTGGGGGAAGAGGGGACACCGTGGAGGGTGTTCATGTGTTCTCTTCTGGCACCTTTGTTGTGGTACCTACGGTGGCCATGACGCGCTGAGCACAGTAGCCTGCACCTGCCTCCCTCCAGGTTGGGAGGAAAACAGGCAGGTTAGCCCCCCCCCCCCCCAGGAAACGCTTTCCCATCATCCAGTCACAGTGGAGCTGAGTCTTCCAGGCCTCAACCACCAGGGTCCTTGTCCCAAACAAGCAGGGGCCGTGTCACCGGACAGGGACATGCAGAAGAATGAACCTGGACCGCTTTCTTACACCAGACACAAAAATAAAGTCAAAATGGATGAAAGACCTAAGTGTGAGACAGGAAGCCATCAAAATCCTCCAGGAGAAAGCGGGCAAGAACCTCTCGGACCTCAGCCCCAGCAACTTCTTACTCAATGCGTCTCCGGAGGCAAAGGAAACCAAAGCAAAAATGAACTATTGGGACCTCGTCAAGATACAAAGCTTCTGCACAGAGAAGGAAACAATCAGCAAAACTAAAAGGCAACCGTTGGAATGGGAGAAGATGTGTGCAAATGACATATCAGATTAAGGGTTAGTATCCAAAATCTGTAAAGAACTTATCAAACTCAACACCCAAACAACAAATAATCCAGTGAAGAAATGGGCAAAAGACATGAATAGACACTTCTCCAAAGAAGATATCCAGATGGCCGACCGACACATGAAAAGCTCAACATCGCTCATCGTCAGGGAACTGAAAATCAAACCCACCATGAGATACCACC
This sequence comes from Herpailurus yagouaroundi, assembly GCF_014898765.1. NCBI lineage: Eukaryota > Metazoa > Chordata > Mammalia > Carnivora > Felidae > Herpailurus > Herpailurus yagouaroundi. Next base: position 1,272,166 of record NW_024412413.1, on the reverse strand, counting down.
TCATTCCAGAGTGGCTAATATGAACAACTCAGGCGACGTTTGAGGATTTTATTAAAGTCTAACTCTATGCTGAAATTATGCATATTTTTTCCATGTTACTACAATCTCCCTGTATTTTCCTCAGCATATTTATAAATACTGTCGTCCACGCCTCATTGGCTGACCTCAGCACCTGGTCATCGCTGGCGTTTCGGGCGCTTCTCTCTCTCACCTGTTGGTCACAATGGCCTTCTCCCCATTTGTCTCCCGAGAAAAAAGAGTATCCTGGGTGTTACGTGTATAGTGTGTGCCACACACAGAGTGCATGACTCCGCAGAGGGAATGCTCTTTCCTCCGTAGGGTGGGGGACTGTCACGTCCACTAATTGGGACCCGGGTCAGGTCGGGGCTGGGACAGCTCCAGCCTGATGTCACCCACCTGTGGAATGCCTCCCGGGTGAGACGTGACCTCTGTGTTTCCATCCTGCCCTTCAGTGAGACTGTTTTCTCCGAAGCACAGAAACCGTAAGTGATCCCACCACACCTGTGCAGCTCAGGCTTCCTCGCCTCTGCCTTTCTTGCCGGAACCTCAGTGACGAGCGGGCACGACAGGTGAGGAGAGGTCCGGGGGTTCTAGGAGGCCAACGACATCCAGAAATCATCCGAATACAGTTTCAGTATGCTTTCCGTTTGGCATTTCATTTCCTTTTCTGCTTCTACTGATTTAGTTTTCCTAAGTGTAGTTCATTCTAATTCATTGGATTCGTTTTGATCCACTTAGCAAGTAACAATGTAAAGAATAAATATTACTAGTCTCATAATAGCAATGGCAGCTAACACCTGTACAGGCCCAGGTTTTACCAGGTCTTGTTATAAGTACACTAAGTACACTAATTTTTTTTATTTTTTAATGTTTATTTATTTTTGAGAGACAGAGAGAGACAGAGCACGAGCGGGGGAGGGGCAGAGAGAGAGGGAGACACAGAATCCGAAGCAGGCTCCAGGCTCCAAGCTGTCAGCGCAGAGCCTGATGTGGGGCTCAAACTCACGAACCGGGAGATCAGGACCTGAGCTGCGATCAAGAGTCAGACGCTCAACCGCCTAAGCCACCCAGGCGTCCCAGATACACTAATTTAACCAGCGAGTAACCCAGTCCCCCCTGTAAGCAAAATGTTTCATCATAACTTAATGCCTTAAACGTATTCTATCCCATTTTCTTGATCTGGCTGATATAAAAATGAGATTTCCTATTATTGTTATGAAATCACATTTACCACTCTTACCAATTCATCGCTGTTGAAGATTTAAAACTACACTCGTAGCTTTTCTTAGCCATCTGTACTAGAAACATGAGTGCAAATGCTCGTTCACAATTACAGTGGGAAGCCTTTTCTCTCCTGAGCGCTGGGATTATTTGGGCTTCTTTTTTCCGTCTGGGATCGTCTCAAGCCTTCACCCCCTGAATCCGTCTCACATTCCACACACAGGCAGTGCACGGGAATCGTATTTACAGAACGCGCACACCGTGAATTACTTTAAATCCATACGCGCCAGGTAAAGTTTACGTGGGTCGAAGCGCAGAGCGCGGGACCCCTCCCCTGGCCACCGCTGCTTTCCAAGAGGAGGGGGTGGCGATCGGCGCCAGCATCCGCACAGAGGACGAAGCAGTAACGGTAGCATCCTGCAGGCCAGGTGGGCAAGACGAGTGACCGGCGGGCGGTGGGAGAGGGGACAGGCAGGCCTGGGACTCCGGGCCACAAGAGGGGTGAGCACAGCCCCGCACGGCCCGTCCGGCAGGGGGAGCACACGGAGGGCTCCCCTGGGACAAAGACGCCTCGTCATCACCTGTGTGTCTGCCGGCCTGGTTTTCCCCCCGATGAGAGAAGCTCGGGCACGTTTACGTTGCTGGGGAGTGTGCAGTGACCCGCAGCGAAGGGGGTACGCGACCAGGTCAGGGGATGGGTGTGCAGCCAGGACGGTAGGGGTGAAGGCAGCGGGCGCTGCCAAGGTCGAAAGACCCTCCTGCCGGAGGGCCGGTGTGGGGGGGGGGGCGCTGCGGGTGGTGGGGAGGGTCGGCCGTCGCGGGCGGGGGGGACCGCGGCGATCAGCGTGGCCTGTCATTGGCCCTGGATGATCGCATGGCTTTCTCCAACAGCTGAGCAGGTGACAGTGACGTCCGAAGTGAAGGTGTGGCCGGTGAGTGTCGCCCACGGCCTGGCGGGAGCACCATCAGTCGTGGGCACGAGCCGGACACGGCGGGCGTGAGCTACACGTGTGACGTCCACGTGCGCGTGTGGGAGCTGCCATCAGACTGCGGAGATGTGTCCGGGCTGATCGCCCCCTCTGACTCACCCGCCCCAGTGCGGGGGCCGCGACCCTGCACGCCCACCCCCTTCCAGAACCACGCGCTCTCCCGCTTTCCTGTCACAGGACTCGGGGCTCCAGAGCGGCAGGCCGGCTCCCTCCCCTCGGCCTCTTCCCGGCAGAGCGGGGGCGGGACGGGTGGCCCAGCGGTGGGCAGAGTGCAAGAAGTGACACCAGGATTCCGAGGCACAACGAGAAGGGGCGTGAGGCACAGGAAGAGCCAGAGGGAGACGGACACCATGGTGCCCCTGACGGGACGGGAGCCGGTGGTGGCTGCTGCTCGTCCAGATTGGACAAAAGCGCCCGGGTCACAGGACACGAGGACGGAATTGATGGTGACGGAGGAGAGGTCTTCGGCGGCGGCCGAGGTCTTCGGTTGGGGGATGTCGAACCGGCTCGGGCGTAATCCGGGGCAGACGGAGCCTCTGGAAAAACCACGCTTGACACGTAGCCACCTTCTGTCTCTTGCCTGGTCGGTGGCGGTGCAGCGGGTGGGGTGGGCTCCCAGCTCCCGACAGGAGTGCAGAGGACACGCGCCTGCGGTGGCCAGACTGCGCTGCACGCGGCTGACCTCCACACCCCACGGAGGTGCCCTCCCTGCATTATAGACAGGACCCCGGGCAGCGGGCCGTGCCCCCACCCCTCCCGCACCGGCTCAGAGGATCCAGGCCCCAGCGGGGGAGCCCCCAGCCCACTTGTCTTAGGGGTTAACGGCCAGGTCGCGAGTCTGCCCGCCGCCAGACGTTCGCCATCTCTTGGGGGGGGGTGGAGGGTACAGCCGAAATATTTAAAAGCGTCGATTCTGCGTCCCCACAACATTATTAACAGGGAACAGAAAGTTATTTCACCTCATTTTGTCAGCAGCCGAAAGCACTCGGGGACGGAGGGAACGTGGCAGCCGGCAGTGGCCACATAACAGATCGCACGTCCTTTGAACAAGTCCAGCTAAACCGTCCCCTAAAAAATTGGGCACGTGTGACAGCAACCCGCTTACGAGTCATTCCGGGAGCCCGGGGCGCAGAGATGGTGCTCGTCGGCACGTGTGCCCCCACGGTGCCCGCTCCGGATGCCCGCGTCCCCGATGGAGCCCCGGGGGCCGCGTCCCCAGAGCGCAGGGTGGCGGCAAAAGAGGCCTGGGAGGAAGGCGGGCTCATCCCCGAGGGCCCCGGAGACTGGAGAGCGGAACCCGCGAGGCTGCGGGTCAGTGAGGACGGCAGGGCGCCGGCTCCCCCTGCAAACCGGTACGAGGCGGGCGAAGGGAGGACCAGCCGCCCTCGGCTCCTCTCCGCTCAGCGGGGTGACCGACGCCTCACACTCAACACCTCCAAACCCACAGTGACGGTCTTCCCACGCCGCCACGCCCTCTGCTGGGTGTCCTGCTGTGGGAAGGGGCGACAGGCCCCCAGGCCCCGTGCGAGACCTCAAGTCAGCGTTCACCCCATTGTAGCAGGTGAACCGAGCTCCACACGCTCGCATCGGTCGTGTCCTTGACCCCTGACCTCTCCTCCCACGCAGGGCGTGAAGCGTGGCTCTGCCGCCCCCAAACACGAGACCTCCAGGACCCTCATCACCTCAAGCCCCGTGACCTCCGTCCCTTCGCCCGAGAGCCCCCCTCCGGTGGAGGCGGAACAGAAGCCACACCGCGGCCATGCGCGCCCTCCGTGGATCCTGGACTGATTTCTCTCGCAACATTTTCTCTTCAGAGGTCACGCACGCTCCTCATTCGATTTATCCCTGTGTGTTTAATATTTCGGACACTGTTTATATATAACGTCCTTTAGACTCCGTTTCTAATTGTTGGCTTTTCTGTAAAAACAAACCGGATTATTTTCCTTGTGCCAATAACCGCGGTAAATGTAACTTATTAATTCTAATGACTATTCTGTGACCTTTTCACAGCTTTACGTCATCAGTTGTGCTGCGTTCAAACAAGTCTTGTTTCTTCTGCTCCGATCCCCACACTTCAGTTCTCACCCCCGGCCTTGCAGCACCGTCTACAAATCTTAGGCCGTGTGAAGCCTCCTTTTCTCAACCCCAGTTTCCGGTAAAAAGGTTTCCAGTTTTGTCATTTCCTGTGTTTCTGCTCAGACTAAGGAGGCTCTGTTCTCCTCTCCTTTGCTGAGAGTTTTTATCGTGAACGAACACTGAAGTTTTCCAAATGCTGTATGCTGCGTCGATTAAAGTGACTATTTTTTTAGCTTTTTCTATCAATGTGGTAAAGCACATTAAGTTATTTTTGTTTTTTTTTTTTAAGCTAAGGTACAACAGGCTGCTGCGGATTCTGTGTCTCCCTCTCTCTCTGCCCCTCCCCCACTCACGCTCTGTCTCTCTCAAAAATAAATACACATCTAAAAATTTTAAATAAAAGACACCGCTGGCATACAAAAACACAAAATCCCTAAATGTTCAGCTCGGTCAGCTTTAGCAAGGGTATACCTCTGGTGTACCCAGCACCCAAAACAGGATATAAAACACTCCCGTCCTTCCAGAAAGTTCCCTCCCGTCCCTTTCCATATGTCACCACCCCCGGTAACTGGTTCTGCCACCATACAGTAGCTGTGTTTGGTAAGACGGGAACACGGCGTCGCACACTCTCACCTCAGCTCCTCCGCCAGATGTGTCTAGAGATGTGTCGGTGCGGCTGTATCCCAGACGCTAGCGCCCGTCCTGATCGCTGAGGACTATTCTGTGGTACGGCTGTTCAAGCTGTTCATCTGCTCTCCTGTTGACTGGCTGTTTGGCCATTTTCAGTTTGGGGCCATTGTGCAAAATGCACCATAATCATCCTTACTCACGTCTCTGCAGGCAAATCGCTTGGAGTGGAATCGCTACCCGTACGATAGAATCGTATCCGGGAGCCCCGCGGAGAGGACTCACTCTGTCTAGCGGACTTTCTGTGTACACAGTCATTTTGCCAATAGCTGTAAGATGTAGACTTTGTTTTTTCCAATTCTCTGTCTTTTTATTTTCTTTGTTTTTCATCTTAACTTACTCATAAGAGCCTCCAGTATAATTTTTGAGCAGGAATAGAAGAAGTAGATAGCCTAAATTTATTCCTGGATTTTTTTTCCACACACATAACAAAATTTACCATCTGAACTATTTTTAAGTGTACAAGTCCGTGGTTCTGCGTACGTTCCTAAGGTATAAACATCACCACCATCGGTCTCCAGGACGTTTCCATCTTCCCAAATGAAACCCTGTCCTGTTGAACACTGACTCCCCGGCCCCCTCCCCTGCCCCCAGCACCAACATCTACTCTATGTCTCCGTGAATCTGGTGTATGTGTGTGTGACTGGCTCAGGTCCCATCACACCCATGTTCTAGCAGGTGTCAGACTTGCCTTCCGTGTGAGGGCTGAGTTCTGTCCCGTTGTCTGGATGGGGCACGTCAGTTTATCCATCTGCCCACGGGTGGACACATGGGTTGCTTCCATGCTTGAGCTGCTGTGAACACGAGCGTACAAATATCCCTCCAAGACTCGGCTTCCAACTCTTTGGGGCGTGAACGCACAAGTGGAACTGTTGGATCACGTTCAGCGTTTTACAGTTAATTAAGACGTTAGTTTCAGGCCTTTCCTAAATACCCTTTATCAGACCTTGGAGATCCACTGACACTCACACTCTTACTTTGCAGAGAGATTTCACTGCGTAGGCCTGCTGAACCCCATCAAATGTTTCTACTGCATCTATGAAGATGATCACATCTGTTTCTTCCTCCTATTCTCTACATGAGGTAGTACATTGATTTTTTTTTTTAATGTTTATTTTTGAGAGAGAGAAAGAGACAGACACAGCATGAGCAGGGGAGGGGCGGACAGAGAGGGAGACACGGAATCCAAAGTGGGCTCCAGGCTCCGAGCTGTCAGCACGGAGCCCGACACGGGGCTCGAACTCACAGACTGCGAGATCATGACCTGAGCCGAAGTCGGTGTTTAATGACTGAGCCCCTCAGGCACCCCTTTGAAATTTTTTTTAGTGTTTGATTTTTTAATGTTAAACCGATCTTGTGTTCTTGGGATAAAACCCACTTGGTCACGGTTTTAATCTTCTCATCTGTTGCTGGATTTGAATAGTCCTGTCTTGTTAGGTATTTCTGTATCTCTGTGTACAAGCGATGTTGGGTCTCCAGTTTCAACCCTTGATGGCTCCTTTGCCAGCACCTGGGTCCCTCACATGCTACTTATGAAAGGGCTTGTGTAATATTGGCATTGATAATAAATGTTGGGTAGAATTCTCTGCTGAAGCCATGGAAATATGCAATGTCCTTCTTGGGAATATTTCTGATTATGAACGCAACGTGCACAATAGACATAGGTTTATTCAGATTTTCTATTTCTTCTTGCGTGCAGTTTGCTACTTTGTATTTTTCAAGGAATTTTTTGTTTCATCAAAGTTGTTAAGGTTCCGTTCATAAGGAATTGATAGCTGGCAATTTATCCTTCCTTCCCTTTGATGCACTTGATCAGTGTTGTTACAAGTTTATTACTAGTTTTTTTTTCAAAGAGTCACCCTTTGTTTTTGTTGATTTTTTTCTGTTTACTTCTGGTGTGTTTATTTCCGATCTTAGTTCCAATCAGTTCTTCCTCCAAGTTTAGATTAAGTTTGCTTTTCTTTTACTGTGTTTTTGCAAGGTGGGATCATAGTTTATTTTTTATACCATTTTATAAAATATGAGCCATAAACTCCCCTGTAAATTCTGAAAGCTGCATACCACTTACTTTGATATGTTAGGTTTTCATTATGATTCCATGCAAAATATGACCTCATTTCCTCTATGGTTTCTTTTTCCAGTTGTGCTGTGTTCAGCAGTTGGAGATTTAATTTCCAAACATTTGTGTATGATTTAAGTATCTCATCATTTTTCATCTCCAATCTAAAACCATTATTAGAGCATATATTCTGTGCATTCTTTTTGTATTTAATTCCTTTGTGTCTGTCGGTGCCCATTTCTGCAGCGCAGATAGGGTCCATGTTAAAGAACGTTGCATGTGTGTTTGCAAAGAACATACATCCTGCAGTGGCTGGAGAGAGGGTTCTATCAAGGTCAAGTAAGTCACGTTGGTTGGTAATTATTTTAATATTCTACAGAGATATTTTTCCCTATTCGTTCAAG
>NW_024412413.1:1237690-1264699 GCF_014898765.1 Herpailurus yagouaroundi | reverse complement strand
TAATTATTTTAATATTCTACAGAGATATTTTTCCCTATTCGTTCAAGTAATTGAAAGACGGGTGATATTCATGCTGGTCATGGTTGTGTATCTGCACATTTCTGTCTTCGTTTCTGACAATTTTCTTCATGCATTTTTAATCTCTGTTGCTAGGCCAGTACTTACCTAGTATTATGTCTCCTCAGTGAATTTATCACTTTGCCATTATAAAATCACCCGTCTTTGTGTCCAGTAAAACTCATTCTCCTAAACTCTGCTGTTTGGTAGCAGTTCAGCGGTTTTGGTGTGGGTCCCCTTCCCTCCGCCTCCCGTCCGTCCATCCATCTGTCCTGTATCTTACAGTGAAGTCTGTCTCTAGGGGGAAGCATTAGTGGGTCTTTGACTTTGTTGTGTTTGTTTTGTTCTGCACCCACCTCACAGCAGTTAACTTTCACTTTGAGTGCCTGGCCAGTGTAGACTGGATTCAGATCCTGCTAGGAGAGAGGTCAAGTCTCGTGTTCTGAAGTTTGTCAAACATTGATTCACTTCCATTTTTGTTCCACTTTATTCTGCATCAACGTTTATTTTTAGTATTCTGTTATTCCTTTAGCTATTTTTTTTAAGAGGCGGGAGGCGGAGGGCAGAGAGAGATGGGGACAGAATCCCAAGCAGGCTCCACAGTCAGCACAGAGCCGGACACAAGACTTGAACCCACGAACTCTGAGATCACGACCTGAGCCCCAGAGTTGCACATGTAACCAACTGAGCCACCCCGGCGCCCCCTCTTTAACTACCCTTGTATTGTGCTCAGACATTCACACAGAGACTGGCTCCGTCTCTCAGTAGCTGTGCTTCCAGGATGCTGTCCTGTCTCACAAACCGGGGGAAGAGCCTGACGGCAGCCTGTTCCCCTCGACCACCTCCCGGCCGGTGGCTCGTGGCTGTGTCGTGGAGCCCAACATGCTTCAGAGCACGTGGCGATTATTTCTGCCTTAAATAATCATTTTCTTAAGATGTACGAACTTACATATTCATACCAAATATATATAAATGTGTGTGAGAAAGAGAGGTCGGACCTGTCCCATTTCAGCTCCGGACCCACAGGTGTCGTGTCATTTCTCTCCAACCCCAAGACCTTCACCCAGCGTGTTTGGCTGGTTAGGCCGGGAAGAGACAGACTCTCTCCACAGCTGACCGTACATGTCTTTATTTCTCCTCGATCTTTATGGGACATTTCCATTTGTTATAAAATTACAAATTAACAATTTTTTATTATTTTAGGACCTTAAAGATGTCATTTAATTGACTTCTGACCTTCTTTGTTTCTGACGAGAAGCATTTTTCTTCTTTCCATCGTAAACCTGTCTCTGGTTGTCGGTGACTCCGGTCTTGTCTGTGAGGGACAGCGTCTTCGCGGGGACGGACCTACATCCCCACCTGGGGATGGGCTTGGGGTTGAGTTTCTTGATTCTGCAGGCCGATGCATTTCACTGACTCTGCAAAGATCTCGAAAATTATCTTTCCAAATATTTCTTTGGCCACTTTTTTTCTATCTTTTCCTTCTGAGTCCCCAGTTGTATTTTTATGCCATTTAATATTGTCTCCAATGTGTGGGGTTTTTTTCTTTTAAACTTGTTTTGCATTTCTCTTAATTTAAGTCTATTGTATTGATCTGCCTTCTAATTCGATGATTTTGTTCTCTGTATTATACATTTTTCATTTTTGTCATTCTTAGCATATATCTTTCCACTAGGTCTTGGGCATTTTTAACTTAATTACTTCAGAATCCCTTCTGATGACTCAACATTGCAGTCTTGCATGGCTCTTCTGTTATTCTCTGTTTCCTCTCTTGAAAACGGGCCACGTTTCCGTGTGTGTGTGCACATGATTTCTCAATACCGTGCTGGACACGTACCCATAGGACGGCCCAGACTACAGTCATTAATAGTCACATCCAGGACAGGCACGGTCCTGATGCCAGGCGGCTACACTGGGAGGAAAGTCTCACCCGTAGCTGAGCTGGTTCTGGGCTTGGCATCAGTTAATCATTGGTTTCAAGTTTTTTGAGAGAATGTATCACAAAAGTCCCTTGTCGGAGTCTAGACTGTGAGCATTAAAGAGAATTGTGCCTCTGTGGATGATCTTTTCCTAACGTGGGTTTAGTGGCCTGTGTTTGGGTTGTTGGGGACCCCAGCCCCAGTTAGGGCTCTCCTCTAGTCCTAACCCAGCCCTGGCACCTGCTGTGTGGGCACCGCCCTCGTGTTCCTGACACCTTGACCCACTGCAACTCCTTAAAGGGATTCTTACCAGCTCTCCCCTCCCCCTTTCTCTGCCGGTTAAATTTGGAGGCCTGGCGTGCATCTGGGATTTGTCTCAGCAACCCCAACTCTCCCCAACCATGCTCAGCATCTGGGGGTCCTCTTGGTGACCCCACCCCTCCCCAACCATGCTCAGCTTCTGGGATCCCCTCGGTGACCCCACCCCTCCCCAACCACGCTCAGGATCTGGGGGCCCCCTCAGCTCTCCTGCCCTGCCTCCCACCTTTGACAGCATCTGACTTGTACTTAGAGAAGCCCCCGCCGCTGCACATCATCCAGGGGCCATCTGGTGCCTGACGGCTGTTGACGAGAGTCTGTAAGAGCCAGGCCGGTTCTCCTGCAGGCACCTGTGGGATTCCTTCTGCCCCCACAGCCCCACCAGGAGCAGGGCCAGCGCTGATCCCTCACTTTCTGGACTTTAGATCATTTGTGTTGCTTTAGTCCTCGACTCCAATGTTCTTTCCTCTGACATATATATTTTCAAGTTTCTGGAATGCTTTCATTATTACTGCGTAAAGCTTACTTGTGACTTTGTATATCTGAACCAGAAGCAGGATATTAGCTAATATTCTAGTGTTAATCCATATCACGTTCTTGGAGTAAGCCAGCCTTGGCTACGATCATTTATCACATTATATGTGTTCAGGTTTAGTTGGCTAGTATTTTGCTTAGGATTTCTTTGTCTGTGTTTGTAAGAGAGGCCGCTCTATAAATTTCCCTTTTAATCCTCCTGGCTTAGATGTCAAGGTTATGCTGGCCCCCTCCCTAAACGAGTTGAGAAAAGTTCTTTCCTTTTATAATCTCTGGAACAGTTTGGTTAGAACAGACTTAAGCTCTTAAATAATTAGAATACTTGGGGCGCCTGGGTGGCTCAGTCGGTTGAGCATCTGACTTCAGCTCAGGTCATGACCTTGCAGTCCGTGAGTTCGAGCCCCGTGTGGGGCTCTGTGCTGGCAGCTCAGAGCCTGGAACCTGCTTCAGATTCTGTGTCTCCCTCTCTCTCTCTCTCTGCCCCTCCCCTGCTCATGCTCTGTCTCTCTCTCAAAAATAAATAAAAAAAAATTTTTAAGTTTCTATTAAATAGTTATAATACTTCACCCGTGAGGCCACTGAGCTAAAGTGTGTGTGTTTACGTGTGTATGTTGAGGATTGTGATTAGGGGCAATCATTTCCTTTGTTAGGTTTGAAACAATTTGGATTTGCTGTTATTTGTGCCAATTTAGCAAAAGATTGGTTTCGCTGTGGGTTTGTCTATTTTATCTATTTCTTCTGTCTTATTGATAAAGGGCTTCTTGACCTCTTTATTCAGACACGATGCATAGACTGAAATCCTTAGTGAACCGCTTGGCTGGCCACCAGCTCCAGGAGACCCTAACGAGGGCACTTCTCCAGGGTCCGCACCCCTCTGTGCTCCTGGGCCTGTACCCGCTCGTGATTCCGTGATTCCTGGACATGCCTGGCCGGTCACTTATCTCTGCCTCATCTGTCTTCATTTGTCGCAAACTCCCACCACCCCCAAAGCTACCCCGATAACCCGCCCCCTCTGCCTGCCTCAGACACCCTGTCCACACCACAGCTGCTGGCGGGAGGCTTGACGTTGAATCATGTCACTTCCCGGCAGGGCCGCATGGCCTTCCGGGACTCTTTCCAAGTCCCTATGTGTCTACGCTCTGCACACCCCGGCCCTGCCTGTGCTCCGGGTCTCTGCCTCTCTCCCCTGCCCTCCCCACCCCGCGATGGGCACGTCCTTCGTGACCCTCACCACCCGCTGTGCCCGGACCTCCCTCCACAAACCCTAGTCAACAACGCGCTTGCCGATGGACATACAGCTTCTTGCTCTGAGTCACGGACACACCTCGTACTCTCGGAACCTGGGGATCGTGAACAGTCATCACAGGGAACGAGTGGGGGGCACGTGGGTGGCTCAGCCGGTGGAGCATCCGACCTCGGCTCAGGTCATGATCTCACAGTTTGTGGGTTCCAGCCCCAAGTCGGGCTCTATGCTGACGGCTCGGAGCCTGGAGCTACTTCGGGTTCTGTGTCTCCCTCTCTCTCTGCCCCTTCCCCACTTGCACTCTCATTAAACTGATTAAGCAGGGTCACCACAGCCGTGGAGCCACAACCCACAACCACATGCTTCTTAGTCAAGTGGCTGGTGCTGGGACCGTTCCTCCCGTGCTGGTTCTCAGAGTTGGGGCTACGGAAATGTCACTGTGCCTGTCACAGGGGCTTGGAAGGTGTCAGCACCGTGGCCAACGGCAGTGACACGGGCTCGCCAGTCACCCGCAGGGAGCAGCCCCGGGGCCACGGTCACGCTCACCTGCCAGGACGTGAACAGGGCCCCATCTGCTCAGACTCTGGGTTCCAGGGTCACCAGGGAGGTCGGGACAGGGGGCGGTTTTCCACGCTGATGTGACCCGGGAGACACAGCTCCTATCCCGGCGGGCCAGGCTGCAGGAGGCAACATTCCCACAGCACAACTGTCGTATCTATTGCGGACCCCTGCTGGCACCCCGCCCACACTCCGATCGCGACCCTGGACGCCGAAGCTCCAGGCGGACACGCGTGTGTGGCACGCGGTTCTGGGAAGAAAGATGCGGTGGGTGCTCTTGGGTCCCCAGAAGGACGTGTCCAAGCCCCGCCAAGGTTTAACAGATGTGATTATGTACGTTACGGGACCCGACATCAGACCATCCTGGACCAGGATGAGCCCTAAATGCAATGACTGGAGTCCTTCCACGAGAGGAGAGAGACGGGGACTGGCAGGGAGAGGCCACGTGATGAGGGAGGCCGAGAGGGTCTCGGCCGCGGCCCAGGAGCACCCGAGGCCGGAAGAGGCCGGAAGAGCCCGTCCTGAGGCCTCGGCAGGGAGCACGGCCCTGCCCCGCCTGGATGTGTGCTCTCTGGCCTCTAGCCTGTGCGAGATAAATCTTCGCCGCCTCCAGCCACCTGGCCTGTGGCAGTTTGTCACCAACGCCCTGGGGAACGAATACACCTGTCACCTGCTTCAGAACTCCTTGACAGGCAGCAGCTGGACCCAAACTAAAGGAAGTCGCTGGGCGCCAACCAGGAACCGTGCCAAGAAGACGGGGCCCCAGGAGGTTAGGAGGGGTGATGACCTTCCGCCAGAGCGCTGGGGGGCTGCTGGGGCCCAGAGCCGGGAGGCTCCCTGCAGGGGAGGGACCCTTAAAAGAGGGCTGTGGCCCAGACGGGAAAGCTGAGGGCCTGGGTTTGGAGAGGAGGCCCAGGCAGGCCAAAGGTGGTCCGGCATCGCGGCTTCCCCACAGCAGCCCCCCAGCGGCCAGCGGGAGGTTCAGCTCACATGCAGCCCGTGTGTCGGGGGGCACAACGCCCACAGTTGTGCAGGAGGAAGGTGGGGGCAAGGGTTTGGATGCTGGTGCCCACCCAAAGACAGGAGCGCCCGGGAAGGGGCCCTGGCATCGGCCGCATTGATATGGAGGCACCCAGGTGACCACGCTCCCCACTCGGGGACACTCGAGGATGCTTTTCAAAAGGAGGAGAAAAAAAAAAGGAGAAAATAAGGCCAAACGAAGTGAGTCTTCAGGCGTCCGACGTGATGAGGTGGATGGTTTCAGGAAAAAGAGACAAGTGGACTCATCGGCGGCTCAGGAGCAGGGATGCGGGAGGGCGGGGAGGGAGGCTGGGCCAGGCCCCGAAGGCACAGCTGCAGCCTGAGCCACCTCCCCCCAGGCCCCCGCCTTGAGCAGGTGCACAGCGCCACGCCCCCCTTCCTGGGAGCCTCCGGTCTCCAAACGGATCCCACACGGGCTCAACAGGGGATTCAAAACCAACACAACTGTCGTAAATCATTCTTGAAACGAAAGCCAAATGCCGGTACGAGAGGCTTAGAGTGGATCGCGTGTGAAAGGCTAGATTTCACCCGCAATCCCAGCGAGGGGAGGGCAGCTGGCGGCTCATGAGCCGTCAGTCCTCAAGGGCGTATTTAAAGGAAAATTAGGGGCGCCTGGGTGGCGCAGTCGGTTAAGCGTCCGACTTCAGCCAGGTCACGATCTCGCGGTCCGTGAGTTCGAGCCCCGCGTCGGGCTCTGGGCTGATGGCTCAGAGCCTGGAGCCTGTTTCCGATTCTGTGTCTCCTTCTCTCTCTGCCCCTCCCCCATTCATGCTCTGTCTCTGTCCCAAAAATAAATAAAAAAGTTGAAAAAAATAAATAAAATAAAGGAAAATTAAGGATGACCAGCAGGAAGGATGGAGGGTAAGACACTTCCCACACCAGACGCACAGCAAAGTTCGGGAATCTGTCAGAAAGGAGGCGAAAGAGAGAAATAAGAAAAAAGTGGTATTTTTTTGTTGGAAGGAATGAAGGCGGAAAGCCTTGGAGGCTCGTGGCTGGCAGTGACACGGCGTCCCGTCCAAGCGGGGACCTAAGTCGGGGGTTTGGGGCGAGGCACAGGGTGTGGTCACAGCCCTCCCGCCAGGCGGCCTCCCACCCACTCAACCTGCAGGCGTGACTTCGGCCACCTCACCCTGGGTGAGGCAGCTGGAGCCGGGGAGGCCCTGGGGCCCTAGACTCCTTTTCCTCTTTCAAGCAAATGAGGAAAGAAAAAAGAGTGAATTGGTCTGAGTAGAGTTCTGTTAACACCGCATGAGGAGAGAGACTGGACTTCATGGGGTGTTCCGGCCCTGGGGACCGGGGCGGTGGGGATGGGGCTGTGGGGACAGGGGCCGTGGGGACAGGGGCCTTGGGGACGGGGCCGTGGAGACGGGGCCCTGGGGATGGGGGCCGTGGGGACGGGGCTGTGGGGATGGGGGCCATGGGGATGGGACCCCGAGGATGGAGGCTGTGAGGAGGGAGCCATGGGGACGGGGGCCTTGGGGACAGGGCCGTGGGGACGGGGCCCTGGGGATGGGGGCCGTGGGGATGGGGGCCGTGGGGACAGGGACTGTGGGGACAGGGGCCATCAGGATGGGAGCCATGAGGATAGGGATGTCCCCACTGGCCTCAGCAGGGACAAGGCCAAGCTGCCCGCTTGCTACGAGAACCGCAGCAGCCCCCGCTGACAGGCCGTCGTCCCAGCCCCGCAGGCAGGAGTCAGAAGCCACAGGACACACACAGGTGTCCATTCCTACGAGCCTCACTGAGCAGGTCCTCAGAGCAGCCCCTCGGGGACACGGGGGACGGGCTGCAACCTGCTGATCTGTGAAAGGAATTGTCACAAGGTCACGAAACTTCGGCGATTGCAGCTATCCACAGATCTTGTCGCGACTTCATATTCAGTGTTCCGGCCACAGAATGTCCGCCACATTCTCTCACTGTGGTGAAGCACAGGTGACGGGCCACGAACCACGCCCACGCGTCGAGCACGGTCGGCGGCGTGCAGGCGAACGTGTGTGTGCACCTGCGTCCCCGCGTGGCCGGGGCGGCGACCACGCAGCAGCCGGTGCGGGGGCAGGAACCGAGGGGACCTGTGGCCTGCCACGTGACATGCCAGCGCGGGTGGGGCAGACCACGCTGTGGCGTCTGCGTTTCTCTGACGGTGAGCAGCGCCTGCTGCCCGGGTCTGTTCCCTTGTGACTGCGCAGCGTCCGTTCCTCGGCTGGGTTCTCCGTCCGGAGGCCGCGAGCCTTAGCCCCTAACCACCGAGACCACCACCAATACGCCCACGGCGACGGCCGCCGGTCCCGCCCCTCGCTCCGCGGGCAGCCCGAGTGAGTCCTCTCGCGGTGAGCGGATGCCGAGCGGACGTCCCGTAGCTGCAGGAGGTGACCGTGGACCACACCTCGGCCACCAAGTGGCCGCTTCGACATTGCTGGGTCCTCAAGTGCGTGAGCAGGTGCCCGTGGCCGCTCTGCCCGCCGTGGGTCCCCGTGTCCGACCAGCCGCCGTCGGTGCCTCTTGCCTCGTGCAGCTTCAGGAATGTGCTGCACAGGGATCGGCCGAGCTCCCCTTCAGATCCGAGAGTGCATTTTTGTAATTCTTTGAGTGGAGCAGGCAGGCGGACCTTGACAGATTTATGGAAGCGTTCACGGCGGAGGAAACACAGGAGGAGCTCCCCCGAATGTTCGATATCGAAGCAAAGGCGTCTGGCGCCCTCCTTCCCAGGCTGCTACTAACCCATCATCGGATTGTCACATAACGTGCAATACACAGGGAGGCGAGATAGCCTGGTCATCGCTGAGGCAAACTGGGTCCACACCCGGGAAAGGGACACGGCTGTCCCTGTGAGCGAGGGAAGCAGACGTTCTTAGGGAGCGTGACACACGTGGACGGACCCTCTGCCCTGCTCCAGATACACCAGAATTGTGGAAAATATAAAAGAAGCAGAAACACGGCCACGCTCTGATGCAGGGAAGCGTAGTGCTGGGGGGGAGGGGGAGGCAGGGGAGGGGAGGGAAGGGAAGGGAGGGAAGGGGAGGGAAGGCGAGGAGACAGAAGTCTCACAGAAAGAGGAGAGAAGGGAGAGGACTGGAAGGGAGGGGAGGGGACAGAAGGTATTACAGGGAAGGCTCATCACCGCCCCTACCCCACCGCTGACATGATTCTGACCGAATCAGGGTCGCCCACCATTGACCCCCGCCCCCCGCAAGGCCAGTGGTGGCAGGGGCTGCGATCAGGTGCCTCCTCGGGTGTGGACCTGGGCCCCCCCCCCCCAGAGCGTAAGTACCAAAATGCAGCAGTTCCCCGCGAAGCGGCCCAGGCTCAGGCCTCAGTCCCCCTGGAGCCCCCTGCACCTGTCAGGCCGGGTCCCGCGGCGAGGCGTTGAGGAGCACACGGGGACGGGGTCAGAAGGCCCAGGGGTCCGGGCCCAGCCTGGGACGCCCGATGTTGGTGCCAGTCTGGCTCCACAAATGTTCGTAGCCTTGCGACGGGCAGCGCCCGGACACAGGGACTTGGTGAACCCCTGGGCGCTGTTTAGTCAGGCCGTCCGCACACAGCCCCTCCCCGTCAGATCCCTCCTCACACGCCCTGTGCCCTAAAGACTCACCTTATTCCTGAATGTCGTAGGCGCCCGTCCAGTTCTGGGGGACTCGGGATCAGACGCTGCAGGGGCTCCTGCAAGGGGACGGCGTGCCTCTGGAGCTGGGGACCAACACGGGGCGGGCCGGGGTCTGCGGGGGCCGGGCTGGGGCGGGAGCTGGGGGCACACCTGCGTGCAGGAAAGGGCGGGTCGGCCTGTGTGTCCACCAGCCAGCTGTGCTCTGTGCCCTGAAGACTGAGTGAACACGATTTTATGCAAGCAAGTTTTGCCACCGTGATGCATTTTCTCAAACTTTGCCCAAAATGGAGTTTCGCGGAGCTCCGGGCTGGCCCGGAGCCTCCTGTAAATAATGCAGAGAGAAGGGAATAGTAGTTAGAGTGGATTCCTGGTGCCCGACTCCGGAAACCACCGCGTTCCTTCTTGTCATGAATCAAGACGGGTTAGCACTTGCTACGGCCAGGTCGGCAGCCTCGGAGCTAAAGTTCTGACGAATACAACTGTAAAATATTCACAACCCGGAAACCTACAACGTGACTCCTATTTTTACCATTTTTTTTCTCTTTGGCCCCATAAATGCGACAGACGGTATCGGTCACGAGTGTTACACGGGGACCACCACGGGGAAACGGCGCCTCCCGAGTAAATTAGATCGTCCTCCAAGCGCCCAGAGCTCCCGGGGAGCCACATTTATTCATTTTACGGAGGGTCAGAATGAGTAAGCGCAACCCTGTGCAGCTGGGGCCCTGGTCTCGCACTCCCGCTCCGTCTCGCTCCGGGGACGCCCCGAGATGAACTTGGAGCGGTGAGTGGAGTTTGAAATGGCCCGTAACTCACAGTGTCAGGCAGATGAGAAATGCCCCTTTTAATGGAAAGGAACAAGAATGGGTGATTACTTCCTGATGGACGGTTGTATTTAGTTGCTCAGGTACAAAGGGGTATCAGTAAAGGGAAGCGGGATACCCTCACTGCAGGGTGGCTCAGCGACAGCGGCCCCGAGAGGGGTGGCCGTTCGCACAGGTGGCCAGGCTCGCGCCACACTGCCCCCATCACCGTCATCGGCGCACCACGCCCGGACTCCTTGAGAGCGGCCACCACAGGACCTCCCCGGGGTCACCAGTGCGGGGAGACTGAGGCCCGGCGAGGCTCCACCCTGCCGCCACAAACACGGGACCCACACCCAGGTCTTCTTGGGATCTAGAACATTCTGTCTCCTTTATCACGACTCGTTCTCAAGGAGATGGCTGGAAATGAAAGTGGATTTGTCAAAATTACAGTGAAAACTGCCTTTGGGTTTCTTCGGAGGAAGTCGGGCCCATGAATTCGGAGAATGGTCACCGTTGCCCACGGGCTCCAGAGGCGTGGCTGGTGTCCTGTGTCTGTGGCGAGCACGGGACATCAGGGACACTTGGCGTGTAGTCCCTGCTCCTTCTTCCCGAGTCTGGGGCCACCAGTGTTCTCGGACGGGCTCCAGGGGGCTCCGTGCGGTGATGGGGTCTCCCAGGGGCCGGAGGCGTCCCGGGGTCTAGGGCACAAAGACTTCTCCTCGGGGAGGTTCACGAGAGCAGCCTCCTCCGGTGTTTGCCGTCCGCCAGCGGAAGGCATGAAGAGACACACGAGATGTCAGGGCGCCCGGGGGCTCAGTCGGTCAAGCGTCCGACTCTTGGTTTCAGCTCAGGTCGTGATCTCAGGGTTCATGGGACCGAGCCCTGCATCAGGCTTCGTGGTCCGTGTGGAGCCTGCTTGGGATTCTCTCTCTCCCTCTCTCTTTGTCCCTCCCCTGCTCACACACTCACACTCTCTTTCCCAAAAATAAATAAAATAGGGGCGCCTGGGTGGCACAGTCGGTTAAGCGTCCGACTTCAGCCAGGTCACGATCTCGCGGTGCGTGAGTTCGAGCCCCGCGTCGGGCTCTGGGCTGACGGCTCAGAGCCTGGAGCCTGTTTCAGATTCTGTGTCTCCCTCTCTCTCTGCCCCTCCCCTGCTCATGCTCTGTCTCTCTCTGTCTCAAAAATAAATAAATGTTAAAATAAAAAAATTTAAATAAATAAATAAAATAAGCTTTTTAAAAAAGGTTCTCTCTCTCTCCATCTCTGCCCCTCCCCTGTGCTCTCTCTCTCTCCCTTTCTCTCTCTCTCTCTCTCTCTCAAAATAAATATATATAATGATCACCCCTGCATTCTAAGGTGACAGGGTTCCGAGCTTCTGTTTTGCATTCGCCACTGTGTCCAGGGGCTGGTGGGAGACATACCTTCCCCTGGGACTCGGTGCATCCATCCAGGGCCCCCGCCCCCCCCATCCAGAGTTCGTGAGATGTTCACGATTTACAGTAAATGTTCCTCCCGAATGGGCGGGGCCGCCGGCAAGGGCCACTGGACATACGCGGGAGAGGCTGGCGACCAGGAGTGAATGAACCGTGCACCTGCACGGGGTGAGACATCTGCCAGGGTTCCCACCCCGCACGTGTCCTGTCCCCCTGCGGCTGTCCTGTGACCCCACCTGCCACAGTGGAAATGTGTGTCTGCGGGCCTGGCTGTGAAGGGCTCCGTGCAGGGTCCTCCACAGTCCAGCCCCGTCTGCCCGTCTGCAGCTGGTCCCCGAGGCCCTGGGTGCAGGGGCAGAGCTCTGGGAGGGGGGAGCAGGGGCCCCCTGCATCACCAGGGAAGTCCCACCGCTGGCCGCTGGCCGCTGGCCGCCGGCCGCCGGCCGGGAGCCCCTTGCCTGAACTTGACCCGGAGCAGAAACAGACCCTGTGTTTCTAAGCCACCAGGACGGCAGAGCTGACCTCGTTGGGTGTCCGGTGTCAGTGACAACCCAGGAACCGCCCGGCAATGAGGGGCGACAGCTTAGGGGGTGAGAAGGACGTGCCAGGAGGCGGAGTCGGGAAGGGGCGAGGTGTGGCCGGGAGGAAGCTGCGTGGCTGTTTGGCTTGTGAACTCCGCGTGCGCAACCTTGAGAACAAAGGAACGCCAGTTTCAGAAAGATCCGCCGTCCTGACCGTCACCTGTCACCTGTCCCTCCAAGAGCGGCGGAGACTGCAGACGATTCCGCCCGGGGATGAACTGGCTTAGAAGACACATGTGTGCTTCATTCCTTGGCTGGCTGGTTTGAGCGTAGACCTTCCTAGAACGTGTCTCTGAGCCGATGGAAGGGAGGCACGCGCTGAAGTGAGAACGTCAACGGGGGTGAAATCCTCAAAGACTCGTAAGGGTTTGGACCGAGATTTCGGAACCTGGGTCGGGTGAGGGACTCTCCTGCGTCGCAGCCGGACACCGTGGGGACGGTGCTGGGTGTCGGGGTTTGGTGGCGGGAGGCGTGGGAGCAGCTCCTACGCGCCTGTCGGCGACGCACAAAGCAAGGCCGTCGCTAGGAGGGAGGGGCGGGGGAGGAGGGGGCTGTGTGTGGAGCGTGGCCGAGCCGGCCAGCCAGGAGGGCGTGCGAGGCGTGGCCACGCCTGGGTCCCCGCTTGAGCTTGGCCATCAGCACCTGCCCGAGATGCCGGCCCCAGCCCCACCCGCCCCCCACTTCCTTCGGAGGCACTCAGGGCGTGAGGCACCACCACGGATGCTGGGATTTGCCCAGAGCCAGAGTTTTAGGCGAGTGTAATGCATCCTGCTGGATCTCAGCGGGAAACGGTGGGGACTTAACAGTGATGGGGACCACGGACGGAAGGAAAGCTCTGAGGACAAACAAGGAGTAGCCAACGTTCAGGCGGCACCGGATCATTTCTGCCAGCTGCGCTGTGTACACTCCACGGCAGCGCCGCGAACTGGGTGCCATGACCGTCTCCGTCCCTGCAGGTGAGGAAACAGGGGTTCCGTGACCCCCGTGGCCGCCCCCCTGGGAAGTGGCTGTGTCAGTGGTGTTTCTACACGACGACAAACCTTCCCAGGACAGTGGCGCAAAGAACGCGCCCTGCTCTTTCTCTCGTCTGTGGGTCACACGGGCTGTTCTGCCGACCCAGGCTGGCGTGACGGGTCAGCCCTGCTCCCGGGTCCCTCCTCCCAGGCCGGCTCGCACGTGTGCTCCTGCGGGGGTAACGAGCACGTGTCAGCGCCCCCCAGGGTGCAGAGGGCAAGCAGGACACCCCCAGACCCGGGTCCCAAGCCGGCGAACCGCCCCGCATCCCGCCGTTCCGGGAGCCCCCCGAACCCACCCCGGGCACAGATTGGGGCACGAACATGGCAGGCACAGGCGTGGCGGGGCCACCGTGCGGCCGGCGCACCCCGGGGCAGGCGGCCGGCACTGACATGCGGGGGTGACTCTGCTGCTGTGGGCGTCTGGCCAGGAGCTGGACGTGGGCTCTGTCCACCTGCCCTCTTTTTTTTTTTTTTTTTTAATTTTTTTTTCAACGTTTTTTTATTTATTTTTGGGACAGAGAGAGACAGAGCATGAACGGGGGAGGGGCAGAGAGAGAGGGAGACACAGAATCGGAAACAGGCTCCAGGCTCTGAGCCATCAGCCCAGAGCCTGACGCGGGGCTCGAACTCACGGACCGCGAGATCGTGACCTGGCTGAAGTCGGACGCTTAACCGACTGCGCCACCCAGGCGCCCCCCACCTGCCCTCTTGATGTCGGGGTGGGAATGTGTCCAGTTAAAGAACAGCATTCAGTGTTTTCCTTATGAATTTGAAGAGTAAGGACCAGATAAAAAAAAAAAAAACATTTCATGTTTCATGCCCTCGGTGACATAAACTTTGTGAAGGAAAAAATATGGAAATGATTAACCCAACGTTTAGCAATGATTTGCCCCCGGGGGACAGAACCCTGTGATGGCAATTTGCATTTTCTATGAGTATGGATTTTCCAAATGCCCTACAATGGGAATGCACTAATTATATGTTATCCAAAGGTAATTTGAGAAAAATCACTGGGCTTTGCTTGCTGGGTGGGGACATAGCTTGACTGTAAATACCAGAAAGTGACCCCCTGTGACTGAGTCGCCCGGGCAGGGCACGTGTGGTTCCCAAGCTGCCGGCCGCCAACCCTGCCCAGGGTTCCGGACCTTTGCGGGGAGGTCCCCACTCACGGGCCACGGTCTCCGGGGTCCGTGTCTCCGTGGGCTCCGCAGCCAACGGATCCTGGCACCGGCATCCAGGACCCCGTGTTGGGTCCAGGTGTGAGGCACAGAACCCAGCAGATCTTTAATGAAAAGGAAGAAGATTCATTCCACTGAATAACTCACGATGTGATTTACATGCGACATAGGAGCCCCTCCTCTGCCTCAGACCCTGTGCTCAGCGTTTTGAATACACGGTCCGGCCCCGCGCCCGCTCCGGCCACGACGCCTGATAAATCATAATAAAAACAGCAGCCTTTACCTGCGTTTGTGGTTATTCTACGCCAAGCGCTCTTTGGGGGACCTCACGTGCCTCCATCTTCACAGGCCCTTTGGGGGCGACCACCTCCCCCTCACTGAGCACAGAATTCCAGCACGGAGACCGGCTGACCTGTCCAGGGACACAGCGAGGTTTCGAGCTGAATCCCAAGCTATATAATCCGGAGACGGAAGCCACCGTCCCCAACGCACAGCTCACTGCACAGAAAACAAGGCCGTCCTTAAGCCAGTTCTTCTGGAAGCCGAGCACGCGGAGACCAGAGCGGCCGCCTCAGGGCCGCTCATGGGGAAACCGTGCACCGCCAGGGGAGGGACCGGAGACGTGGACCCCAGGGCACGCCCTGGCTGACCCATCACGCACGCTCTCCCGACCTCGGAAGAGGGGCACACGTGGCCAGGGGAAGGGTTACAGCTGGGGTCACAAACCTTCCCGGTCGACCCGACCGAGGGGACCGCGTTCTGGTTTCTGTCCTTGGCCCTTCGAGGGGACTGGCTCCAGCAGGCGACGTGAGCGGTCCCCCAGAGCGTGCGTATCGCGCTCCGGGCACGGCACAGGTGCGCGCAGGTGGGCCGCGGCCGTGGGTCGCCGGGGGTGCCGCCCCGGGGGACTGACTGCACTCTGACTCCTCCCAGCAGTGTCCCAGGGGGCCTGGGAGCATCCCTGCAGGTGACAGATTTGGCTTCTTTCTTTACAAATTAGAAGCTTGTGAATCCTTAGGAATGAGTAGTCGTCTGACTTCCTGTTGAACTGCCCCTTTTATGGGAATAAACTGCTCCTTTTTGTAAAAAATTTTAATGTTTATTTACTTAGAGAGAGAGAGACAGAGCACGAGTAGGGCAGGGAGAGAGAGAGAAGGAGACGCAGAATCCCAAGCAGGCTCCAGGCTCCGAGCTGTCAGCACAGAGCCCGACCCGGGGCTCGAACCCCTGAGCCGCGCGATCATGACCTGAGCCGAAGTCGGACGCCGAACCGACTGAGCCCCCAGGCGCCCCAGTGAACTGCCCCTTGTATCTCTAATATGTATTTGGCCTCAAAGTTCACCTTCACGTTTGTGGAGCCGTCCAGTTTTCCTTCGCTTACGTGGTACAGACTTTTTCCTTCCTCTTTTATAAATTCCCAAATTTCCTGTGTCCTGATTGAAAGCGTATCTCCCGTGAACAGTCTCTCGTTGCTGTTTCAATGCTGGTTTTTTCATTATTGTCTTTACAGCATCGACAAACAGTGGGGCTCCTTGGAGCTAGGATTTCAGGGGGACGTTGTCACTCTCTGCCCTCTACCTCGCCCCTCTGTAATTTCTTTCTTTACTCTCCTTCCTTGTTCTTATTAAAGACATTTATGATTCCATATTTTCCTCGGTTTCTTTTTTAAGAATTTATAGACTTAAGTTTCCCTTGTGCATTTTCTGAGTCTGAAATTATTTCAAAATAAAAAGTTTAAACCAACAAAGTAAGACTCGCCTCTAAACTCGGCGCCCATGCACCCCTGCCACCCCATCCAGTAACCACACTACTTTCCACCCCAAGGACGAGCCTCCCGCCGTCCCCCGTTAGTTACTCCATCAGTCCAGCTACCATCGTTGTGAACCACAAACTCCTCTGTCAATGATTTATACTCATTCTTGCCCGTAACTACCTGGGGTTTTCGCTGCCCCAGACGCGTCCTTGGGAAAGACCCCGCGAGTGCGTACCCTCCCCGACGCAGCCCTGGAAACGCCGTCTTTCTGGGACGGATGTTTCCACACAAATATTTTTATCAAAATCATGCCATCCCCGTGAGCCTCCACAGAGTCAGAAGTTTCTAAATTCTGTTGAGCCAAGTTAAATGTTTCACCGAATTTCAAGACGTGGAGAGAGAGAAGACATTCCCAACATATTCACCTTCCTTATGGTTTTACCAGAGTATTTTTATTGGGATCACACACTTTACATTTTTAATTTTTCTTTTTTTTTTCTTTTTTTCAACTTTTTTTTATTTTTTTTTTTATTTTTGGGACAGAGAGAGACAGAGCATGAACAGGGGAGGGGCAGAGAGAGAGGGAGACACAGAATCGGAAACAGGCTCCAGGCTCCGAGCCATCAGCCCAGAGCCCGACGCGGGGCTCGAACTCACGGAGCGCGAGATCGTGACCTGGCTGAAGTCGGACGCTTAACCGACTGCGCCACCCAGGCGCCCCTAATTTTTCAATAAAGGTACAATTAATATGTCCATCATACTAATTATAGTTTCTGCCTTCAGGGATTGTTGAGGCGGTCGTATCCATAGAGCCCAATCTGAAGGCACGAACGCAGGTGCCTCCTTTGTCCTCGGGCGTCCCTGCGTGGATCTCAGCTGCTGCTGGGTTCCAGGCTCTGTCAGTTACCCCTGGGCTTCGCCACCTCTACCTGCCGCCACCACTGCAACCTGAGCGTAAACTTGAGGGGGGTGTCCACTTCCCAGCTAACGTCCCGCCCGGCCCCGCGGATGCCCTCCTCCCTCTGGCTGTGCTGCAGGTGCGCGTCTGGACCCAGCCACTTCCTTTCCGGCCCACCCGATGTGTCCCTTGTCCCTTCCGGTGCCCGCAACCTCTCCCAGTCCCAGCTCAGCCTCCTGGGACTGTGGCAGTCGCTAAGGCCCGGCACGTGCTCACGGCCTCTGCCGGCCACGCGGCCCTCCCCGGGTTGTGCTCTTGACTACCCCCATCATCAGACGGCAGTCTCACCCCTTTGCAATGCATACACACGTAAAATGTGCATGAAATGTGTATACACACATAAAACGTATGCACACACGAGATGCACACACATATTTAAAAATATTGTTTAGATACTTGCAAGGATATAGAATATATTACAATTTATTTTATATAATACATTTAGTATATATTATATAATTATAATACATATATGCTATATATAATATAAGCTATAATATAATAGAGCCTATTATGTCATATAAAATACTATATATTAGGGGCGCCTGGGTGGCTTGGTCAGTTAAGCGTCCGACTTCGGCTCAGGTCATGATCTCACAGTTCGTGGGTTCGAGCCCCGCGTCGGGCTCTGTGCTGACAGCTCGGAGCCTGGAGCTGCTTCGGATCCTGTGTCTCCCTCTCTCTCTGCCCCTCCCCTGCTCACACTCTGTCTCTCTGTCTTTCGGAGATGAATAAATGTTAAAAAAAAATTAAAACAAAACCAAAAAGACTGACGGAGACAGAGGAAGAAAATACAGGGGAAGGGGGAAGGGGGGAGGAAAAACAGTGAAGGGTCAGGAAGGAAGCTCGGCCCCAGAAGAAATAAGCGAGGACAAGGGGGAATGATTCAAGGGTGAGGTGAGCCGGCAGAGCCCTCGGGGCGCTGGCGGGGGGCAGGAGCAGGGCCCAGACCCACACGCGTCCCCGCCCCCCGCGGTGCCCATCGCCGGCCGCTCTCTGCGGGACCACAGGCGGGAACGGGGCGGGGGAAGCCAGACACTCTGCAAACAGCACCCGCACGTCTGAGGTCGGAGCCCAGTGAGCCTGTCCCCGGGGCGGAGGTTCTGGCCTCGCCGCCCGGGCTGGGACCCGAGCGCCGCCCCTCGGGCACGCGGGAGCTTGGCGGCTGCTCACCCCTGGGGCTCCTGTGCCCCCGTCTCTGAGTCGGGGCCGCCACAACAGTTCCACAGACGGGCGGCTGCAACAACGGATTTTCGTCGCCTCGCGGTCCTGAAATCCGAGGGCAGCGCCGGGTCTCCCGACGCCTCCCTCCCTCACGTGCAGACACCGTCCGTCCCCGTGTCCTCGCACGGTCGTCCCTGGTGTCTGTGTCCCGGTCCCTCTTCCCGCAGGGACGCCAGTCGCAGGGGGCCGCCCCACGTGACCCCGTTCTCCCTCATCGCCTCTGCAGAGACTCTGTCTCCAGCACGGTCCCGTCCCGACGTCTGGGGGGGTCAGGGCCCCAACATAAGAATTTGGGGGACACAGTCCGGCCCTCGTAAGGAGTAACGATGGTGGGGTCTGTTCCTAGCGTGAGCGCCAAGTGAGGGACTACCCACGATCCCTGAAGGTGCCGGAGAGACCACCCGTCCCTGACCCAGGTTCGGGACCCCAAGGCCCAGGGCGCCCACCCGGGCCAGGATGGGCAGCGGCCACGGCTCGACCTGTCGCCTGAAGATGCTGCATCTTCCTACAGGACCAGTAACAGTGGAAACAAGGGTCCTGGTGTCTCTGACTGTCGGAGCCAGCGTTCAAACCCCGGCGGCCAGCGGCCCAGCGCCCTTTCTGGACCGTGAGCCAAACTAAAATGGCACGAGACCACTAAGAAGCATCTTGCCGGTGCCCGCCGTCGGGAGGCTGGGGTCCAAGGTGGTTTCCAAGTCTGTCTGCAGCCTCAGAGGAGCCCCCGGGGCACCGCCTGGTGTCCCGGCCTCCCCGCCGTCCTCTCCTCACGCCCCAGGCTCTCCCGGCCGCTCCCGATTGCCAGTTTCCTCGTCACTGAAACCGTCAAGTCCCCGAGTTGAGATCCTTGTGGCTTCATTCTTCTGAGCCAAGAAATCAAGTTAATAGAATCGCTAACAGCGCTTCGGGGGGGACGAAGCCCTCCCCCCAACTTTGGGTTTCCGTAATTGCCGTGTGAGCCTCAAAGACTAGAAATCGTTTTTCATCTCATGCATGAAGAGGTTCATCTGATTGATGACAGCCACGGAACGTTCCCGAACCGTGGAGCCTCGCTAATTTGCAAGCTAAAACAATATTAGCAAATTGTTAATGGCCCGTGAAACTGCAGCAGCGGCCCGAAGTGTTGCGCTCAGAACTCTCCGGCAAGTGCAGCCGCTCACCTGCCTTCCCATGCTGGCGGGAGGTTCTTAAACCCGGTCACCGAGGGAGGACGTGGCTGCACGGGGCCACGGAGCCCCCGGGATGTGCGTGGCCGGCACCCAGCACTTGCCGTCCAGCCCGGTCAGAGGGACCCGGTCCCTTCCCCGTCACCAGAGCGGAAGCTGGCGCCCGACCCCCCGCGAGCGGATGCCCGCACGTCCCTCCTCATCGAGGCCAGACGCCCACCTCCGCCAAGCTCTTCTTCAAAGGAGGAGCCCCCCGCGTGGCCCCATTGCAGCCGGACGTGGAGCTCGGGGCCCTGTGGTGTCCCGGGTACAGCCGGACACCAATCTGCGTCCCTGCTCGAACGGATGGCAAGAATGATGTCATCTCAGGATGCCATGCCAGGTGGCCTAGAAGATTCCGTGGGGAAGGATCTTGCAGCTTTGAAAACGCGATGCCTGCGGCCAGTGAGCGCAGCGTTGAGGCTAAGAGCAGGCCGCTTACTGTAGGGCAGGAAGGTCCGGGGGTCCAGACGCTGCCCGGCGCCTCCCGGAGTCTGCTCAGCCCGTGGACTTCCCACCAGTGCCTCTTTGCTCCAGGAACGTCGCCAGCTCTGTGCGGGGACCACCTTCAGCCTGTCCCACGGCGACGCTCCCCGAGCTGCAGCCTCACCCACCTAAGTGGTCGGGAAGACAGCTCACCCGAGCCTGACATCCACCCCCAAGCCGGGTCAGCCTCGGGCTCTGCACACAAAGCGGGGCGGGGGGGGGGGGGTGGCAAGCACGACTGGGGCTGTATTTAGACCGTCAAATCCCCAGAAACGCTAACTTGAGAGTTCGCATCCCGTCGCTGCTGTTTCTGTTTGGGGTGTGTGTGCAGCAGGAGGGCGAGGGGATCAGAGGAGCCGGAAAGAACAGGCCCGTTTCTGGGACCACACAGTTGCCCCCTCTCGCCGCGTCCAGTTCCTGTGGGGGAAGGCTGGACTCAGGGCCCGGGAGCTCAGAACTGGAGCCACGTCCCTCCACGTGGACGCGTGCACCTCTCCGAAGCTGGCTGGAGACAGGGCCACCGCGCCGTGCCGGGACCCCGACGAACCTCGTCCTGGAGACGCTTCTAGAATATTTCTCGGGGCTGCTGGGCACCAGCCGAGGCCGAGTCCACACGAGGAGCCCCGTCACCATGAGAAAGCCCCGGTTCTCTCCCCCGAGAGGCCTTAGCTGCCCGAAGACCCCCGCCGCCTGCCCCAGGCCCAGCCCCGCTCCCTCGTGCCCTGCCTCACAGCCCTGGGGTCCCAGCACATCGACCCTCCCGCCAGCCCTGCAGTGACCCCAGAAACGGGCACCTGGGGGCACTGAGCGTGAAGCCTGCTGGGAAGACGGCCACCGTCCTGGCTCAGACAGACTCTCTCCAAACCTACTCGGGTCAATGCCCAGAAGGTGGGTCTTTTTGGTTGTTAGGGACGTGATCTTAGTGTCCATACTGGATTTATGAGACTAAAAATGAGACCCAGATGCGTTCGTATGGGACACACACGTCCATACAAATCGCCATCCGTGGATGGCTGCCACAGGCCAAAGCGGTCTCACGTCGTGGACTTTGCCTTACCCGATGCTGCACAACCCGGCTGGAGATTTGAACACGACTGTGTCCATCTCGTGCGGAAGATGTGGGGACGTGGACGCGGGGACGTCACGTGTGGCGCCCCGTGGCTGGTAAGGGAGCCGCTCCTCCCGTCTGTTCACAGCAAAGACACGGAGCGTCTGCTTGCCCCACGGAGGCCAGACAAGTGCGCGTGGTGGGCGGGTGTGGACGCACTGTCGTCGCCGGTGGCCTGGGGGCCACGTGGGCAGCGGCCTCCGAGTCTCGCAAAGATGAAGCGCCAGAACTGACGCAAAGAGGGATTTTCTTTTGTTTTTGTTTTTAATGTTTATTTATTTATTTTTTTATTTTTATTTTTATTTTTTTTTAATTTTTTTTTTCAAACGTTTATTTATTTTGGGGACAGAGAGAGACAGAGCATGAACGGGGGAGGGGCAGAGAGAGAGGGAGACACAGAATCGGAAACAGGCTCCAGGCTCCGAGCCATCAGCCCAGAGCCTGACGCGGGCTCGAACCCACGGACCGCGAGATCATGACCTGGCTGAAGTCGGACGCTCAACCGACTGCGCCACCCAGGCGCCCCAATGTTTATTTATTTTTGAGACACAGAGAGACAGAGCGTGAGCAGGGGAGGGGCAGAGAGAGGGGGAGACACAGAATCCGAAGCAGGCTCCAGGCTCCAAGCCATCAGCACAGAGTCCGACGCGGAGCTCGAACTGATGGACAGCGAGATCATGACCCGAGCTGAAGTCAGACACTCAACCGACTGAGCCACCCAGGCGCCCGAAGAGGGATTTTCTGGGGGAAAACCCCAATCTGCCGAAGCATGTGGCAGAACTTCACGTGAAGCCAAGACGTCTCTGAACAAACAGGTCACAGAAGCACAGGCAGCTGTGACGAGTGTGTGGGTCCACAGGGAAGTTGTTCCAGCCGCCGACGTCTCAGGGACGAGCTGGACCGATGAGCCTCCTGCCATGGCGCCTCCCCTCGCGGGTGCACGGAGCCGAGGAGAGAGCGCCGCGGTGAGGACGGGTCCCCCGAGCCGCAGGAACAAAGGTTCACATGAGGCATCAGCAGCAGAAGCTCACAGTCCCTCTGTCCGGAGACCGGGAGTCCCAGACCCAGGTGTGGATGACCCCGCCCTCTGAGGCCCTGTCGTCCCCTCAGCTCCCGATGCCCCGTGGCCCCGTAGACACGGCACCCCGGCCTCTGCCTGGGGCCCGCCTGCCTTCTGTCCCCCCCTGTCCTGTGTGTCCCTGTGTCCGCTCACGTCCCCTTTTCTTACACCAGCCATTGGTCCATTGGTTCAGGCCCCTCTATCCAGGGTGACCCTGACGCAATTGCAACGGCAGAGACCCTCCCTCCCCGGCTCACGTGCACAGGTACCGGGGTCGGACGTCGACGTAGCTTTTGGAAAACACAGCTCAGCCCGCACATCACTGGACACACGCCGAGGACGGGGACGCTGGAAATAATATTGATGTGAGTTATCGGATCCCAAGAGGGGACAGACCCATTAACATCTCACATCGCCCCGTTTACGCTAAAAAGCCCGATCGCTGCATTACAAGCATTTGGCCAAAAGAACAGTCAGCAAAAACTCATCTCAAGATCAATGACCTCAGAAGTACTTGTGATTCCAACGAAAGCCTAAGTCTACTGAGCAGAACTCAGCTGATTCAGGTGCGCGGCTGAGACCGTTTGGCATGACGTCCAAACGTCCAAACGTCCAAACGTTCAGACGTCCAAAGACACAGAATACGTCCCATCACGAGAAATCGACTCTGGCAGCAGTCGGCACCCACGCGGGTCACAACTAGTCCCCCGCGGCCACCCTGAGGACCCTGCCGCGAAGCCCCCCAGGGCGCCGTGCGCATCCCCGCGCCCGCCTGCGCATCTGAGGGTCTCACCAACGAGTCGCCCGCGAGGGTGCGTGGGCTTCGGGGCAGGACGCGGGGCGACTGCCACAGAAGGGGACTCGGGCCTGCGGACAAGCCTGGTCTCAGGTTGCAAGACAAGCCTCACCACTGAGACACTGGTCACAGGAGAGTCACAGGTGGGCTCCCCGGAAACGATGTGTCCCCCCAAGGACCGGGAGGGAGGGAGCGGGGAGCGGGCCACGCAGAGAGGTGGCCGTAATGGCGGGCAGTGGGCGGCCACCGGAGGGACGTCAGGGCCGCGGCCCGGGCCTGGCCGCGGAGCAGCGGGAGGAGCAGAGCCCTCCTGACACAGCGGTGTCCCCACGGGAGGGCGGGAGCGGCCCAGGTGGGTGGTCATGAGACCAGCACAGTCCTCTCTCCAGGGTCGTTCCCCGCGTGACCTTCGTGGCCCGTCCACAACTCCCCTCCGCACGAAGAAACACCTGCGTGCCCGAGAGTCGGCAGGAACCACGAGGGGGGCGTCACATCGCGTCCGGGGAGGGGTGTCTGCGGGAGCGCACGCGGGCGTGAGGCCAAGAGCGAGCAGGACGGACGATTTCATCAGACGTGATTTTTTACCCACACGTGAAACACGTTGCTGACGAAGGGTTAAATTTCGCAGCACAGGGGAACTGAGAGACACTCGGCCGTGGATGTACCTCGGATCAGCCCGCGTGAGATCCTGGAAAGGGGCGCCCTGGGGAAGGGCTCAGGACGCAGACCTAGGGGGTAGAACACCCAAAATGCAGGAACACAAAGCCGCACGATGAGAGAAACGGAATGTAGGAGAAGTGCTTGGCGGGGCTCTGGAGGAAGAACACACAGGGGGCAGGACAGCGCAGTGGAGACACCGGTCAACGGTGAGGCCACAGGGCAGGAGAGCAGGTTAGAGGTGATCGAGCATCTCAATCAGCCGACCGGGAGACCAGCTCACCGTAGCAAACACCGGAAGGGGCAAAGAGCAACAAGGTTGCAGGGGGCACTTGAAAACTTCAATACAGTTCTCAAAAACCTCAAAACTGGAGAAAAAACAGAAATTCTCACAGTCCTATGCACAGTGAATAAATGTGCTGTGACTCAGGAACACCAGATCCCAGCAGTTTGCGGAGTAAATGCCGTCAGCCCTCCAGGGACAGGCCGTCCTGCACTGATAAACACTGTTGCAAAGACTAGAAAAGGAATAATTACCCCCCCAACCCTTCAGTTGGGGTGAATGGGAGTCTGTTACAAAACAGAACGTAGATGTTAGAACCCCCAAGCAAAGTATTAGCAGAATTATCCAGTAATCAATACAAAAAATACGCTTTTTTTAAAACCAAGATGCGCAGAGTGGTTTTACTTGGGGAAAATACACAATTGTCACACGGCAGGTTTACTTATTAAGGGAAAATTATAACCTCATAATTGTCTCAATGTATGCAAAAGGGTACTTTACAAAATCCACTATTCATGGTTTGCAAAAAGCCCTTAGAAAAACGTCGATAGAGTAAATCTTCCGTAACCCAACAAAGGTGCCGACCGGACACAGGCAGCAAAGGGGACCTGACCCCAGGGGGCGCCAAGGACGAAGTGTCCTGTCCGCTGGTGAGCGCCCGTGAAAGGGGATCCCAAATTCTGAGAATATGACAGGAAATCTTCCCGGGCAGAGAACCGCTGCTTAAAGCAAATAAACCAACACAAAACACCGACTGGAACTTGAGACACCGATTAATTTAACTGTATTAAAATGTGAACATCTGTACATCAAAAGACACCATAAAAACTGCAAAAGGTGACGACTTATGGGTAGTCAGGGACGCGGAGACGCCAATCGGAGGACACACAAAACGTCAGCGGGAAAGACGCGTACCTGAACCGAAGGGGAGTGGAGATAATGTCCTCGTTTATGTAGGTAATTTATTGACCTAAAAACGGAGCTAATTTTTGATCATAATGTTTTGTGACTTACGTTTACCCCAAATGTACTGCCTCGTGTGCATCGGACAGAGAGGAAGTTTATTCGCAAGAATTAAAATCCCAGAGTCAAGGGGGGCCTGGAGGGTGCAGCATGAGGGAGGGAGGGTGCTGGGTAGGAGGTTAGTTTTCGGAGAGGGAGGGTGCCAGGTAGAGGGAGGGCTGGTGCAGGGGGAGGGCGGGGTGGGGCGGGGGACGCAGTCCCGGTTCGTCAAAAGGGTGAGGGAAGGTCAGGAGGGTCGAAATCATCTTTGAACCATCGCAGGGACGCTGGGGCCGCTGGGGCCGCCATATGCTCTCCCGGCCGACCTCGTCCAGACCTGACACGGGCAGCAGGGGGCCGTCCCAGAAGGGCTGGCACCGTGGCCGTGGCTGAGGCGCACGCACCTTCCCTGTGGGGCTCCCGCGGCCCCGCGCCCTGCACACCCCCACGGGTTCCGGAACACCGTTCTTGCAACGCTTCTGCACTGCTGAGCTCAGCTTCGCGGCTTCTGCACAGAGCGGAAAGTCGGAGCTGGGAGGATAGAGCCGTTTACAAGCTGCCCCTCAAGCCTTCCGGAAGAATCCACACTGTGGACTCTGTGAGCACGCCCGCCACTGCCCGCCCCTGCCCTCTAGGGCCCTTCCTCTGCCCGGGACACCCGCTGCTCCGGACCTCAGCCTGCGCCCCCCTCACTCGGCCCTGCCCGCCCACACACGACGCTCCTTCACGGGACAGAGCGTCGGGCAGAGAAGGAAGGAAACGCATCTGCAACTTTGCTCCCCAAAAGGCAGAGCCCACGTTTACATTACCCCGTAATTACAATCTTTCTAGGCATATGCCCGTCAAAACATCAAAGCAGGAGCGGAACCCACAGCCTGGGTTTCACCAGGGTCTTGCTTGTAAATAAGGCTGGTTCAGGTCTAGAAACAGCTAAGGATCGTCAGGGACAGTCGCCCAGTCTCTCCCTGTTCTCTTTGTAACCTCCTGCTGGTGATGACGTCCCACGATATGAACGACCAGAGTAGTTGGGGGGGGGGGGCGAGTCACATCACTTACGTGCAAGACCAAGTCTAACCCTGTGTCACTGAGACCATTCTTGTTAGATTTTGATTCCTTTTGTTAAATGGGTCTTTAGAATTGCCTTCCATTGTGTATAAAAATACCTCCTCCCCACGGACTTGCTGACATTAGGAAAACTACCTGTATTAATCTTTGCTTAACCGTAGCAGCAAGATAAATACAGAATTTGGCTTCTGAAGTAATAATACCTCAATTATACAAAACCTATGTTAGAAATGTTTATTTCATCTTTTGTCTTTGCTGCTTTGCACGGTTTGTTTTCAAGTCTCCAGGAAAAGCTGGAGCCGTCAGAAACCTGGGAAGAGCCCCTCTGAGACTCTGGAAGTAAGATTTCCCAGCTTCTTATCCGAGGAAAAGCCCCTGAGACGCCACACGTCTCTCCGTCCCGGGTACAGATTTCCCCACAGAAAGAGAGCGAGGCCCTTCCCTCTATCCTTCTCGGAAAAAGTAAAATCAGCCTAACCTTTAATTCCCTCTGTGAAAAGGGAGGGAAGAAAGTACAGTTTCTGGGATCCCCGCGCATCCCATCCTCAGCCCCGACTCAGACCCGTGAACCCACCAGGCGGCGGCATCGGAGCCCAGGTGAAGGGCAAGGGCGCCAGCCCGCCGGGAGCAGCAGCCGTGTCCCCGCAGTCACCGTGCGCCCTCGACGCTCGCGGCTGAGACTGGGAGTATGTGTCGCACACACGGGCTTCCTGGGAGCCGCACCAAGGCGCCTGGGGGAGCAGACGCGCCCAAGCTGGAAACTTCTGGAACAGAGTGACGGAGCGTGGGGGGGGGGGGGGCTGTGGGTGTGGTGTCCATGGTGTGCGGTGTGCAAGGAGATGTGTGTGCAGGGAGGGCCCAGGCGGGCGGCACCGACAGGCAGAACCGTCCCCTCTGGGGACATCGGGCCAGCTCGTGTGGCCAGTGTCACTGAGGGACACATGACGCCCCACGCTGTTTGACTCCGGCGTGCGGAGCTGGAGCGTGCACAGACCCCACCCGTCGCACGACCTCCCCCCTGGACCCCGCACGGCCCCCCCCACCCCCACTGCCCCCGCCCTGGACCCCGCACGCCCCCCTCTGGACCCACACAGCCACCTCCTTGGACCCCGCACGGCCCCCCC
>NW_024412413.1:1201130-1237680 GCF_014898765.1 Herpailurus yagouaroundi | reverse complement strand
CCCCCCCAGGCCCCACACAGCCACCTCCTGTGAGACGCACCGTCCCTTCTCCCGGCTGCACGGGCACCAGAGGGTCTGAGCTCAAGAGCCGTACTCTCCGGCCAAGGCCCGTCCTCTGGCAAATGTTTTGATGGTCCCACGGTGAGACGAGAGTCGCCTGTGTCTCTCCACAACCAGCCCCCCCCATCAGGGTCCCCGGCTGCAGAGACGCCACCCCACCCTCTAGCGGTCACTCCGGCCCCACCCTCCTGTCTGCGGCCTGGGCCCCCCACTCCCGCGCTCACCTCCAGGGCAAGTGTGAAGGGAGGTGAGGGTCGATCTCAGTTCCAGCTGCTGCCCCACCAGCGGGGCCCCCAGGTCCCTCCTCCGGGCCCAAGGGAAGGCGCGTCCCAGCGGCAACTCGTGAGCTCGGGACACTGACGGTGAGCTGGGCCCACAGGCAGCACTGGGCTGAATTCTAGGGGACGCCAGAGAGCTGGCAGTGTCCTCATCTGCACGTGACCGAGAAAAGCCTATTCCTGGAGCCGGGTGATACTTTCATAGCGTCCAGAAACAGCCGTGGTCCAACTGCCCAGCACACGATGAGGGTGACGGGGACACCGTGCAGGGTGGGGGTGATGGGGACATTATACAGGGTGGGGGTGACGGAGACATTGTACAGGGTGGGGTGACGGGGACATTGTGCAGGAAGGGGTGATGGGGACACCGTGCAGGATGATGGTGACAGGGACATCATTTCGCACAGAAATCAAGGCAGTGTGATGTGACCCTGAGTTGAGGTCAGAGCAGGAAGCCCAGGAACAGTCCCCCACACATGGAAGCGTCGTCCCGAGTGCCATCGTAGAAAGCTCGTGGCTGGGACAAGTGACGCTCTGAAAAGGCAAACAGACCTGGGAGCAGGAATTAGGCCTGAGGACGAAGGGACACTGGGGTCACCACCCTCCCGTCCCCCTGGGACACCGGAAGACGACATTTGCCCGCCGTCCCAAGTTTGGCCACTGGGTGCAATGACATCACATGCCGCCCACTCTAACCCTGAGGACACCCCGCGAGACCCCCAGCCCCCTTCTCCCTTTGCGGTGACTCTCGGAGCCTCTTATTTAAGATGCGATGTGCAGGAGGAAGCGTCCCGAATCCCGAGTCAGACCCACCAGCCCCCGGAAGGGGCCCCTGTGCTGCCACTGAGGCTCCCGGTGTCCTTGCCGTCCCCCTGCCACAGTGTCCCGCCCCGATGGCCCACGGCAGCCCCACACCTGCCACGTCAGCAGTTCCACGTAACTGTAGCCTGAGGCAAAGAAGGCAAAACTTCACAAATTTCCGTACAAAATACAGTGAAACATCCCCATGAGCGGAATGACAAAGTTTTCCTTTTTCAGCATGGTTTCCTTCCTCCGGGTCCTTGGAAGGACGGTATGTTTTTTGGAGCCAGTTCACCAGTTTCTGCTTTTTCATACAAGGGCCATTGGGATAAACTAATTTGGAGGGAACAGTTCTGTCACAAACACTTGTCTCCCGACCCGTAAATACAGCTTCCACGTTTTCTGGAGATCTGACTTGACTCCACTCGGCAAAACACTGTCATTTTCGGAGAGGCATCTCGGACAGCCTGCACCAACGTGTTCCCGGGTATTTTCTCCTGCTTCCAGGAATGGATTTTTTTAATTTACTTTCCAATTGTTTATTGCTTATATCCACTAACGCGACGTTTTTTGCCTGCTGACCTTGTTACCACGATAACTGGATGGTGCTACGTTCTGGAAGGTGTTACCTCCTGGAAGGTACTACCTGGAGGTATAAGTGATTTTCAGGCTAAAATTTCATTCCATCCTATGTTTCTGAGGTGTTTTTTTTTTAATCACGAATTACATGTTAAGGGCTGCCAAATGATTTTTCTACATCAATTAGTAAGAGTTTATGTTTTTTCCTCTTCTTCTGTTATGAGGAAAACGCCTTCGGTTCATTTCTGAACACGGAGCCGACCTTGCGTTCCTGACGAAGCATCCTTGGCCGTGAGGTGCTCTACACCTTTGTTCGCGGCCACATCCCGGTTCCCCGTGGTTTGTGGAGGACGCTTCCGTCCGTGTTCATGAAGAAGACGGAACTCTGCGGTCCCCTTTCTCGGGGGACAGGGCGGGGCTGTGCTGAGAGCTAAAGAAGGGTTACCCTCCTCTCCATTTGCTGGCCCGGTGGGGGAGAAGCAGAGCTATTTCTGCCCGACATTTTTCTTCTGGGATTCCTGTGGATGCGGGGTTTACTTGGGGAAGGTTTTCTATTGTCTTCTCTAGTAGATTCAGAGCTCTCCAGAACCCGTATTTCTTCCTGAGTCGCGTTTTGCCCTGTGAGGCATGTATGAATTTTATTAATACTCACACGGATTTTTCCTGTTTACTCGTGTTGCATCTGTCACCGGCTTGTGGCCCCTTTTTATTACTGATGCACACCCTGGTCTTCACGTATCTGCTGATGGTGAAAACCCAGACCCCGAAATCTTTCCGCGTCTTCCAGTACAAGCGCTCGCGGCTCCAAACCCCAGTTTATGTGCACCTCCCCAGATTTTCACATTTCCTCACTTTCAGCGTCCCGCCGGGCCCCGCACGTTTCTTCAGGCTTTCCTCCTCGTCGTTCCTCAGCTGGGATCATTTCTGTGCATTGTAAGTTCACGGGCTTTTCCACCTGGCGACCCCAACCTGCCGCTGAGCCCGTCCGCTGGCGGACTGTTGGTTCAGCGTTTGTAGATTTGGGGCCTACGGTAGCCGTTTGGTTGCTTTTTACGGTTTGCTCTGCTCTGCTGAGGCTCTTCCAGACCACGCCTCTCTTTCCGTGTCCCAACACGCTTCCTTTTAATTTCTCTGGCGTATTTATAATAACCGCGATGGGAGTTTTGTCTGATGCTCCTAACATCTGCGCCGTGCCGGGATTCGGTCTCCATTGGCTCCCTTTTCCAGCCGTAATAGGCGACGTCTTCCCATTTCTGCGCGTGTCTAGGGGTCTCCTGCCCGGGGACGCTGTGCACCTGTGCTGGGCGGCCGTGGCCGTGACCACTGCGGGTTCCACCTCGCGCCGTGTCTTGTCGGCAGCTCTGTGGGGCGGGGTCAGGATTTGTGTGTGCCGCTCCGGGGCCGGGCTCGCCCTGGGCTCCGTCCTTCCTTCTGGGGTCACGGGCTGAAAGAGGCCCCGACACCATGGTCTCCCTCCCACCCTCCCAGCTGCTCACTCAGCGGAGCCCCCGCCCGGCCCACCACCGGGGACCCCAGACCCATTTCTCAGGACCCTCCACTCTGACCCCAATGGCCCTGTATCCGGGACACGTCCTCAGACCACAGGCTGGGTTCCCCGCACGTGCGGCCTCGGCCACCTGCCCCTGGCCGGCGGTGGTCATGACGGGGGTGCTGGCACACAGCTCGGGGAGACCCTTCCTCACTGCGTTGCGTGGTGGAGGCTCCCAGCCCCCTGGACATTTACGAGAACTTGACAGGGGCCGGAGGTCCCTCTCAACATGGTCGGCGGGGGGAGGCGAGCCCACAAAACGCTGTGGAGAACTGCCCGCCGGGGAGGGCAGGAGGCCCTTAGGGGACAGGAGAGGGACGCCGCCCTGCGACTGTTCGGGAGAGCCAGCGGTCAGGCAGAGGACGAAGGCGGGAGGCACGTGCCGTCCTCCATGAAATCAGCCCTGTCTACGCAGGGGTCCGAGCTGCGGCAGGGCCCGGAGAGCAGAAGACGCCCCCCCCCCACCCCGCCCTGGGCCAGGGCTGGGGCCTTGGTCTCCGGCATCCACGGGGCCGGGTCTCCGGTGAAGGACGAGCACGCGGGCCTCGCGCCTGGAGGAGGCTGGACGGCAGGGTCGGGCTGGCCCTTCCCCTCCCCCTCGGGCACCAGACGGAGCGGCTCTGCAGAACACATTTTAAATGCGGGTGTTTATCAAAGGTGGAAAAAGAAACTAATTATGTGACATGAAAGATGTTCCTTCCTCAGTTTCTAGACCGAGGGCTCTCTCTGAGCAGCTGTTAAGCAAAAACTTTCATCTTGTTTATTACAGATGACAACCGCACGCGTGTGAATCATCTCACACATAAAGTAACAAGCTGACGACTCATTGCTTGGCCTGTTGAAATCTGGTCACGGCCAAGTCCTGTACATTCTCCCTGGCTTTCCTTCAAGCAGCTGGCCGATTTGGGGACAGAGAAATCCGAGGGGACACCCTGCAGGTCCGGGAATGACCCGTGCTGGCCTCGCATCACCAAGTGCTCCGTTTGTGCAGTGCGGCTCCTGGTCTCCTGGACAAGGAAGCACAACCCCACGGCACTGCGCTATCGAGAGCCGGTCAGAACGCCCCCTGGATCTCGGATGGGGTCGCGATGCCCAGAGCCGGTCAGCGCTGGGCTGGTGGGAGCTGCAGCCCGAATGTCCATCGGGCCAGCTGGCCGCCACATGGGGGGTTGGAGGAACCCGGGTGCCCGGAGGCGGGGGGAGGGGACTCTGAACCCCCGGACTCCAGCGTCCCTGTGCTGTGAGCTGCTTTCCTAAGTGAGTGTGGCGGCCGGAGTCCTGGGGCGCCCGGGCCTGCCGCTCCCCGTTACTCAGGCCGCTCTGTTCAGAACCCCTTGCCTTTGAAATGCTAATTGTCTGATTAATCACTCTTTCCACTTCTTCCCGGGGTTTTTTCAATCCTCACACCTCAAGGGCCTTCAGCTCTCATACAAGGATCGCAGCGTCCACCCCCTGCCCAGCCCGAAACCGCCGGCAGCTGCAGACCTTCCGCGCACAGGACGGCGGACATGAAGCCCCCACCATGGACACTGAGCCGGGTGGGCAGGGCAGGTGCACAGCAAGGCCCGGCCTTGGCGTTCACTGACCAGGAAGCTCGGAGAAGCATCTCCCCTTTCTGGGCCTCAGTTTCCCCCTTTCAGTCAAGGAAACTGGGGCGCCACCTCTCTGCGCCCCCCCTTTCTGGTCCTGGGACGCCCAGTTAC
Source organism: Herpailurus yagouaroundi (assembly GCF_014898765.1). Lineage (NCBI taxonomy): Eukaryota > Metazoa > Chordata > Mammalia > Carnivora > Felidae > Herpailurus > Herpailurus yagouaroundi. Next base: position 1,232,710 of record NW_024412413.1, on the reverse strand, counting down.
TCCTCACGGGCTTACGGGGAGGGTCAAGCTTCACGAGCTGCGTGTGTCCGATGCCCCCCCTACAACGGGGTTTGTCCCGCACCGAAGGGGTCCCACGTTCCCCCCGGGGCGTGTTTCTGGAGTTACCGCATCCGGGGCCTGGAGACCGACGGCGTCCCAGGGAAAGGCTGTCCCTCCCCTGCTGTCCGACCCCAGCTCTGGCCACCCTGGCGGGGACGCGCTGGGTCCCAAAGAGCCTGTGTGGCTCTGCTTACGCCACGCCTGCCTGTGAGACGGTAGCAGATGGCACACGAAGGCACCAGCGACACCCCCACCTGGGCAGAGCACCCGTCCCCGCCCCAAACCAAGGCCTCCCCGGCTAGTGCGCCTGTGTGGTCGTGCTGGGCGGTGTGAGCAATAGGTGGGGTGTGTCACTTGGGATGTATGCGTGTGGAGGCCCAGCTGCACCCCATCCCCTCCCGGGTCCCCGAGGCCGTGGGGAAGGAGGGGACCGGGAATGGCCCTGACAGTGGCCGTGTGGCCTGCACCCCCTGCCCCCGCTCGCTGCCCAGCAAGCCGCCAAAGCCGCCTTGTCAGGACAAATCCCCTGACAGGGCACGTGGCATGGACATCACTTAGAAATGCTCGTCCGCGGGGCACCCTAGACCCCCGGGGACCCGGGGCCACGCCGGGGACGGCTCCACAGCCTGGCGCATGCCCACTGCTGGGTGAGATCGGGGCCCCGTGTCGCGCAGGGAGGATGCGGGCGGAGGCGGGCCGGCTCTCCAGGGCGTGGGCTTCACCGTGCGCTCGGCCTCTCGGCTGACCTGACCCCAGGTGCTTCCTCCCGGCCCCCGGCGTGGGTGGCCCTGGAACCAGGCGCGTCCACTGTGCTCTTCTGGCCGTGGAAGGCCCTGTGGGTCGCTGCTGACCCCTGTGACGTCCACACGGGCAGGCGAGGACACAGGAACGGAGCCACGGGGACAGGAATGACCAGAAGCAAATCAGCCCTGGACCTGGAGGCTGGCACTCCTGTCACCAGAGTCCCCTAGGAAGCCAGGGAACAAACCCCCAGCGCTGCCCTCCCCGCCTCCCGGTCTGTCCCCGCCATCAGCTCGGACCCAGGGGCAACGCCGGCCTTCAGCCGGGATGAGCTAACCACTCCTTATGGACCCTCCACACCGGCCACGGTCCCGCCAGGGAGGCTGAGCTCTGTCACCGGCCACAGAGCCCACGGACGCCCCGACGTCATCCGCACTCAGCACACCCAGCGCCCCACACGTCAGCGCTGGTCCGTCTCCTGGGAGAAGCCGCTGTGCACACACGTGTCTGTTCCACCCTTCACGGCCCCTCCGTGGCCCTCGATCCCAGGAGACGCGAGCGCGGTTCCCGAACACACAGCACCCAACACACCACCAGCAGCACCAGCAACCCCGCAGAGAAAAACCAACAGAGACGCACATGGGGTGAAGGCCGGTGCCCTCGGGCGCGTCTGCAAGGACCTGCCCCGCGAGCTCCCGTCCGCTGACGCCCAGGGGCCCCGGGCCGACGGCGGAGAGGTCAGGACGCGCCCCACCTGTGAGGAGCGCCCACAATCTTGCAGGCGATTCTCCCCACACGGATCCCGTCAGGCAAGTCCTGTCGGCGGCGGGACCGTCGGTGGCGGGTCATGAATGACCGGGCTGTCAGGACCCCGATGATTTCCGCCTCGCCCTGGTGCCCGCGCCCAGGGGCCCCGGCCTTGGCTCTCTGGCCGCTCCTATCGGCCTCCAAGGACTTTCCTTCTGTGACTCGGAAAGTGAACTCAACCCACATTAGCTCTGAAGTCATAAATCAAGACAGCACGAAGGCTTTGTCAGAAGACCCCCGTGAGCCCGCAGTGCCCCCTCCCTGGAGACCCTGCCCTCCCGGCCGGCGCTCCAGGGGCTGACTGGGTACGTCCAGCCGCGGGGTCAGTGCCCACACCTGCTCTCTGTGGGGAGGAGACCAGCCCTGGCCTGGGCATTCAGAGCAAAGAGCCTTTTATACACACAATAAAAATGCAAATTAAATTATAAATGCATCGGGAAAAAGATCCCATCTTTCAAAGCATCAGTCCGCTTCCGCTTTCCTCCAAAGACCTCCCTAAAAATGTCACCACATCTGTGACTGTCCCAGACGACTGACAGGCTTTCCTCCTACATTAAGTGAAATAACAGCATCTTATCGGTCAACAAAAAGACGTCTGTGCCTTTGGGCGACAATTAGATCAAGGTTGGATTTGCACTTGGCTTTAATTACTAATAGATTAATCTGGGCCTAAAAGACCGTCTGTAATTAGCATTTTGTTGATTGATTTGTTGCAAAGAAATGACCCTGATTATGTTCTTAGTAATCAGTTTATAGCTAATTGCCTTTCTTTCATTAAAATATAAAGAGACATCCATAAAAAGTGGTCAAGGTGTGTGGGTATCGTAAACCACCCCGTCACCGTGGCTGGTGGCTGTCACAGACGGCCTCTTTGATTGTCATGGAGATCTAATTATTCAGTGAATTAGGGATGTGACCTCCAAGGCAAGGCCGGGTGGGGGGGGGGTGTGGCTTCCAGAAATCGGTCCCCGAGGGAAGGCCGAGCCAGCACCACGGCCAGAGGCTGATTTATTGTTGACAGAAAGGCCAGCGTCAGTAGACTGTAATTAAAGGCTCGCACACCGCTCGAAAAAGGCAAAATATTCAGAGACTGCAATTAAATCCTGGGCAGGGATGACGCCTAATTAGGTGTAATCTGTGTCTCTCTGGATAAAGACTAAACAAAGCAATTCCCAGAGAGGCAGGGACCAAGAGGGAGACATTCATACTTTAAGCAAAGACCAGAGGCTGACGGGGCTCGCGGGCTCTGCCACCCTGCGAGGCTCGTCCCCACCAGAAAGTCATCGCCACCATCGTCACCTGCCGCTTGAAAACCTCCGGGTGACTCACGCGGGTGCAGGAGAAGTTTTCGCGGCCAGACAGGTTGTGTCTGGGGGAGCAGCGTCCACCGCGACACCCCACGGCGCGCCCCCCCATGGTGCCAGCGCCCCCACACAGCACCCCCCGCCACGGCCCCCACTGCAATGTCCTCCACGACGGCGTCCAGGCCCGAGGGCTGCGGCAATAGTGTTTTCTTCCACGTGCGCACGGAGCACAAGCAGACAGGTGTGGACGAGCGAGGTCGCCTCGCCGGTGACGGTGAGGGCCCGCTGCTGCCTACCCGAGCCCGCGGTGACTCACGTCCCCCAGGGCCATCCTTACCCCCCTCACGGCCCGTGTGGCATCCGGAGGGCACCCGACCAGGGGACCAGCTTGGGGCGGCCGTGACAAAGTGCCCACCCTAGAGGCTTGAAACAACCCAACTCTAGTCTCTCGAGTCCCAGAGACCCGACCCGGAGATCCGGGTGTGGTGGGTGGATCCCTCCGGAAGCTCTGGGCACAGTGTCCCCTGGCCGTGGTGGCCTGTGTGTGTGTGTGTGTGTGTGTGTCAGCGTGTGCAAGCACATATTGTGTGTGTTGAGTATGTGAGCATGTGTGAGGATGTGTTCATGAGCGTGAGAGGATTGTGTGAGCGTGTCAGAACACGTGTGAGCGTGTCAGAACACGTGTGAGCATGGGAACCTTGTTGTGAGCACTGAGTGTGTAAGCCTGTGTGTGAGCGTGAGCGCGTGTGCAAGAGTGAGCATGTATGTGTGAGCACTGTGAGTAAGCCTTGTGTGCGCGTGTGTGCGAGAGCATGAGCGTGTGAGAGCACATGTGTGTGTGAGCCTATATGTGTGAGCACTGTGAGTGTGTAAGCCTTGTGTGAGCACATGTGCAAGAGTGTGAGCGTGTGTGTGAGCATGTGAGAGCACGTGTGAGTGTGTGAGCCTATATGTGTGTGAGCACTGAGTGTGTAAGCCTTGTGTGTGTGGAAGTGTGAGTGTGTATGTGTGAGCACTGTGAGTGTGTAAGCCTTGTGTGCGTGTGTGTGCAAAAGTGTGAGCGTGTGTGAGCGCTGAGTGTGTGAGCCTGTGTGAGAGTGTGAGCACGTGTGCAAGAGTGTGAGCGCGTGAGTCGTGTGCACGCGTGTGCAAGAGTGTGAGCGTGTGTGCAAGAGTGAGTGTATGTGTGAGCGCTGATTGCGTAAGCCTTGTGCGAGCGCGTGTGCAAGAGCGTGAGCGTGTGTGTGAGCACGTGAGAGCACGTGTGAGTGTGTGTGAGACTATATGTGTGTGAGCACTGTGAGTGTGTAAGCCTGTATGTGTGAGCATGTGAGTGCACATACGTGAGAGCACGTGTGCATGAGCGTGTGAGCACGTGACTGACCTTCGCCCTCAGCTCCGGCCCCGCCTGTGGGATGGGAGGAGGCCACGTCTGCGGCCACGCCGCTCACCGTTCCCGACCGTGGCCGCGCCCCTGCGGAGCACGCGAGGGCTCCAGGTGCGCAGATGTCCCTCGGCCGGAGGTGACAGTGTGACACTGTGTGTGTCGGGCCTGCTTCTTCCTGTGCGTCGGGGCGGGAGCCCCCGGGGGCCGGGGCTGGAGCGGCGAGAAGATCACCGCGTTCTGAAGGTCGTGGAGACGCTTCCGGCATTTCACGAGTGGAGTCCGTGCGCAAAGCTGTCCCCTTCCTCCGTTCGGTCTACAGTTTCTGCTGGGAAAAGTCGCTAATGTCAGGAGATGATATTCGGAATCCGTTCATAATAAGGTTTTCCTTCAGTTTATTGGATTTACGTGGATCGTGCTAATAGATTTTCGGGTTTGGAACGGCGTGCGCTTTGCTGGCGAAGCTTGGTTTAATTGTGAGGTGTCAGTGTCTCGCTCCATCGCTAAACCGATCTGCAGACGGTCGTCCGGGGTGGGACCCGGCTGTCGGTGCGTCTGGTCGTGCGTTTCACGGTGAGGTTTTCGCACGCCTCGGGTTTTGAGAGCGTCATCCGTCTGGGTTTGTAAGATAAATCGGGGGCTTTGTCTTCTTCCGGAGACTCGGACATTCTGAGCGGCACTGCCCTGAACTCTCCCTAAAGGCTGGGAAGGCGCAGCTGGGAGCCGGACGCTCCCGTCCCTCCGGCCCACGCTGCCCGAGGCCTGGGCCACCGCACCCTGCTCCCCGCGGGCCCCTCTCCCTCTCCCCTTCCGGGTCACCCCCCCCCCACCCTACCACATCCCCAAGGGCCATCTCCCCCCCCCCACCCCCAGAGGGCCCCTCTCCCTCCTCCTGCTCCCTGGGGACCCCTTCCATCATTTATTCTGTGTTCCACCCCATTAAGTGTGGCTTCTGTCTTTCGGGGCATAGTTTTTCCCTGAAGACGTTGCCGATTTGCACTGATCTGTGTCTTTCTTCACCGCAAACGACAGCATTTGTGGCGTTTTCCCCACGTGCCCGCTCATCCTGGCTCTCGGCCTCTGGTGCAGACGGGCCTCCCGGTCCAGCTGCCCATCCTGCTGGACGGCTCCGTCCAGGGTCAGTCCCGGGACCAACCAGGTGATGCCGTGGGAACAGACACAAGCGGAGGTCTGCTTCCCTCCACTCGGCACCTGCTGCCTCCGCCGCCACCCGCCGTGGGCACCTCCTGGGCCCTGCACCCCAGCACCCTGTATCTTTCACAGCACACCTGTGGATTTTGTTCTCGACAGTACATGTGTTCGCTTATTTTTCTGTGGACTTTTAAAATGCTAAGACAGAGGGACGCCTGGGGGGGGCTCAGTCGGTTAAGCATCCGACTTCAGCTCAGGTCATGATCTCACAGTTTGTGGGTTCGAGCCCCACATCGGGCTCTCTGCTGACACCTCGGAGCCCAGAGCCTGCTTCGGATTCTGTGTCTCCCTCTCTCTCTGCCCCTCCCCTGCTTGTGCTCTGTCTCTGTCTCTCAAAAATAAATATCCATTAAAAAAATCTTTATAAATAAAGTTATATTGAAACACAGCAACACACATTGGTTTACATATTTTCTGTGGTTGCTTTTGCACAAAATAATAGCAGAGTTACATAGCAGAGGCCCATGCGGCCGCTGATGCTTAAAATGCTGCTATCTGGCCCTTTACAGAATCAGCCACATGTTGGGCCGTAAAGATGTCTCGGTAAACGTCAAATATTCACATGTTCTAAGTGTGTTTTCTGACCACAACAGAAGTAACCTAGAAATCAATGAGGTAAAGACTTGTAGAAGATGTTTACCTGTTTGGGAGTTACACAGAATACTACGAAATAACCCATTGCTCCATGAAGTCACAAAGAAATTAGAAACCATTTTAAACAAGCAGCTTCGTGATGATGAAATGTGTTTAAACCCTCAGCTGAGCACATTGTAAAGGTCTCACTGGCTGGAGTCCATGATCCGAACCAGGCAGCATCCCAGGCATCGGACAGAGGGGCTCCGAGGAGCTGTCCGACAGGAAGGACTCCCGCAGCCTGGAGGCAGCGGGCCCGGAATGAGGGAGTTATCCTGGGAAAAACAGGGGGCCGGCTCTCCCCAGCTTGCTTTCCGCGGGGGCGGGCAGGAGTCCGGCAGGCGGAGCCTCACCAGTCCTGACCAGTCCTGACCAGGCAGTTCCCGACCGACCAGCCTAAGATTCCACTTCGGGGGGAGCCAAACCTTATGTTGGTGTCATGTCACCTTATGTTGGTGACGTGGCACTCAGCATAAGCCACTCCTTCGGGCCTATTGTCTTGTTGTTAACCAATGCAACTTATTTGCAGCTGAAATAATAGTTCGAAGGAAGTGTAGGTCCTGAAGCCCTTATGTTACTGAAGGGTAAAAGCTAAAAGTCAATAGTCTAGCTCTGTATCCCCCAAAATTGGAAAATGTACAGCAAATTAGACTCAGGGAAGGCAACGAGAAGGAAATAGAAATCAGTCGCCCAACAGGAAAATCAACCAAGACAGATGTTAGCTTTTTGAAAAGTCCTATTAATGGGGCGCCTGGGTGGCGCAGTTGGTTAAGCGTCCGGCTTCAGCCAGGTCACGATCTCGCGGTCCGTGAGTTTGAGCCCCGCGTCGGGCTCTGGGCTGATGGCTCGGAGCCTGGAGCCTGTTTCCGATTCTGTGTCTCCCTCTCTCTCTGCCCCTCGCCCGTTCATGCTCTGTCTCTCTCTGTCCCAGAAATAAAAATAAACGTTGAAAAAAAAAATTTTTTTTAAAAATAAAAAAAAAAAAAGAAAAGTCCTATTAAAATGATCGATAAAAATGTACAAGTAAAAGGCACACGTTACCATGGATACCTCTGCAGATCCTGGGGACATAAAATAAGTCATAAAGGGAAACTATGCCAGCCAGTTTGACCACGTGGATGAAACAGGTCCCCCCCACCACCCCCAAGGAAAAGCACAATTTACCAAAGCTGACATGGGAAGAAACACAAGATCTGAAAGCCTTGATGTCTAGCAAATAAGTTTAATCTGCAGTGAAAAACCTCTCAAAAAAATACCTTCAGGCCCAGACAGCTCTATTGACAAGTTCGTCTAATCACGTGAATGTGGGTAGTAGCAACAGGCACATCTTCCAGAAGTACGAACAGAGGCAGCACATCCCAGAGTCAGGAGGCCAGCACGGCCCTGACGCCGAAACCTGGCAAGAATTTATGATGCGCAAGGACCACAGAACAACTCATGGGCATGGAAGTTAAAGTCCCAAACAAAACATTAGTAAATTGAGTTCGGCAAGTTGCAAAATGTGGGATACATCACGAACAAGCAGATTTAATTCCAGAAATGCAAAGGTAGTTTAACGTTAAAAGAAGAAATTGATGTGGTTCACCCCACTGACAGCAAAGGAGAAGATTCACACAATCGTAATGGAGGATGCAGAAAGTTATTCGATAAAACGCAGCATCTACTCACGTTAAAAGCTCTCAGCAAACAGAAATGGAAGGTAACCTATTAGAAAGCCATAGCAATTAAGGCTGTTTGGCATCCGCCTTAGCATCGAAAAGCGCCTCAGTAATGCATGGAGAGCCCAGAACCAACCACCCATACGTGGCCGCTTAGGACAGAGGGGACCTTGTGGAGTGATCTTGCCAAATTGTGTTTCCATCAAATCGGGGGAAAGAAAGTGAATCCTTACTCCTGCCCTATATCATCCTGGAAAATGAGTATTTCCACACGGATTGTAGATCTGAATGTTGTGAAAGAGAAAACAAAACAAAAAGATTATAGAGGAAAACATAGAAAACCTTTGACCTTTAATTGGACAAAGGTTTCTAACCTGGCCCCCCAAAGCACTCACACCACAAATAAAAGGTAGAGATTGGCGAACATTCAAATGGAAAACTTGTGTCCCTTAGAACACGGCTGTCAGAGAGTCAGCAGAGGCCGGCGGACAAGAGAAGAGAATACTTCCGTGAACCACGACCTGTGGCCAAAATCCACAAGGAATCACCGCCAACCGCGTTCACAGACCTCACGAATGTGACGCAGAAGCCGCCAGACCGAGGGTACAAACTGGAAGATTCCACGGACGGGTGCGAGGGCAGGCATGGCAATGCCACGGGTCACGTCTGGGCGGGGCCGGAGATGCCCCCAGCTCGTTGTCTGGCTGCCGGATGTTCGCTTGGTGAAAACCCGCTAGGTGCACTCAGCGGGACCCCTGGTCGGCTCCCCAAAAGGCCCCTGCCGTGAAGCCCGCCTCCCTTCCCCGGCCCTACCTGCTCCTCTTTCCCATCCCCAGATGGGCTCTGCTGGAGGAGACAAAACGTGTGTCCCGTGGCTCATGAGAACAAGGTCCCTTGAACTCTCCCGCTCAGGGTCCTGCAGGGCCGGCGGCCGGGCCTCCCTCTCGCTTCCTCTTTCTCGTCTGGAGTGAAGCCGCCACACTGGGCCCGGTGGCCCTGCCCGTGCGCGGTCGTGCTGCTGGGGCAGAGGCGTCCCCGGCTGGCCACTGCCCGTTTGTGTGGCCCCTTCCTAAACTGCCACCTTGTTTCCTTGGGCCGTCGTGCAACTTTTGTCATCACCTTGTTTCGATTTGTAGAAACGTTTCCCACGCACAGTATGTTCATCCTCTGTCAAGTGACCCCCGAATATTTATCTGTTTGCTGGCTTCTCACTGCTGTTTCCCGACACGGAAGTCATCGGTAGGTGCTTACCTGGGCGTCAGATGCTTTCCTTTGGCCGTGGGCGCTGTGTTTGCAGTGAGTTTCCCAACCGGATATCTTGTGAAGACTATTTCCCATTCACTTCCTTTAGGAGAATCCCGGAAATATGGTTTTCCCCTACTACATGCAGAGAACAGTGTTCTGGCTGAGGTAGGAGCCGACTAGCTCTGTGGTCCAGCCTGGGAACCCCACTACCTTTACGTCAGATACTCTGCATTTCACGATGACTCCTCAGTGGCTCCCGAACGCCCTGGTCTGCGTCTAGACCTTCGAGGCCACCACCGGCTGTGGGCATGGTCTTCTCCGGACGCACACAGTCCTGCCCCCCCGGGCGGTGCGGACAGGGGGGCAATGCTCCTCACGAAGCTCCCGCAGCCGGGGGGGGGGGGGCAGTGACACCGTTGTACGTGGGGTGGTGCTCCTGATGCGGGCGCTCCCCACGCCGAAGGGCCCCACGCTGGAGAGTCACGGCCACCACCTCTGTCCCTCTCCCTCGTGTGCTCCCTCCCGGCTGCCTGGAGCAGGGCTGAGCGTGGGTCCCGCTTCGGTTCTCCGTTTCCTTCCCTTCGGACTCAGACTCCGGAGCTGCCCCCCCACCCCCCTCCAGTCGGGAGGAGGTGTGGCCAGAGATGGTGGGAGGGGGGAGGCAGAGGTGGGAGGCGGGGGGGGGGGGGCGGGAGGCGGGAAGGCTCCATCGAGGGCCCCCGTGGGAGGGGCCCCGGCTTTCAGCTCTCCTGGGACTGAGGACCTGCTTCCTGCACCTTCCCATCCCCCGTCGCGGCCCCTCCACCTCCCGATGAAATCAATTATCTCATTGCTACAGTCAGTTAAAAGTGAAATTAAATGGATTCTGAACATTAATAACAGGCCGTAATAAGACAAACTACCTCTTAATGATGCATAGAACCCTGATGAAAATAAATTTCCTTTTGGGGCGTGTGTGAGTCAGGTGGGAGAGGGAGTTTTATCTGCTGAATTGAAACGAATATTGATTGCACAGCTGATAATTAATGGTAGCGATTTTTGATTAAAAATGAGTTCATTTAGCAAACAAGTGGAGTGTGGGAGCGTATCACGTCTAAAAATAGAATCGAGAAGAAAGGCTCCTTGTTACGGGCAGGACGGCAGGATTACAATGCCTGTTCGGAGCCTCACGCGGATGCCTCCAGAGCCGAGATGAGCAGAGCCGTCCAGGCGCCCTCGTCCTGCCCAGAATTACCCGCCGTGGAGCAAAGGATGGGCCGGGAGCCACCGGCAAGACCGAGGGCACGGGGTTGGGGTGGGGGCTACCAGTCAGGTGCTTCTTTCCGGAAATCCTGTGTCGCGGGCGGATTCGGCAAAAACAGGACAAGAGAGGGTACGAATCTTGGAAGTTCTGTACCAAGAAAGGCCTCCCACCACCACAGGGAATCTCATCCGTGTTCTGTGTATGTGTCGCACACGTGTGTGCACACACGTGTATGCACGCTCACACACGCGCACGAGAAATAGAAAGCAATGTTGACACAGCTACATAAAATGAGAGACGCTTCTGGTTCAGAAAAGCTGAAATGCTAGATCCGGTGTTAACACCCCTTGTAAAGTCAGGGCTCCGCCAGCAAGGGGGTCAGGTAACGGCCTGGGTCCGGGGACAGTGACGGGGATAGCCCGGGACCCGCCGTCAGTGCCACGGGAAGGCAGGGCCGGCGGGAAGCCGCGCTCAGCTCCGCGTCCCGTGGGCTCCGCCGTGTGCTGGGGCGGGGGACGGGGTCTGGGCCCTCCCGGTTCGGATTCAGGATGAGACCCCGGAAAAGCCGGGACGCCCAAACGGCGGCAAGACAAAACAAAACGAGACCAGGGGGCATGAACTGAAAAAAGGCGAGTTTCCACAGGAAATGGTGGCTGTTCTCAGCCAAGGCTCTGAGTGAAACGGAATAAACCGAGATGAAGTCTCCGCCCAGGAACGTGCAAGAGTGAATGAACCCAGTGTGAACCGGGGCTCTGGGTGGTGAGGGGTCACCGCGGGTCCCTCGACTGTGACAAGCGTCCGTCTGGTGGGGCTGGTGGAGGCGGGGCCCCGGGGGAGGGGGGGTTCCCTGGAAACGGGATCCCTCTGCTCCTTACCCCCGGCCTGGCTGTAAACTAACACTGCTCTTTAAAAAACTGCCTTTTAAAACTTTGCAAATAATTTTTTCACAAGATGCCCTCACCTCTGGCCCCAGAGCGCCCTCACCTCACAATGATGCCTGATGCAAACACACAGTTAGGCCGGTTTGCGTTTGAAATTCACTTTCTTGTGCTGTCCCCACGAAGAAAAAGGAAGGGGAGGAAGGAAAGCCAAATACTGAGTTTAAAGAGGGCCGAATTGGCACTAAGCAATTAGCAGAGGCAAGCGTGGGGGTGCCTGGAGGGTTGTACTTCGCACATTATTCAAGGGAGGACGAGATTATAATTAAAAATCACAAAACTCATAAAAGGAAAAGCCACCTGAAGAGTGAGTCAGGGGAGACACAGAAATGCAAAACCGGGCCAGCAAAGCCTGAGGACATTGGAAGTCCAATTCGGAATTTAAATAAGCACACTTAATAAGTTCAGAGGAAGAGAGAGAGCTGAACACGCGAGGGGGACGAGGGGCCGTCGGAACCAGAAGAGCGTCTGTAAAAGAATGAACCAGAACTTCTAGGAGGAGTTCAAAACATAAGTACTGGAATTTAAGAGTCTGTTCAATACGACGGAAGTAAACCGAAAGAGCGTCACCCAAAAGTTTCCCAGAGAAGCAGAGCCAACCGGACAGGAATGCAGGCAAAGCCAGGGAGGTTGAGGGACGGGTGGAGACGGACAGACCGACGGACGAGTGTCGGGGCCCCAGGGAGGGGTGGGCGTCCGAATGGAAGACACAGAGGGAACAGCATGTCGCCCGGAGCAGAGGACGGGAGCCAGCAGAGCCACGTGCGAGAAGCACGAGGGCCCCGGGGAGGCTAAGTCACGGAAGTCCACACCGCACTCCTCCTGGTGAAACCACAAGCCACCCGCTCAGCCCGATCGGCCACAGCCGCGGAGGCGGGACGGGGTCCACCCGGGCTCCCCCCAGCAGCCCCGGAGGCCGGACGACGTGGAAAAAGGGGTCTTTAACGCGCAGGAGGAAACCCCTGACCCACCAGGATGTGAACCTGTGGTAAGACGGCGGTTAAGGAGAGAACACGACGGCATTTTCAGAGCGAAACTGAGAGTTTCGCGACCCACCACGAAGTGCAGCGCTATTGAATTTCAGAGCCTTGTGTTCCAGAAGATTCTGGGAGGGAAGTATGGTAGCTGCCGGCTAGCATGTCTTCTCCTGTCACCTCTAGCAGCGGCCGACAGAGACCGCGTAGGCACGGTTGGCAACCGAGCGTCCCTGGCGTTCATGGCCCTGCGCCGGCCTCAGCTGTCCCCCGGCTCACGTCCTCGCCGCGTTCAAGGTCCTTGCAAACACCTCCAGGTCCGAGTGGCCGTCACCCCCCGGCTCCCCGCTGCCCGCATTCCTCTCGATGGTACTTACCAGCCCCCGAGCCTGCACCGCCGTGTCTCCAGAGCCTGCCTCCGTCCACACGGGGACTCGTCTGGGCCACCGCTGTCTCCCCCCCCCCCCCCGACACGGAGACGGGGCCTGAGGCACTTCCCGAGCTTGACGAATCCTCACTGAAGGAGGGCATCGTTCCGCGACGTCTTCAGCAGGACCTGGGAGCAGAAACGAGCAGTAGTCTGACACGCGAGGAACGAGGTCGGGCGAGGCCCAGAGGCTGCGGTCGCCCCCTCAGAACAGGACCCCGGACCGGAACCTAGACCCGCATGACCCCGGGACGTGAGCGAGGCGGCCCCGTGGATGCTCAGACACGTAGGCCGGAAGAGAGGCCGGAAGGCAGGACCACCGAGCAGAGGCAGCTGCCCGCCCCCCCCCCACCCCACCGCAGGACCACATCCCCGCCTCCCGCCTCCCCTGGAGCACCCACGTCCACCCCCAGCCTCCCCTCGTGGGTCACAGGCTGCTCCCCGGCCACTCCTCTGTCAGGCTGCCCCTCCCTCCCGGTGACAGCCTCCCCATGCCTCCCACGACCACCGTGGCGCTAAGACGGGCCTGGCACCACAGTGGGGGCGTCTCTGAGCGTGTGGACCAGACTGTGCTCTCCGTGGGAAGGCAGCTTCCTTACCGCGAGTTCACTCAGAATCAAAACCACAAGGAACCGGACATCCGGGGGTGGACGGACAGAAGGCCGGTATTTCGTGGAGCCTGAGTCAAAGCCCAGACGGCTCAGCCCAGAATCCACACCTTCAGAGCCTAAGACCAAGCTGGTGGACGGACAGACGGATGGACAGATGGACAGGCTGCAGGAGGGAGGGAGGGAGGGAGGTTAGGGAAGGACAGACGGGTGGGGGGCATGTTTGATTTCACCGCACTGGACGGAGGATAAGGCACTAACATCCCCCGGGAAAGAGGTCCTATCCCTGCAGGTCCCCAAGGGCACCTCAGGACCCTTGCGCCATTTTGTGTGCGAAGTCATGACTCCAGATGGATCGAAGACCGCGAGGGGCCACGAGAGAGACTGGAGGAGGGAGGGCTGTGTTGCCCACACGCTGCACGTGGGGAGACGCGTGGCTTCACGCCAGAGACCGCGTCCAGATTTAAAGGAAAAGGCCCACGATGGACGGACGTTGTCGCACACGTCACAGCGAAGGCCCCTGTGTGTGCGAGCGTGTGTGTGCGAGCGTGTGTGTCCATGTACGCGTGCCCCTCCCCAGGGTGGGGACCCTCTGCGCGGGGGCTGCGGGGACACGGCGCCCCTCCCGGCCCCACCGCGGGTGGACGGTGCCACACAAGCACGGGACACGGCCTGCATCTGTGCGATCCCGGCCACAGCCCCGAGCGAAGGGCCGGACGCCCTCCCGCCGTGGGCAAGGGCCTGTGCCGCGTCCCTGTGACACAGGGCGTTTCCAGCACAGGACACGGGAGCTCCTGCAGCTGTGGATTCGGGACGCTGGAGGGCGGCGGGAGGGGGGAGCTCAGAGCCGGACGGAGACCCCGAGGGCCGGTGTTGTGTCCCCCTCTGTGCCGAGATTGCCCTGGGGGACAACGCCGGGCCCCAGCTGCCCCCTGGGAGCAGACGGACGGCCGTCCCCGCACTAGCCCTCGCCACTCGGCCTAGAGAGCGGCCACCGTGTCCAGCCCGGCACTTTGCGTGGGTCGTTTGCACAGGTTTCGCCTCGTCTGGGTGCGGCGACCCGGGCTCAGGCGCCGGGGACTCAACAGCCCTTCGTCACTCCAGCTCCACCCTTCCCGCAGCCCGAAGCCACCCGGCCTCGCGGGGCTTTGGGAACACGAAGCCGCACCTGTTGCGTGCGGTGCTGGGGCCCCGCGTCCGGGGAGGGACGCTGCTTCTCGTGTCTGGCCTTCGGCGTCCCGGTGGCATTCAGACGCGGCAAGCTACCCCTCCCTCCGGTCCCCCAGCCTCACCAGAGCCCGTCGGCATCAGCTGCAGATGGACGGACGGACACCGTGCCGCTACGAATTCGCACACGTGGTTTGTGTGTTTACTAAGCCAGAAAGGCTTTCCGCCACTTGTTGGATTTGGCACACAACGCCTTTCCTCTAAGATGTGAAAAGGAAGTGCAAGCACACCCACTGATACGTTTGATAAGCGAGGGCTGAAACCCCGTGCGTGCCTGGTGCCGTTGGGCCGGGGGCCGGGGGAGCAGGACCCTGGGGCTTGAGGCACAGGTGCGGGCTCTGAGCTCCGGTGACCCTGGCAGGCTGTCCACCTCCCGAGCCTTGACCATAAAATGGTACCAGCGAGACTCTTACAGAGCTGGCCGGCTGTGACCAAGCAGCTGGATTCAGCTTAACGGGGAAGTGGATGTTTCCTCCCAATGAACACATGTCAACACAATCTGGCCTCTGAGAGAATCCTGAGCCCCACGGTCTGTGTTCTGGGCTCAGAGGGTCCCCCTAAGATGCCCGAGGGCCCGTCTTCCCCACATCGACCCCGGTGCGGACGGACTGCATCTTAGGAGAGGCTGGGAGGAAGGTTCCTTTGTAGGCCTCTGAAATTTTTCACCCGACACACGGTGCGGCCCCGAGAGCTCATAATCTGTGGGGTTAGAATGGCAGGTGCATATTGTGGTCGCTCTAGATAAAATGTACTGGTGTGTGCAGGTTTCATGGCTAAGTACCTTTCTGTGAAAAGCTTTCATCACACAATTTCTTCCCTATCGTCGGGCTGTTCCGTATTATCTAGTGTAATTAGATTTAGACTTTTCAGCCAACCCCATGCATCACTTCAGCTATTTCGGAAAAATGAAGGAAACTTTCCAAATGTTTTCCATGTGATGCGGAGCCCAGGGGACTGGCTGGGCTTGGAGAATCTGTTTCCCTGCCCGTCGCCTCCCGGAGGGGCCCCTCCAGCGGCTCCCGCACAGGGGACCCACGGCCCACAGCCCCCACCTGCCCCGCGGCCTCGGAGCCTCGGCAAACAGGGCCCTGCTTTCTCCCCAGCTGCTCTGAATTCTAACCACATTGCGAAAACAAGAAGGGGTAGGGGGGAAGAGAGAGAGGAAAAACAATGTCTCTCTAAGTAAATGAGGCTGCGGGGCTTTGGGAACTTGCCAAACCCTTTCTATGAGGAGCTGTTATATCAGATTTCTCAGCAAGAAAGAAACAAGGAAATTAGTGTGCGGTTGAATTCAAGACTAAAATTAGCCATCTTGAAAAACAAATCCTGATAAATACAACCAGAATTTATGGCTAACATTACAGGCGGCACAGATGGCATTTGATGGCGTTCTATCTCAAGGGAGAGAATATTCCTTTTACATCAGAACATCAGCATTATAGGTTTAGGGATTATGGCGCAGAATCCTGCACGGTTTTGTATACACAACCAGCAAAGCTTGGGCCTGTCAGCTCTGGGAAGACGCTGGGCTCACATCACAAAGCAGGGGACCCGAAGGTCGTGGTGGCCGCCCCTCGACATCAGGCTGGCTCAGTGCTTCCTGCAGATCAAGCAGATCTCGTCTGGCCTTCAGAGACCCCCCAGCAGAGGGAACCACAACAGAGGACCACGGCTCTTACAGGTGCACGGCCGGCGGGCGCCCGACCCACGTTCTCACACTTCCCCGTTTCTCGCGGCCTTGCTCGGGGTCTCAGGGACACAGCTGTGCCTCCTGACACACGGGGAGGCGTCGGCCCAGTACAGATTTCATTGCATGAAGTTATTTTCTCCAACAAAGTGAAGACACGGGATAAACAATCTCCAAGAGGATGAGGTAGCCTGAGTCTCTGTGGCCATAGCATCTTCTGGGAGCTGGTCCAGGAGCATCTGGAGCCGCCTCCAGAGGCCCCAAAGCGTCTGTCTGTGCTGGAATCACGGCCAGACCTACCACAGGGAAAGGCGGCCAACACGCAGAGGGAACCCCAGATTTGGACATCCATGTCCGGGGGGTTTTCCAGCCCGCACGTGGATTCACCAATGGCAGGTTTCCATCCGGCTCCCGCGCGCCCTTCCCATCTAGGTAAGGTCCCACCCAGGTGGTCCTACCAGAGGTCAGTGGTCAGAGAAGGTGCACAGGTCAGAGAGGGAAGGATCTGCGTCCGGTCCCACAGGGACCTGCACGTCCGGCAACGCGGGCCCGCAAGGAGCTGGTTCAACGGCCCCCATAGAACGTCCTCCGCGCATCACTGCCCGGACTTGTCCGTGTGGCTTTTCAGTTTGGCTATTTCGGCCCCCAGATGCACGACACTGAAATAAAGCTTTGGATTTGTTACTTTTTTTGTCTTGTACCTGGAAATGGTTTTCGATTTACGGAAGAGTTGAAAAGGTGGTAAGGAGAGATCTCACATGCCTACGCCCAGCTTCCCACGATGCCGACACCTCTGACCTTGGTGTCTGTTAAAATCGGCCTCGTTTTCTCGTGGTATGTGTACTGACACTAACACACTGACGCGGACGGCGGTCCATGAGCCACGCACCGCGCACTGTGCTGATACTAGCCTGTGAGCTAAATGCAAGATTCGCCAGTTTTCCCTCAATGTCCTTCTCTGTTCCCGGACAGCACGTTCACTCGGGCATCACGACTCCTTAGTCTCCTCCGGTCTTGAGCACATCTGTCTTTCGTTTGATCGTGACCTGGACACTTTGGAGAGTTCTGGTCCCGTGTTTGGTAGAATGTCGCTCCACGTGTATTTTCCTGATGTTTTCCCCTGATTACGCTGGTGTACTCGTCTTGGGGGGAGAGCACACAGGTGTGGTGACCTTGTATCTCACCACGTTGGGGCACATGCCTAAGACGTCATGACGGTGACAGCCGCCTTGACCCACGGTTGAGGGGGTGTCTGCCCAATCCCTCCACTGCCACCATGGCTCTTTTCTGGCCTTCCGGTTTGTTGGAAATGAACACTATGTGCAACCACACAGCAGCGTGGAGAGGGCAGGGGAGAGAAGCAGAGGCCCGGGGCACGGCAGGGCCGGGGTGCGCAGAGTAGAGACACATATTAGAAAGAGTTCCGAAAGGCCATGCGGTCCTGCGGGGAAGTGATGTGATTCAGTTAGCGATGTGGGAGCCTCCGGCCAGCAGCTGTGGTGTGAAGGTGTGAGAGGCAGGCAGAGGGAGGCGGGTTACCAGGGTAGCTTTGGTGGGGGGGGGGGGTGGTTTCCTCCTCTTCTGCATCTCTGGACAAGCTCCCACCTGTGTAGCGCTACTGGACTTGTGGCCCTCCAAGACCCACCCCCCAAGCTCACCTTGTGTTTCCCTGCCCTGGAATCAGCCATTTCCCTCTAACCAGCCTGCGGTACTTAGAAGCCAAGATCAGGGCAGTGGGTGTGCTCACTGCTACTGGGGTGTCACTGCTTCCAGCCATGGCTGAGGACAGGGCTCGATTCTACACGTGTGTGTGTCTTTCTGGTGTCTGCATAGGCTACAGCTCCAGAGTGCACTCTAGTCTTCTCTCTTGCTTAAGTAGAACTGCTTCTCAGACAGCGACAAGTCCCACGCTCATTACTATTTACTCACTTGTTCAACATACGGCAAAATAGTGTAGAGTACGCTCGCGTCTTTACCTTTCTGCTGTGCGATCAAAACACCCTCCCCAAAGTTACCTTCACCCTTTCCTCTTCTCCCCACCCCTACAGCAGGTTTATGTCACACGTTTAATACAGTTAGTTTCAGTTCGTCCTCGGGCCCCCACCCGCTCTGATTAGCGCACGTGTCTCGAAGCAAAGCTCACAGAGTTTTGCGGGTCCTGACAAACCCACGGACTCTCCGTATCCCCCACCCGAGACTCATACAGAGCACCTCCATCACCCAGGAAGTTATCTTCCCTGTCCCCCCGAACCCAATCCCGCCCTTACGCCAGACCACTGATGGGTTTTCTGTTCCTATAGTGTTGCCTTTTCCGGAGCTCCGTATAAATGGGACCACACGACACGGAGCCTTGCGGGTCCACCTGTCACTCCGCAAAGACGTGTTTAAGATCCACCCTGCTGCCATGCGGTCGTGGCTCGTCCCTGCACTGGTGAGAGGGGTCCGCCGTGTGGACAGGCCACAGCCTGGTTGTCCATTCTCCTGCAGAAGGACATTTGCTGCATCCGGGTCTGGGCACTCAGAACAGGGTGCTATGAGCATCTGTGTGTGGGTTTTGTGTGGATGCAAACCTCCAATTCACGTGGGTAAATACCTAAGAGCTGGGTTACTGTTTACATGGTAACCGAACGGTTAACTTCAGAACAGGCTTCCCAGCTGTCCTCCAGAGTGGAGGGACCACTTTGCTCTCCCTCCTCCAGAGTGAGAGTGCCCGTCCCTCCGCACCGGCCAGCGCCTGGCTGGTCGGCGTCCCCCCCTGTCGCAGGGGTGTGCAGCCCTGTCCCCTTGTGGTCCTGCAGAGCATTTTCCTAACGACCGATGGCCTTGGGCGTCTTCCATATGCTTATCTGACGTCATGGAACTGACTTTCAGCAGCATCTGTTCAGATCCTTTCCCCACTTATGAAAGTTGGGCTGCTGGTTTGGCTAGTCTTTTGGAACCCCTCTGACTACGGTGGGCTCATTATCTCATGAGCAGCTGCGACCAGCCACCTGGGCCGTTAGAAACTTCTTCTCGAAGAGGGACTCCTGGGGGGCTCAGTCTGTTAAGTGACCGACTCTTTGTGTCAGCTCCGGTCACAATCTCATGGTTCGTGGGAACAAGCCCCACGTCAGGCTCTGAGCTGATGGTGTGGATCCTGCTTGGGATTCTCTCTCTCCCTCTGCCTCTGCTCCTCCCCTGATCACATGCTCACTCTCTCTCTCTCTCTCTCTCTCTCTCTCAAAATAAATAAATAAGCATTAAAAAAAGAAAGTAAGAACTTCTTCCTCAAGAGAAATATTCTGTGCTTCACGTTCAGTTACGTGACCCGGGGGTCCGGTCTGAGTCCTCACAGAATGGCACACACAACAATTTCCCGGACAGTGTTTAGTGAGTGACGCAGCCCCCAGACTTGCCGAGACTCCACGGACCATCCAGGTCCCACCCCCGCCCCAGACGCCCCCTCGGTCCCTCCTTCCTTGCATCTCCTCCGTCTCCACCGGAGTTAAACCAATTCTTCAAGTATCTTTTCTCCGCCGGCCTTTCCTGTCACCACAGGCTTTCCCATGTGACACGTGAACTGCTTCCTGCCCACCTTTATAGTTACACCGGCCTGTGTGTCTGCTCCGGCCCTGGTACCACATGTTAGCTGAGTTCCAATTAGTCCGTGAAGCTCTTTGATCACCTAAACTGTCTCTCGTTTCTTAGCTGCCCTGTAGATGGAGAGAGAAAGGCTGATGGTTTTCCTCCGGCTTAAATAAAGCTCATAAGGATGTGTGTCTTCAGGAGACGATGTAGGGGCCACTGCCCGAGTGCACGGAGTAAGACCCTGCAGCCACGGGTGGTCCGGGGGCCCTCGTCCACTGCAGGCTCCGAGGAGCCAGGAACCCCCCTCCCCAGACTCTGCAGCCAGGACTAACAGACCCCTCCAAGATCACAAGCTTTGGGGCGGGTTCGAGGGTGGCAACGGGGCTTTGGTTCTGCTGGCTGACCGCGTGGGGCCCCAGCGATGGTTCTGGTGCCGAGTTCCTGCTTCACGGGAGCCCAGAGGCAGGACGCGGGGCACCCAGGCTTTGTGGCCTAACGCTCAGTGTTCTCCCTGCGTCAGGGCCTCCTGGACCTTGAACCACGGCTAAGAACATGCGTTCCTGGCACGGCAACCTGGAGGAGGCTTCCGGCTCCCTGTCTTCCTGACCGAAGCACTGGTGGCCCCTTCTGGATCGTCCCACAAGTCATTCTAGAAGGGCTGACAGCTTCCTCTTCCGGAACCTTCCTAGGCTTTGTGAGCACTGGATTCTCTACTTCATTCACACTCCTTCCCAGTCAAACGGATGCAGGGGTCTCGCTGCTGCTGCTGCTGCAGGGACCCCGGGAGCTGCGGACCCTGGATGAGGACGTGTGCAACTCTGGGCAGTTGCAGGCCAACCTCTCCCGTGGCTCCGCAGGGAGCCTGAGCCCGAGGTCAGAGGGGCCACGGCCAGAAGCTACGTGCTGCTACTTCGTGGTCCACCTGCACGGACACTACAGTGTGGCGGGGACACGCACGTTTGCACTCTGGAGACGAGAGGCGAACGCTAACAGCCGGGGCACGGGCGCCCTGGACAGCAGGAGGCACGGTCTCACCCTCAAGACGCTCCCAGGCCTTGGCCAGGCGACTCCGGTACGTTTAGGCCTGGAGCCTGGCACTGCCCCCGCCCGAGCCCACGTCCTGCCTCCGTGAGGCTCAGACAGAAGTGCACACAGAGTGCTCCGTGGGGTTCAGACAGAGTCCCCATCACTGACCCCACACCCAGTGTCTCAGTCTGAGAAGTGTCACCTCGCCTTCCCGGGGACAGTAACACGGGCTGGCCCAGGGCACTGCCCGTCTGAGTCTCCCCGCCCTCTGCACACGCAGGGCCCTTCCCCGATGCCTCCTGGGAAGGCAGTGTTCACCTGGGGGACAGAAAGCCCAGGGCCACCCCACTGCCGGACGCATGGCCGCACAGGCAGGGAATCCCCAACCGGCCCCAAGGAGCCCAGCTCGCCAACCGCTCTGGATTTCGCTTTGCAGCTTGATGCGTCCCGAGGGCTCCAGAGCGCGTGAGAGCCTCACCGGGGATGATGGGTCGCCTTGGGTTGCATTTCCTTAACGGTTTGTGCAAATTTAAACCTCAAATTTAAATACGCTAGCGTCTCTGCCCACGGAGGGAATGAAGAACCTCCCCACAGGCGCCTGGGTTTCTATGTGTGGTGGGCAGGGGGCCAGTGGGGACCCCGAAGAGAGAGGCACCAGCACAGCCCAGCTCTTTCCTGCAAGACCCCAGCCTCTGAAGCCCGATTTCTCCGCTCTCTCCGTCTGCAGGTCAAAGTGTAATTTCTCCTCGTGCTGGAGCGGCCGTGCTTTCTCGTGGGACGTGCAGGTCGTGGGGGCGAAGGGGAGGAGGGTGGGCCCGGCCAACTGGCAGGAGGCAGCACCGAGAACAAACAAGAGTCTCGGGATATTGGCGTGAAAAGCGGCTCACGGGTATTTAAAGCGACAAAGACTCTGGGTTTCGAAACCTAGAAGGAAAACTTCCTCTGACGTCATTTGTGTGCATGTTGACGCTTCTGTAAATAAACGCGATTCACGCGTCGACACGAGATAAATTACCTCCAATTCTATCTTTAGACGAGTCTGTGAATAACGTCATCTCTCCTGCGTCGTGCCACAGGGCCATGGATGCGACTGCTTCCCAAGCTGACGGGGTTGTGTCTGATTGCATCGATTCGGACACGAGGCAACGTATTCTCAGACAGAAACCGGGGAAAGATGGGGATATTTTTCAAATTGCAAAGCTTCATAAGGATGCGTGTGACCCAAACCCCCCCGTGGCAAACTCTGCTCCGACGGTGTTTTCATCGTGTTTAAATGTTGATTCTACTGGTAACTTCCCGAAAATCTGTGTCATTTCACCTGTGAAGCAAATGAATCGTGTCCTAAACTTTATTTGTAGGCTGGCGTTGCTGCTTGAGAGGTATTTTCCTACAGAAACAGCGTGATAAGTAGTATCCCGCCATAGGGTAAAAACTTGCAGCAGAGGAAGGAACCCCGATTTTTACTCAGTAACGTGGCAGTGGGGATACGTCTCGTTGTCATAACCGCAAGAAGGAAGCAGTCGGCGGGAACCCCGAAACCTTTCAAGAGGAGACCTGCCTTCCGAAGGACCGGGACCCGGGTCTCAATGCCAGGGACACCCTTGGTCCCACACGCATGTGATCTGGCTTCTTTCGATGGCTACTTTCTTTCTCGCCAGGGTCTCTGTGAGACACGGGACGGAGTGTTCATCCACCCCCAGGGTCCTGTCCTGGAGCTCTGACGGTAGGAGGGGGCGGGCGGACCTCCATCCTGGTCACCCATCCCCACACGTCCCATGAGGAAGCACGGCTGTCATCCCGCAGTGTCACCGTCTGCGGTCGGGGTCCCGGGGGAAGGCCAGCACCTACGATGTGGGAAGTCAAGGTCTAGGGTACGTCTGCCCTACAGAGTCCAAACTGGGGTGGGGACAAACTGGGAACAGGGAGAAGGGTCCCAATCCAGCGTGTCCAACCTAACAGGAGAACCAGGGACGCCCAGGACAGGAGCCGGGGTGGGATTTGGGGGACTGCCCAAACCAGTTCCAGAGAAGGCAGAGAGGGGGTGGGAACACCATCACTCCCAGGGGCAGAGAAGCGGGGAGGACGCCCCCTCAGCCGCCGTCAGGCTCAGATCCTGGGGGCGGGGCCCTCGAGGCAGCGGTGAGGCTGGTTTAGAAGGTGCTGGAAGAAGCCGATTCTTGTACTAGCGGCTGCTTCCGCAGTGAAAGAGCCCTTCTCCCTTCCCTCCTACCTTGCAGAGCCCCTGGGCCCCCACACGCACAGAAACGCACAAGAGAAATGCGGTTTTCAGGGCCCCAGGCCCAGCCTGACAAAGCAGAGAGGGTTTGTGTTCAGCTGAGGGAGGGTGTGCTCAGCGCAGGCCCGATCCCCTCCCCGCCCCCGTCACTGGGTCGTAACGCCCCTGCGCTCAGCCCCGCGTCACACACCAGCACCCCTCCTGTATCCTGTGTCCTGTATCCCAACATCCCAGGTGACACTGACCAATTTCCTGCGGCACATTTATGTGTTTTCATTGTTTTCTGTTACAAATAAAGATGCAATGCTCATCTTTGTTCAAAACCTTTACCTACTTTATTGGTAAAAAGTACATGCAAACAAATACAAGTTTCAGATCCAAACCCATTGATTTCTCAGGGTTTTTTTAAAAATTTTGTTATTTATTTTGAGAGAGAGAGAGAGAGAGCTGAGCGGGAGAGGGGCAGAGAGGGAGAGAGGGAGACAGAATCCCAAGCAGGCTCCACGCTGTCAGCACAGAGCCCCACGTGAGGCTCTATCCCACGAACCGTGAGATCACGACCCGAGCTGAAATCAAGAGTCGATGCTTAACCGACTGAGCCACCGAGGCGCCCTGATTTTTGAGGGTTTTGGTAAGAATTTCCAAATTGTCGAGATTCGCGGTCCCAGAGGACCGGCCTGAGGGGACCCATCCAGCAGCAAGCCTTGGTACCAACAGTCTTGAGCGCGGTTCAGCTGATTTAACGTACGTTTGCTGATGCCTAGAGTTATCTGACTCGGGCCCCACACCGAGCGCAGCTCCGAGCGGGAATCAGGGTAAGTAGAAACCACAAGTGTGACCGAGGGTCACGAACGGAGAGAGGCTGGCAGAAAGAGTGAGCGGGAGGTGCAGAGCCAGCGAGGCTGGGGGGGGAGGGGCGGCTCTGGGAAGCGCACACAGGTGCGGTCAGGCCACCGAGGCCACGCAAGAAGGTTGGACTCCATCCCGGGGGCGACAGGAGCCTCGGGGTGACTGGCAGGGAGGGGCGCGGCACGGGTAGACGGGAACGGATGGGGCAGGGGGTCGGAGGCAGGTCTGAAACCCGGGGCGGGGGGGCACCTGGACCAGCAGAGCCACCCGGGGTTCTGGAGAGACAGACCCCAAGTCCACCAAGCCCCTGAGACTGGACGGGGCAGCGATGGCGCAGGGCGGGGCCAGAGGTGCTCAGCGGAACCGGAGGGAAGCTGCAGTCCGCGTGGATCCCCCCGGGTTATAGGAGCCCAGGGCGCCGGAGGGGCTCTGACCCAGGGCGGGACGGAGACTTTCTGGAACTGGAGAGGAAGTGGGGACGAGTTCAGACACCAGCCCACCATCTGCAGGGGTGGGGGAGGATGGGGCGCCGCGGAGGGCAGCCCCTGGGCGGCAGGCACACACGCACACACACACGTGTGCACACACACATGCACACACATACACGCAATGCCCACACACACGCACATGCCCGTGACACCTACACACATGCACACACGCGCGCGCACGTGTGCACACACATGCACATACATACACGCACATGTGCGTGCACATAGACACACACGTGCGCACACCCTCAAGCTCACACATACAGATGCACACACCTGCATGCACACACACATACACACGCGAGCACACACCCACACACATACACACGTGTGCACACACACATGCACGTGCACACACATACACACACACCCGCACACCTGCATGCACACACACACACACACGAGCACACACCCTCAAGCACACACACACACATGCGTCCACACGCATGCACATACACACATACACGCACATGTGCACACCCCCTCACGCACACACATACGCACGCACACCCACACACATCCCACTTGAGGAAACCACCATATGCACCAAGATTAATTTTCTACTGTGTTTTATTTCCGAGCCAGATTCCCCGGCACGCGCTCGCTGCCCCTTGGTGCACACACTTCCGTGGAGGCCCCACCCTCCGAAATGCACACGGAGGATGGACTGTGGCTGTCAGCGTGTCAGTGTCAAAGTCCACGCGCCGGGGTTTGTGGCTGGTTTCCCAAAACGCTGCGATGAGTCCACATGAATAACGCCAAAGGGGAACATTTTCCCCGCCCACAGACGTGCCATTTTCCTTTCATTTTCTTCCAACTGAGGGCAGAACACACACCTCGTTTCTCCCCTTTGCATCTCTCTGAACAACCGTGCGCTTGAACGCCGTTGTCAGACGCGTGCTGGTTTCGTCCTGCGGCAGAGTTCCAATCATACCGCGTGCGACCCGGACGCTCCAAACAGCCACACCACACCTGCCATCGGCATCTCTTACTTTCACACTGGCCTTATTCACACTGTCCAAAGATTTTCATTGCCATTTGAACAAAAACATGTTTTGGGGCACCTGCGGGGCTCAGTCGGTTAAGTGTCTGACTCTTGATTTCAGCTCAGGTCATGGTCTCGTGGTTCATGGGTTCGAGCCCCTCACCAGGCTCTGTGCTGACAGCTCAGAGTCTGCTTGGGATTCTCTCTCTCTCTCTCTCTCAATAAATAAACTTTAGAAAAATATTTCTTTCAAGGCTTCTAAGTTCCTCATTAAGCATCAGTCCCTCATGTGCAGCCTTCACGCAGAGCCCCACCCCCACCCCCGGAGGCTGGCTTCACCATCATGACTGTCACGTGAGCCATCGGTGCGCCGGGACTTCCCTTCACACCGTTGCTGCCACGCGTGACTGGCTTCACCTTCGTGCAGGTGAGGCGACGGCCGGGCTCCACAGAGGCCCCAAATCCCGCAGGCACCCTCAGACCTGGTCCTCCCGCCCAGGGGGACCCTGCTGGGGCCACTGGAGAAGACTTGGGAGTACCTTATCTGCATCAGGAATATTCTGGTCACTGTGTTTTTCAGAGTTTTCCTGACTATTCTGGGAATTTATTCTTCCGTGTGAACTTTAAAATTACGGGTCATCTAGGGGCGCCTGGGTGGCTCAGTCGGTTGAGTGTCCAACTTCAGTCTCAGGTCGTGATCTCACGGTTTGGGAGTTCAAACCCCGCATCGGGCTCTGTGTTGACAGCTCAGAGCCTGGAACCTGCTGTGGACTCTGTGTCTCCCTCTTTCTCTGCCTCTCCCGCCCCCCCCCCCACACATTCTGTGTGTGTCTCTCAAAAATAAATAAACATTTAAAAAACAAAGACTACTGGTCATCTCACTGGAACCACATTAAACACTTCTGCTAACATAAGACAGGTGGGTGTGTTGGGGTTCTCAGCGTCCCCCAAAAGGACAGGCTGCCCTCCGTGACTTCAGATCCCGCTTCACGGGCTGTCATGACAGCCTCTCCTGCCACAGAGACCTTGTACTTCATCACCAGCATGATCCCCAGGCATTTCATTGTTTTTGCCACGTTGTGAACAAAAACGTCTCCCTCGTTTCCATGTCTTAGCATTTTATTTCTAGTGGAAGAAACTATTGATTTTTGTGGGCTTATCTTCAGCAAGCTCTCTTACCAAAGTGGTGTAGACATTTCTCTTCGAGTCACTACCGGCGATCTGTGTCTTCCTAGGTGATCAACCATTTCATCGAGCTTCGGGAGTTCTGCCGAGGATTCGACATTATACACTGTTTTCATTAATCCCGCAAACCCCTATCGAACACACATTCTGTGCAGTTACAGCCCCTTTTAACATCTACAAAACGCGTATGGTCTCACTCTAATTTTTCCTGATTAGATTTGCTCGTCGCTTATCTATTTTGTTCATGTTTTAAAAGAAATAGTTATTTAATTTACTCACAAAACCTACTCAATGCATCTCTTCTCTCTACGGTTTTCCGCTCTCGCTCGATTTGCCTGGCTGTGCTGCTTTTCCTTTTTATTACTCAATTTGTATCTTCTCGAGTGAACTCTTAATTCACCTAATTTTGTTTTCCATCTGTAAACACTGAAGTGCTGAGATCTCGGGATTTTCCTCGGACCACAGGTTCGCCCACAATGCCTGAGCGCGGGAACGACCGTTTCGATCATGTGATCCCCAAACCTCAGTGATGCCAGCCCCCGTGAGGCCCCTGGCATGTCCTGCCTGGCTTCGAAGGCACCCTACCCCCAGCATGGGCACGGGACGCCACCCCCGGCGAGGACACGGGACGGCTTTGGGCTCTGCTGGGAGGATGGCTCCCGTCTGTGCTCTGGGACGGTGACTTGCGGGCCTCGGCTCCGGCAGTGCCACTGGGCCTGGTCCTCAGGGCAGAGGGCAGAGCTGAGCTGGCCGCTGGAGCAGCTCGGTCCCAAAGCCCTGGTCGGGTACCTGCGGCAGCCCTGCCCAGCCTCGGGCTCACTCCTCCTGTTCCCATGGACCAAAGGCTCACAAGTTGGTTTGGGGCGTCTTTCTGCCTCCTGCAGTTTTCTAAGATAGATTATAATTTGAAATTATGAGCTTTTTTTTAATTGATCAAGAAGAAAATGAAGCCTGGGGCGCCCCCCCCGCAAAACACACACACACACACACACACACACACACACAGCCCGTTTTCTTCTAGTGATACTAAACTTGGCTCATCGTGGTGAGAACCTGGTCTGCAAAATGTCTGCCTTGTGGACTCGAGGTTTTCTTGGAGCCTTTCTGGTGTTTATTTTTCCCCAGGACTTCATGGCGCCTGGCAGGGCAAACTGGAACTTCGGCCTGTCATCCCCACCTTCGATATAATAAGCATTGTGAACAAGGCGATGCTCCTGACTTACTCACCATCGCGTCCCCGGTGACTGGAACACCGAGTCAACGTCCTATAAATAATTGTGGAAAAACTCAGCAGTCGTTGACAAAAACATCCCAACACCAGGCGTCCGATCGGAAGCAAATAAAGGTAGAGGCAAATATCGCCTACGAGAAGAATCAGTCGACAGAAAACTACACGGAAATGATAGAGCTGTTGTAATTTGGAGACAAGGACTTTGACACAGCGATTATAAATGTGTTTCAGGATTTAATCAAACATATGTCATAGTGAGCAAAGAAATAGAAACTATAAAGAAGAAACAAACCCAGCCATTGTTAAAAACAACAACAAACAGCATCACGGTGGCTAATACACCAGACGGGATTATGAGCAGAACTTGAAGATACAGCGGCAGCAACGACCCTAGGGAGGGCGTCAAGGAGACAGAAATAGAGAAAGAAGTAAGAAAGCCTCCGTTCCGCGCAGGACAACATCCGTCTCTAGTCCTCGTAACTGGGGTCCCAAAAAGAGATACAGAAGAATATTTGAAGCAATAGGGCTTTTTTCTAAATTTGATGAAAACTTTCAGCCCCCACCTAAAGGTGCCCATTGGGGTAAAGTTCTCGCCAGCTTGGTATGGAGCAGTGAGAGTATTGGACAGAATTGATCGAAACTCGTCAAACAGGACAAAATGCTCACGGTCACAACGACACTTATCGGTCACACTGGGCGGCTGCTGGAGAGACTGATCACCCTGGAAAGGGTTTAAACGTTTATCTTCCCCATACTTAGCCTAAAATTAATGAAACAAAATTGTTCTTTATGGAAAGATCCCAACCGCTACTCGAAAGCAGGGTCAAATTAGAAAATCACCGTTTTGGGGCGCCTGGGTGGCGCAGTCGGTTAAGCGTCCGACTTCAACCAGGTCACGATCTCACGGTCCGTCAGTTCGAGCCCCACGTCAGGCTCTGGGCTGATGGCTCAGGGCCTGGAGCCTGTTTCCGATTCTGTGTCTCCCTCTCTCTCTGCCCCTCGCCCGTTCATGCTCTGTCTCTCTCTGTCCCAAAAATAAATCAACGTTGAAAAAAAAAATTTTTTTTAAAGAAAATCACCGTTTTGTAGCCCTTGATGACATAACTGATGCATTCAGCAATCATGGATGGCCGCTTTCACATTCCGCAAGTGACTGGAGCTGGGGCATCAGCACGAGCCCCCCAGTCTTAAGGTCTGGGGACACAAGTTCCTCCTCACATGATGCAAGACTTACGCTTGTGGAAAGGGCACACGGAAACGTTGAGCCAGAATCAGATCAAGCCTCGGGTCCACCCAGAAGTGGACACAACACAGACTAATCGACAGTTTCTCCAACAAATCAGTGCAAGGAAGATGACCATCTGGAAAGTAAATGCCTCAAAATGGAGAGCCACCAAACGGAAAGGGTAAACCAACGGTGAAAGGACCCCTGGAGACAACAGGGAAATGTGACTATGGATTGGGGGTGGGGGGCGCCTGGGGGGTTCAATCGGCTAAGCATCCGACTCTTGATTTCGGCTCAGGTCATGATCTCATGGTTCGTGGGTTCCAGCCCCACATTGGACTTTTCCCTGACAGCACAGAGCCCACTTGGGATTCTCTCTCTCTCTCTCTCTGCCCCTCTCCTGCTTGCTCTCTCTCAAATAAACATTTGAATATGCACTGGCAATTATGGAACATCAAAGGATTACTCTGACCACGTTAGGCGTGATCATAGCATTGTCTCTTTAATAGGTGAATGGGTGGATGGATGGATGGACAGATGACAGACAGATGCTGTTTATGTGTGTGCATGTGTATGCTTTTCAGTAAAGATGCATAATGAGCTATTTATGGTAGAAACGACATGGTGTCTAGAATATGCTTTAAAATATTTGAGAAAAGTCCTTGAAGAAATATTGGGGTTTTTAATGTTTATTTATTTTTGAGAGAGAGAGATAGAGAGACAGAGCAGGAGCAGGGGAGGGGCAGAGAGAGAGAGAGAGACACAGGATCCGAAGCAGGCTCCAGGCTCCGAGCTGTCAGCACAGAGCCCGACGTGGGGCTCGAACCCACGAACCACAAGATCATGACCCGAGCCGAAGTCGGAGGCTTAGCTGACTGAGCCACCCAGGCGCCCCTATTGGCTTATTTAAACAGGGGTAGTGTATACACTGGCGTTTAAAATACAATTGTTTTGGGGCGCCTGGGTGGCTCAGTCGGTTGGGCGGCCGACTTTGGCTCAGGTCATGATCTCGAGGTCCGTGAGTTTGAGCCCCGCGTCGGGCTCTGTGCTGACAGCTCGGAGCCTGGAGCCTGTTTCAGATTCTGTGTCTCCCTCTCTCTGACCCTCCCCCGTTTATGCTCTGTCTCTCCCTGTCTCAAAAATAAATAAAACGTTAAAAAAATTTTTTTTAATAAATAAATAAAATACAATTGTTTCTAGTCTCTGAAATCTTTTATTATAAAACATTAAAATATTTTATTGACTAAGATCATGAAGTAATGGATGTACAGCGAGGCTGAGCAGAGATAAAGAGCTGGGAGTCAGAGAACGTTATCAGTCATTACAAGTATGCTATTCGGTGTTTGAAAAATAACAGGAGAGAAGATGTGTACAGCAAAAGCAACATTTCTGCTGTGAACGAATGAACGCAATGCGTTCTTGCCTCGTACACGGTTTGCGCCTTATGAGATGACTGCCCGGGGCCGGACAGGGTCTCTCTCTCAGCTCTCGTCGTGCTTCTCTGATCCAAGCTGGAGAATACACCAGAGCTTGGAGACGGCATCCTTGTGCGTTAATTCCTTCGTGTCAACCACGGGTCTTCACGAGCACCAAACACGTAACCTGAGAAGTTGGCGGTGAAGATACGGATGTGGCGCCGCACGAGCGTGAGCTGTATAACAAACGTGTGAAAGGCTGGGAAGGTGACACCTCCTCCCGGGACCCGACACAGCCGTCCAGGGCCCGCCGCGGCAGGCGGGTGGCGTGGGGAGCCTGGAAGGCGAGGTGCCCGCGGGGCAGGGACGCTCAGCGGCTCGCTTGCTGGAGCTTCCTCGGCGCCCAGCAGCAACTTGGTGGCGTTTGCGAGGTTGTGAGAGGAGGTCGGAGCAGCTGGGACCCGCGGCTCTTAAGGGCTGTGTCGGCGGGGCCAGGCCGGCCCTGCGCGGGAGAGCAGAAAGAGATTAAGAGAACCCTTGAAAGTGTCACATGTTTGAAGAACGTTCAAGAAGAAGAAACCGTTTTCTTGTCCAGGGGGAGAAGGCGTCCAGGCGCTGGCCGCAAATCCACCGGCGTCCAGAAGTGGCAGAGAGGTTTCAGCTCGGTGTCCAGGTGACCTCTCCTCCGTGTCTACATCCGTGTTTGTAGAGGGTGTTCCTGGTGATCCCACCCGGGTGATGCTAATGTGCTGCTTCCGGAAGTAGAGGCTGTTCTCACTAGAGGCCCGAGAGGCAGAAGAAAAACCTCCGCCAAGAATTTCTTAGGGGAGATTCAAGGACGGGACAGATGCTCCAACTTGGGGTTCTGGGATTGTTCCCGGAGAACAGGGGATCATCAGGTGTAGAGGGTGTGCACACGAGTGTGCACGTGTGCATGTGGGTGTGGGCTATGTGTGTGCATCTGTGTGTGTGCAGGTTATGCGTGTGCACTTATGTACACATGTGCATGTGTGTGCATGTGGGTGTGGGCTATGCGTGTGCACTTATGTGCATGTGTGTGTGTGTGCATGTGGGTGTGGGCTATGTGTGTGCATCTATGTGCGCGTGTGGGTATAGGCTATGTGTGTGCACTTATGTGCACATGTGCATGTGGGTGTGGGCTATGCATGTGCACGTGTCTGTGCATGTGGGTGTGGGCTATGTGTGTGCATCTGTGTGTGTGCAG
>NW_024412413.1:1194380-1201120 GCF_014898765.1 Herpailurus yagouaroundi | reverse complement strand
GGTGTGGGCTCTGCGTGTGCACGTGTACACATGTGTACTTGCATGTGCGTGCACACTTGCATGCACGTCTGGAACAGACAGGGAGGAGAGGGAAGGTCCGTGTACATCCCGTCTCAGCTCGGACTCAGTGAACATCACCCGTTCATCCTCCCGGGGCAAAGAGGACCAGTCCGAGATGTGTAAAGTGAGCACAGCTGCTCGGGAAAACAAAACCCCCACGATTTGTTTCCTAACACCCTTGGATGAAGAGTTCCCCCCCCCCAAGAGGACTCGCACGGTTTTTATCTTTCTGCACAGATACTGGGACACGTGGGGTGAATGAACCCTTTTCTACTGCTTTTCAGATGGTAAATGCCGCTCATATTGTCTCATTCCTTGTCTGTATTTTATTAATAAAGAGTCAAACATAGAACATTGGCTTCAGAGCTAGAATCCCTAAGTTAAGGACAATGAAATAAATGATGTTATAAAGATGCATTATTAACTGCCAACCGCATCTTGTAATATTCTGACAAGCGCAGAAGTGCAATGAATTCATCCCATAAATTCTTTGTTCTTTAATTTTTCAAGATCTCTTGATAAAGCCTAGAAGTGACACCCTGGGAGCTTCCTGTGGGGGGGTTGGCTCTCCTCTGCGGCCTCCTGCCCGGCTGTCGTCCTGGGGTCCGGAAACCGGGGACACACATGTGTGCCTTCCCCGGGTCTGGTGCCGCACCGGGGGAGAGGTCGCCCCGCACAGGCTGCACCCTGTGCCCAGGCCTGAGGTCGTAAGTGGTGGGGACGGATCAGCGGGCGGGTCAGCGACTGTGCCTGTCTTCTCTGCTGTAGGACACGTGATGCGTCTCCAGCACAAGGAGTGATTGTGGGTATATGTCCCATTTATCACAGTGCCTGTCACATGCCCAGAACGTCCTGTAAATCCTGTGGGAAGTGTCAGCCATATTCACACGAGCCCCCACAGCTGCCTCATAGCCCCCAGGAGCCCTGTCTCCCTTCCCTTGCTTCCCGTGGAACCCAAGGCCGAGGTGGGCGCCGAGTGGGTTCCAGCGGGACCCTTGCTGAGAAAGCGGACTCATCTCAGGGCCCCTCGAACCCTCCCTCCTGCGCAGCACAGGCCGACGCAAGGGCCGTTCCCAGACCCACGGCCCCCCGCCAGCCCCAGAGTTGGCCCAGCGAGGCTGCCCAGGGCCCTAGGTGGGGCCCCTCCTCCCACCTGCTCGAGGGCCCCTGAGCCCAGGCCACAGGTCTCCACTCAGGGGGCACCCCACCTCCTGCTGGAAGGTTCCCTGAGCTGCCACCTGGCCCAGCTGCCCTCGGCCTCACTCGGGGACAGCCGCCGAGCACGGCTTGGGATGTTCGTGCTGCCAGCTCTGTCCAAGGGCCTCGTCCACGTCCCGTGTCCTGCAGGTAAGCCTGTGCTCAGCTGGTCACGACCATCCCGGCCGGTTTCTATCATAACCAGGAAACAGTCCTCAGATACCCGCAGACCTGTGGTGACCCGTGTGCACACTGGCTCCCGCTGGGTGGGTGACACCTCGGGAAGGAATCCCCCCGCCGTGCAGGTGAGCCCCTGTCCCCCCGAGGGTCTCCCGGCGCGGTCCCCCCCCCACCCCGTCCCACACATCAGCTCCCAGAACCTCTCTGTGCTCAACCCCGGCTGGATGCTGACCCCACTCCAGCGTCCTGGGCCGAGCGGGCCTCCGTGGCGTGAAAGCATGCTGTCTCTGCCTTGGCTGCTCCCGTGCGGCTCCCACCCAGTCACCCCGACGGGCTCACCTGCGCCCCATCCCCCACACTATGAGGACTGCTGGGGGCAGGGCGTCCACCCCTTTCCCCAAACCACCGTCTCGTCCAGCGAGTTCGGCTGCTCACACGCGGCTGTGACAAAGGAGTGACCAACAGCCAGACCGCGCGGGCTGGGGCGCGAAAAATTCATCATGGGGCATCTCCCACCGGAGCTCTGGACCCGCGGACTCCGGGGTCCGGCAGGATCCGGGACGAGTCAGAAGACGGGACCCAGGGCGGAGCGCGCAGCCACCTGTCCCCGCCCCCCTCCTCCCCTTCTTGCTCTGCCCTGCATTTCCTCACCCGCTTTAGGGCCGAGCATCGAAAAGGCGGGAGGTAGCCCGGGGCCGGAGGAGGCACGGCCCAGGTGGGCACCAAGTCAGCGCCTCTGCCACCGGACTCGACAGGCAGCTCCTGGGTGTGAAGCCCGCTCCTGGCGCCTGGCCGACCCCCTCCCAGGGGCTCCTGCGTGCGGATGTGACACCTCGAAGGCAGGCGGGCGACGCCCCGGGGCATAGCGCCCACGTGAGCGTCCACGGGCCGCAGCACCGTCACAGGACACGAGGCCCCACAGCGGTTTGCAGAAGGAAACTTAATCCCCGAGACGGGGAAAGGTTGGTCGAGGTTTTCCCTGTCTTTCTCATTACATTTTTTCTGAGGCTTTTATTAATTTAGTGGGGCTTCTTAATTAAAGTCTCAATGAATAATTGAAATGTAGTTTTTGATTATGCTGGACTCCGTGCCATTTTGAGTTGTAACCGCAACTAATAAATTAGTTAAATAGGTAGGACGATGAAATCTTGTCTCAAGGGGCGCACTAATAATTTCAAGAATTTATCTACATGCCATTCAGAGAATTTGTGCAGAAAAAAAATCGATGATCAGAAGGAAAACCAGACCCAAATCTTATTAGCCAGCCAGGTCTGCTCCGTAAGCGCAGGACCCACTAATGACGCACGGCTCCCCACCGAGGGGAGGAGGGACCTCGCCGGCCCGCTCTGGGAACACGTCTGACTCTCCCCCTGCTTTCCCCGTGCAGGGCGCCTCGGGAGGGCGGGAGGGGCATCTCCAGGGCTGCCCGGTGCACGGAGCTTGAGGGGAGCCCGTGTGGCCGCACCGCGTCCCCGGACAGTCCCCGCACCTGGTCTGCCGGGCAGGACCCCACTGGGCAGCTCAGACCCTGAACGAAGCTCAACACATACCTTGCGTCGTGGATGCAAATGCGCCACGTCTGAGGAAAAGGCAGGCGGGTGGAGAGGGAGCTGGTCAGAGGCAGGGACGTCAGGGGCCCCGGGGCAACCGCGGGAACTCGGGCCAGACGAGGCCATCTCCCGTGGGCCCCCGCGCGGGAACTCCCGGGCTGGGGGCCACAGGCACCCGTCACCCCCATCCCTCCTCGGGCACAGGACCCAGCAGGGCGTGTGGGAGGCCACCGTTCCACACCCACGTCCATGTGACGTTAGGTGCTGGGAGGGTCTGGGCCCCGGGAGCTCGAGGAGCTGGAAGGTTTATGCCCGGTAAGAAAGGGCCCCTCCCCTGGGCCCCGGGGCCAGCACTGTCCCCTCCCAGCGGGACCGCGGCAGGAGCGGCCCCGTCACCCAACGAATAGGCGTTTCACGAGGGCCGGCTGCGTGTGAAACACGGCGCGTTTGTGCACACCAGGGCTTCCTGGAGATAAAGTTCGGGGCGGGAGTGGTCAATGCCCTGGAGGCTGTGGGCACTCACAGGACCGGATGCGCGTCCTGGAGACCCCCAGCCTCCCCCAGGCCCCGGCACCCGCAGGGTTGCTTCTGGGTGCGTCCCCCAAGCAGAAGGCAAGGAGGTGGCCGTGTCAGCAGAGCCGCGTCCCCGCGTCCCTCACGCCTCCGGAGTGCCCCAGACCGCCTCACGCCCCCTCCGTGGCCTGCACCCATCAGAATGGAAGGGGGACCTGTAGGCGTCCGCAGGGTGGGGCGTTCCGGACCCCACAACCTGTCCTGAATCCAGGTGATGGATCACTCGTCGTCCTGGAAACAGCTTACCCCGTGTGCTCTGTTCCCATGCCTCTGGGTCTGGTGATAACGGACCCACCGCCAGGGTGGGAGTCGAGCGCGTTGCCCCATCTCGGGAACGGGAGGAACGCGTCGCAGAGCAGGTGCCCAGGGGGCTGGTGTGCCCGCCTCCCGCTGCCCGGAGCCCAACCCCCCTTGCTGCCAGGCCCACGTCTCCAGACCCAGTGCCCAGGCCTTGCCGGGGGCTCAGCCCGGGGTCGGCAGCAGGAGGCCAGTGGGGGGACGGGGCGGCGGGGGAGACCCTCCCAGAAGGGGGTGGTGGGTGGGTCTCACCGACCTCCCCCACGCAGACCCTGCAGGTGTGAGGCAGGCCACGCGGGGAGCTCGGGGCTCAGTGCCTGGGGTGTGAGCGCAGGGTGGGGGGAGACACTTGGAGGTGGTTTGAGGGCCTCGAACTGCCGGTGGACGTCTGTCGAGAGAGGCCAGGGGAGACCGAGCTGGGTGAGGCGAGGAGAGGGTCTGGGGGCCAGGCAGCTGCAGAGCGGTGCTCAGTGTAAGGACAGACGCAGGCGCGGTGGGGACAGACGGCGTTCCGAGAGGGGCTGAGAGACCGGGAGCCTGAGGAGGGAATGGGAGGGAGGCCGGGTGTGGGGGCGAGGCCGGGGGCCTCCCACAGCAGGCGCCCAGCGGTCAGCGGGTACCAGGCGGACGGTGCCAAAGCGCGGAGCTCGTGCCAACGGGCTCGCTGTCGCCAGCGCCTCCTTGGAAACGCTGACGTTGGCGCACCTGCAGGCCACGCCCGTCCCCTTCCTCTTCCCGTCCTGTCCGAGGGGCGCCACGCGAGCGGAGGGCACAGGCCCCCCCCCCCCCCCGCGTCTCCCGACGGCCCCCCTGCGTCCCGGGCGGCCTCCCGCCCCACCTCTCCGGGGGATGGACGGGAGCGAGTTTTAAATGCAAATGCACTTGCCGTTAACAGTTCTTTAAACGCTTAATGTGAACAGAAGGTTCTATAAATGTTTCCCCTTCTGTCGAGCTGGAAAATTACAAAAAGCACCACTGTCTGTGGCTTAACGGAGCCTCTTCCTCAGTGACTGAGCAGGAGCACAGCTCTCCTGCCGGTTGTCTGAGATGCCGCACATCGGGTGTTTTCTAGAAGAATCCGTGGGGGTGAAACGAAGCCGCGTCACTACCCCGACCTCCGGCTCAGACTAACGTCAGAGTTCTTGTGGTGAGAGGAATGGGACGTGTGGTTTCAGGACCCTTCTCACCCGTGCTCACGCCGCACGGATCTGAGGTCACACGTTCGCTGGATATGTTCCCTCATCACATGCCAACTAGACTTGTGAGCCCTGGTCACACGTATCGCCTCACTTGCGCCAGGATCCATTCCTCGGCTCCTGCCGACTCCTTCCTATCCCAGCATCTGCATAACTTAGTGTTTTCCCACTAATTTTCTTCACAGTTTTCTTGGCTGTCCTGGGGCATTTATTCCAACATGTGGGCTTGAAGATCGTTCCGACCGACGTTAACAATAAATCCACTGGGACTTTCATCCTGCGCTGAATTTATGTATTCGCTTGGGGAGAATCGACTTTTCGGTTCTGATTAAGACTTTCTGACCAAGAACAAGGGGCCACATCCACTGTGGGCTGAGTGTGGCCCCGGAGATCCATACGCTGAAACTCTCGGTGCCCGGTGGTTGGAGGTGGGGTGTTTGGGGGTGATCAGTGCAGGTGAGGAATAAGACGGGGCCCTCCTGGTGGCGTCAGGGTCCTTGTGAGAAGAGCAGGGGTCACCGGGCCTCACCAGAAGCTGACCCCACTGGCCCCCGGCTGGGACCTCCAGCCTCCAGAACCGGGAGAAAACACATTTCTGCTGCTTGAGCCCCCAGGCTATGGTGTTTCCTTACAGCAGCCCAAACCGACAAAGCTTCCCATTTGTCCCCAAAGACGTGTGTCATACCAAACCCACACCTGTTTTAACTAGACGTCATCCTTGGTTTACTTCCTACTGCTTACTCCTAACATAAAGAATATCGGGGGCACCTGGGGGGCTCAGTCGGTTGAGCGTCCAACTCTTGATTTCGGCTCAGGTCGTGATCTCACAGTTCATGAGTTCGAGCTCCACCTCGGGCTCTGTGCTGCCAGTGTGGGCCTGCTTGGGATTCTGTCTCCCTCCCTCCCTCTCTGCCCCTCCCCTGCTCACATTCTCACTCTCTCTCAAAATAAATAAACTTAAAAAAAAAAAAAGAGTATCTATTGACCTTGAAAATTTATCTTATATCTAGCAACATTTACAAAACTCTTACATTAACTCTGGTCGGGTTATTTTTTTCTTTTTCTTTTGTAGAATAATCTTTCTGGTTTCTTAACTATACAATTAGATTGTTAGGTAAAAAGCTGTCTTTTCTTTGCCTCACCAATATTTACACTAATGACTGAGTACTGAGTATTTGTCTTACTACGTTCGCTGAGCCTCCAAAGCTGCTGCCTGAGAGTGACAGGGGCCCTCCCGTTCAAGGAAACACCTCAGTGTTCTCAGAGTCTTTGTGACTTCTCACATGTCATTCTACACAAACTTTTGCCTTGGATTCTTGTTAGTTTTCTATTGCAGCATGACAAATTACCATAGATGTAGTGGCTTAAAATAGCATGGAGTTTTTAAATTTTTTTTTTCAACGTTTATTTATTTTTGGGACAGAGAGAGACAGAGCATGAACGGGGGAGGGGCAGAGAGAGAGGGAGACACAGAATCGGAAACAGGCTCCAGGCTCTGAGCCATCAGCCCAGAGCCCGACGCGGGGCTTGAACTCATGGACTGCGAGATTGTGACCTGGCTGAAGTTGGACGCTTAACCGACTGTGCCACCCAGGCGCCCCACATTTTTATTTATTTTTGAGACAGAGACAGAGCAGGAGCAGGGGAGGGGCAGAGAGAGAGGGAGACACAGAATCGGAAACAGGCT
>NW_024412413.1:1189945-1194280 GCF_014898765.1 Herpailurus yagouaroundi | reverse complement strand
GGACCGCGAGACCGTGACCTGGCTGAAGTCGGACGCTTAACCGACTGCGCCACCCAGGCGCCCCCTGTAAGACATATTAATATGTATTTATTATTTATTGTCACATAATGATTTACTCTGAATACTACAAATTGTTTTTTTCACTTAGAAATAGATTTTGTACATCTTTTCTTATAGAGCTACCATATTCTTTTTTTTTTTTTTAATTTTTTTTTTAACGTTTATTTATTTTTGAGACAGAGAGAGACAGAGCATGAACAGGGGAGGAGCAGAGAGAGAGGGAGACACAGAATCTGAAACAGGCTCCAGGCTCCGAGCCGTCAGCACAGAGCCCGACGCGGGGCTCGAACTCACGGACAGCAAGACCGTGACCTGGCCGGAGTCGGACGCTTAACCGACTGCGCCACCCAGGCGCCCCAGGATTTTTTATCTCAAAGATATACAGGTCAGGAGACTGCTGGGCCTGGCTTAGCTTGGGTTATGGACAGAATCATGTTAAAGCTCTAGACTCCAAGTGAGTTTGGAGGTGGGGCCTTTACAGAGCTGACCGAGGTTAAATGGGGTCGCACGGCTGGGCCCTGCTCCAGCGGGGCTGCTGTCCTTGTAAGAAGAGGGAGACACCAGATTCCCTCCCACTCTCTCTCCACTCGGAGGAAAGGGCGTGTGAGGACACAGGGAGGGGGTGGCCGTCTGCAAGCCAGAAAGAACACCTCACCAGAAACCACCCTGATGTACCCGCATCTTGGACTTTCAGCCTCAGGAACTTAGAATAAATGTCTGTTGTTAAAGCCACCAGACTGTGGTATTTGTTACAGCAGCCTGAGCTGACAGATACACTGGGTCCTCTGCTCTGGGTGCCATACG
Organism: Herpailurus yagouaroundi; assembly: GCF_014898765.1. Classification (NCBI taxonomy): domain Eukaryota; kingdom Metazoa; phylum Chordata; class Mammalia; order Carnivora; family Felidae; genus Herpailurus; species Herpailurus yagouaroundi. The sequence goes on along the minus strand of NW_024412413.1, from coordinate 1,193,416 downwards.
CCGAATCTGCTCACGGGCTGCATCCATACGGGGCTTGACTAGGGAGGGATTTGCTTCCAGATCCTCAGACTGCTGGCGGAATTCATTCCCGCGTTGCTGTCACTAAGGCCCCCATTTTCTTGCTAGCTCTTGGCCAGGGACAGGTCTCAGCTGGTAGAGGCCACCCACACTTCTTCCACAGGGCTCCCCAGGCGGTCACAGTGTGGGTGCTGCCTCTTCAAGGACAGTAACATGTCTCTCTGATTCCTTCTCTGCCTAAGAAAAAGAGCTCGCCTGATTAGGTCAGGCCCGCCAGGATAATCTCTGATTTGTCCAACAACACGACATAATCATGGGAATGATATCTGATTGTATTCACAAGTTCTACCCACTTCCAAGGGGAAGGAATTTCACAGGACCTATGCACCAGGTTCTCTTAGAATTCTGTTTGCCACAGTTTTTATTAAAAATAATTTATGTAGGGTGCCTGAGTGGTTCAGTCAGTTGGGCATCTGACTCTTGACTTAGGCTCAGGTCATGATCTCACAGTTTGTGGGTTTAAGCCCCATGTCAGGCTCTACGCCGTCAGGGTGAAACCTGCTTGGGTTGGGATTCTCTCTCTCTTTCTCTCTCTCTCTCCCCACCCTCCCCCTGCTCACACCCTCTCTCTCGAAATAAATAAACTTAAAAAAAATAATTTATAGGGGCATCTGGGTGGCTCAGTCACATAAGTATCTGACTTAAGTTCAGGTCATGATCTCACAGTTAATAAGTTCAAGCCCCACATTCAACTTTGCCTTGACAGTGTGGAGCCTGCTTGGGATTCTCTCTCTCTCTACCGCCCTCCCCCACTCACACCCTCTCTCTCTCAAAATAAATAAATAAACTTAAAAAAATAATTTATAGGGGCGCCTGGGTGGCTCGGTCACATAAGTATCCGACTTAAGCTCAGGTCATGATCTCACAGTTAATGAGTTTGAGCCCCGCATTTGACTTTGCCTTGATGGTGTGGAGCCTGCTTGGGATTCTCATTCTCTCTCTCTCTCTCTCTCTCTCTCTCTGGCCCCCTACCCCACTTGCACTATCTTTCTTTCTTTCTCAAAATAAATAAATAAACTTAAAAAATATTTTAAAATAACTAAATAAATAAAAATAATTTATAGATTTTATAAAATATCTTTTTTTGCCCTTTGGAGTTTGTTGTATATTGTATTATGATAGATGTCCTGGTTCCTGATCATGTTTGTAAGTCAAAGTAAACAACCTAGAATATCCCTACTTTTTAAATGTTTTAGGGTTGTCTTGGTGGTCAAGTACAATCTAATTTTTTATATATTCAATCAATATGACAAAAGTGATTTTTCTATTTGAAGAACATAAATTATATTGTTTATTATTCATGTTCTCTATAGTCTTTTTTATTTCCACTAGAACAGTATAATTCCAAAAAGATGCATTAAGATATCGCATTAGGTCCGTGAGTTCGAGCCCCGCGTCGGGCTCTGTGCTGATGGCTCGGAGCCTGGAGCCTGTTTCCGATTCTGTGTCTCCCCCTCTCTCTGCCCCTCCCCCGTTCATGCTCTGTCTCTCTCTGTCCCAAAAATAAATAAACGTTGAAAAAAAAAATTAAAAAAAAAAAGATATCGCATTATACTTCTTTTTTTTCATGTTATTCTGGCTTTTCTAGATTTTTCTCTATTTATTTAGTTGTTATACTGTTTTTTGCTTAGCAATTCACGCCAATTCAATTTAATGTCTCATAAATTAGGTGATGTGTTGTTATAATGACCTACTTTCCTTTCAAACGCCTTTACAGTTAAATTCCTTTTTGTGTGAAGCTAAAATTGTCACTCATTTATATTCAACCTCTATGCCATTTAATCTTAAGTGTTTCTTATAAACCATAGAGCTGAATTTTGTTTTCTAAATCAGTCTGTCATTCTTGCCACTTAAAGGAGAATTTATTCTATTCACGTTAAGTTGCATTAATATTCTTAATTTTATTTCTTCCCTGTTACTTACTGTATTCATTTTCAACTCTACTTTTTCCTACTCTTTTTACCTCCTCTTTTTTTAAAGTTTATTTTTTTATTGGGGGGGGGGGTGGGGGCGCAGAGAGAGAGAGAATCCCAAGCAGGCTCTGCACTGTCAGCACAGAACCGGACACGGGGCTTGAACCCACAAACCTCGGGATCACGACCAAGAGTCAGATGCTTAACCGACTGAGCCACCCAGGTGCCCCCTCCTCTCCTCTTTTTTTTGATGTTGTGTCAAGTTTCTGTTTATCATCTTTCTTTTTTTCTTTCAACTCGGGGAGCCCCCCCCCCCACCCCACACCCTTGAGGTTCACGGATTGTCACTATGCCTTCCTCCCCTACACACACACATACACACACACATACACACACACACACAAGTCCTCGACACCTGCCCCGCCGACCCCTGGGCAGCTTGCAGATGTGCCTGGGATGGAGTAGGTGATGCTTGGCACCCCAGCCACCCCACTAAAGCCAGCACAAGTCACCAGCCTTCATCCAACGCCAGACTGGTCACCGGGCTCCGCCCAGGACGCAGACTGTCCCGCAGAAGCCAGCAGTCATGACACTGATGCTTCTTGGAGGAGAGGTGACTACCTGTTACGCAGCGACTTCACACAATAGCTGATGGGCCCACCACACACTCGGTGTGCCCTGCATGGGGCCATCCAACTTCCACCCCCCCCCAATACCAAAGGACTTACCGGAAAAACAGTTTCTATAGTTCCATTTATGAAAGAAATCAGAAGAAATGCTTTTGTTCTGGTCCACACGCAGAAAATTAAATGAACTATAAAGTCTTAATGGGATGTCCGATAAAGCAGAAAGAAACTTCACTCCAGACACTGAATTGGTCTTGACATTTACAACTTCATTAAACAATGAAGCAAAGACACAGTGTTAGTAGCTCATGAAAGATGACAGCCCCAAATTCAGGCAAGATTGAGACATTTAAGGATATGAGATTGGGGCTTGAGGGTTTTGTCTCAGACACAAAGTTAGTGAACTTTATACTTATCCAATATTTATTCAAATGGATGATGGCACTTTATTTTAGGCCTGACAAGGAAGGTTTACGATAAAGACGACACTGAGCCCGAGCCCCCAGCTGGAGCCGCATCACCGCCCTCCAGAAAAGACGGGAACACGTCCTTGAGGCAGAGATGGGCGTGTGGTTTGATCATCCAGCAAGCGATGGTCTAAGACCGAGACCCTCTGAGGGCAGAATGAGCTCTTCTCCAGGAAAACACTGCTGGGGGTGACTATCCAGGGTCCCGGGGCTGTGCTGGTCTGTCCGGATGTCCCCATGGTGCTACAGGGGTCCCTGTCCACACCAACATGCTCCGGCCAGGCCCATGAACAGCCGGGTTCTGGAAACGCAGAGACATTCCTGGAGCGGGCAGACCTGGGGCAGAGCTCCCGAGAGCCGGGTGGAAGGAGGGCTTTCTGGGGGGGG
>NW_024412413.1:1149965-1174945 GCF_014898765.1 Herpailurus yagouaroundi | reverse complement strand
CTTGTGCCACTGGACACCCCCCAACTCTGTGCCACGTGGACACCCCCAAACCCTGTGCCACGTGGACACCCCCAAACCTTGTGCCACGTGGACACCCCCCAACTCTGTGCCACGTGGACACCCCCCAACCCTGTGCCACGTGGACACCCCCAAACCCTGTGCTACGTGGGCACCCCCAAACTCTTCCTCCTTCAAGCTCCAGAGAAACCCCAGGCTCCTTGAGGTCTGTGGCTCCTGGGGCCCCACTCGGCCCGTCCTCGGAATGATCAGCTACCACCTAGGTCCGTCTCCGGGCTCTCACCCCCTCACCCCAGAGGCCCTGTCCTGGGAAGCCTGTGGCTCAGCGGCCCCCTCCACCTCCAGGGGCGCTGTCTCCCTGTCAGTTTCAAAGGTCTCACCTGCACGTGTCTTACAAGTGCCTTCTCGCCCCTAGGGAACCCATGTGGCACATCCCAGTGCAAAGTTTCAATCTGACCAAGAAATGCTTCTCACCTACGCTTTCCTCCAAAGGAAAAGTAAACCAAGAAGCCCTCCTAGTTCCAACTAAACCACAATCACTTACACGTTAAAACATATTTTTGCATTACCAAGCCGATCATGTAATTCTTTGGTCTAAATTACGGGGGTAGGGCCATCCTGCCGGTTTTCTGGAAACCAGTCACGGTCCGCGTCGGGGGGGGGGGGGGGGGGGTCTGGAGGCCCAGCCGCGGTCCGCATCAGGAGAGTCCGGAGGCCGAGCCGCGGTCCGTGTTGGGAGGGGCCCAGCGGCTCTGCCTCCAGAGGCCGAAAGGCACTTTTGCTCCTTTTAAAAACCGGAGTTCGCTTCTCATCAAGGTTTTTTAAATCTCGAAATCGGGTGTGACCCAGCACAATGCGAGATGCAGACAGTGGCCCAGAGACTTTGCGGGCCTGGCGACCCAAGAGCCTCTCGCTGGGCCCCCACCTGGCCTCCGACACCGAGACCCCCCGCACACCCCCTCTTCCTCGTGCTTGTGAAGCGAGACACAGTGGCCCGGCGGTGTGGAAAGGGCTGCTGCGACAGAGCCCACGCGTGGCGGCAAGAGGCGGGTGTGGCCTAACACACGTGAGCAGCCATCTTCAAGCCTTCCACAAATCCCTCTGCGACGGCAAAAGCGGAAACGCTCCCACCTGACACGTCAGCCTCACACCCGTCCGCCTCCCAGGACTCAAGGAGGACTGTGCCTCCCCTCTCCCCCTTGCAGACAGGTGGGGCCACACGACTAGTTCTGGCCCCGGGGGGGTCCCGGGCAGAGGTGACGGGTGCCGCCCCGGCCCCGAGCACTTGCCTGCTGACGAGAACTGCGCCAGGCTCTGCTCCCCTCAGGGCCGCAACCTGAGAGGCCCGGATTGACCTGAGGGTGCTGGGGATCAAGGCTTCCCTTGGGCACGCTGGCCCAAGATGCAGACAGTCGCCCAGAGCCCGTGGGCCTCTGCAGAAGTTGCGTGAGGGAGAAAGAAGGTTTGACGCGTCGACCCGCTGAGATTCGGGGTCGCTTCTTAGTCCAACGGAGCCCAGGCATCATGACGCAGATGAACCCCCACTGTGTCCCTCATCCCCTTTCAGTGCTCACAACAAACCTATTGGTCAGTGGCCCCTACCGTTCCATTTTCCACGTGAGGAAACGGAGTCTCAGAGAAGTTCCGAGAACGTCCGAAGTCACACAGCAGGTGCCAGGCTCCCGTCTGGCTCGCCTGACTCCACCGCTGGCGCTTTCGAACGGTCTGCTACGTGGACAGCCCCACTCCAGCCTCCACAGGTGCCCACCCTCCAACACCCTCCTGACTCACTCCTCCCCAAATATCAGCCGGTTGTCAAGTCTCACCGGACCCCTGAGCTGTCCACACCTCCTCCCTTTCCTGACTCCTCTAGGACAACCCCACGTTAGCCTGGGTCACTGCCGGTTCGTTTAGGCCATTGATGTTTCGAGGGTTGAAGACATCACTAATTCCACCAAGACCATAGAACAGAGTATCGGAGCCGATATCCAAATGTTGAATCCACTGTCCTTGTCGATTCAACAGCCTCATGATTTCCAGGTCACAAATGGCCACGTTTGGCAAAATTCAACTCAACTTAGAAAAGCTGAAATGTGTGATTACCGTGTACAGAAGCCTGTGGACACAGGTGAGTATCACATGGCACACGAGTACGTGATATGCTCATAAATTTGGAGATGAGCTAGAAAAATGTGCCAGTGATTCTGATGATGATGACGATGGTGGTGGTGACAATGACGAGGAGGAGGAGGAGGAGGAGGTTGTGATGGTGACAGTGACGTGAACACTAGAAACGACTTACTGTTCATCATTGCAGCGCCTATGACACAGGCATCGTTTATTCTACTTCAAGCGCTGATGGGGGAAGTGACGCATGAAAGACCACGTTACTTTACGTCACTTGGTTTAGATCACGCAGCCTGACTGCTCAAACGGTCAAGACTCACACCAGTCTGACTTCACGGCCCCTGCTTCGAACAGAGGATAAGCAGAGCAAGAAAGGCAGCCAGAGACTCCAAATGACCATCGCTCTGCTTGTGCAATAAAAATGCACCGATTCCCCCTCTGCATGAGGCACCTCTGAGGACACGGTCCTGAGCCACAACACGTCAATCTCTCCAGACTGTCCACAGGCAAACGAGGCACACGGGGGCCTCGCCCGCGCTGCCCTGAAGTGAACTCCCTTCACCTTCAATGCACACCGATGCCAGCTCCCTGCAGAGCCTTCCCTGACCGCTCCACAGAGGCACGTGTCCCTTGCTCCTTTGTGTTTCATGGCATTAATGTCTATCATCCGTAACATAAAAAGGGCTCACCGCGCGGCTCCCCCCAAGTTTCGGGTCCTCGAGGGAGGCCGTGCATATGTGCCCCCACGATCCCAGTGCCCATCTTCTCTGCAAGAAAGCACGGCTCTGCCGAGTAAAGGGACCATGGCAGAAAAAACCTCCCTTCTGGAGCTCTCTGCTGCTCTGGGCCAGCACGAATCCTGTAGCTGCTTATTTCCCGTAATAAATGCTAGGAAAGAAGGGCGTAGCCTGCTTCAAGGGCCGGAATCGAGGAGCGCTAACCAGATTGGGGGCAATAACAAAGTTTTCCAAGGAAGGGCCATCCAGCCGATTCCTAGGGGATGTGTCAGCATCGGCAGCAAAGGGGAGCACAGAGCTGGCAGGAAGGGGGGAGGAAGGACCTCGGCAGTGTATGGTAGATAAGCGCTCCGAGAGGAACCCCACCCCACCCCGAAATCTAAGTTGTTATCGGAGAGGACTGGAGACTCGTCTGGGGTCCTGGTTTTCATCGCCTAATCTTGGGTGCACCCAACATGAGTTCCCATCTCACGAGGACCTGGGTCTGCCCCTCGGTCCCCTCCCTATGAAATGGGTGCAACAGGGACCCTGTCCACGGGGATTAGTTGAGGAAACCCATTGAGGAGAAGAGCAGGCACCCGCACGCAGTAATGTTTCAAAAGATAAGGAGGCAAAAAGCCGGGAAGCAGGATGTGAGCCCGTGGCTGCCTTGCTGGAAAGGAGGAGGTGCCCCGCACCTCGGGGTGTCGCGGGACGAGACGGTGGTCGTGACACAGAGGACACCCCTCAGTGCTTTGCTCTCGGTCCTGTCTTCACGTATTTCATATCGCTCCTCAAAGTCACCATCAAGGCCAGCCCAGCAGGGGCGAATGGATTGGTAGGTGGAGTGGGGGTGGGGTGGCTTCCCAGGTCACACACGGCGCCACAGGCAGAGTCCACAGCGGCCTCCTGGGCACCCGGCCAAGTGGGGCCAGATGGGCAGCACAGACAGGCACTCTGTGCAGCTTAACCGTCCATTTTCCACACTTGGCATCTCAAAGTGCTCTCTTTGGTCTGATTATGATTAGAAACGGTTCAGAGTAAAGGAAACAACCTCATTTTGTGGCCAGAAAGACCTGGCCCTGGGGGCACACGTGGGTCTGATGCATTCCGTTTCTTCCCACGTCCATGCAGTTACTCGCAGATTTTCACTGAGCACATGTTCTGCCCCAGCCCAGCACCGGCCAGGGCTCAAGGCGGCCACGGCCCAGACCTCGAGGGCTCACCACCTGGGGACGCCAAGCAGCGATCCGGCAGAAGTAAGTGTAAAATGCACACGGACTGGGCCGGACGGGACACGTGTGATGAGAAAGGACAACGCGGAGCTGAGCCGTCGGCCGAGATGGAGATGCTGATATTTGATGGATTCACAGAATCTGAGAAGAAAGAGAGATGGGGGGGGGGGGAAGCACACACAAAGGCCCTGCCCCGGGGGCGGAAGCGTCTGAGGGACGAGGCCCCAGAGAATGTCAAGGGGAACAGAGCAGACGGGGCTGGTGGACGGGAGAGAAAAGTGAATCCAGGCGCGGTGGTCAGATTTTATTTTGAAAGAGTTCACTCTATCGGCGGGGAGACCGGATCTGACAGGTGCCGGCGGGAATCCGGGTAGGTGGTAAGGAAACCCTTCTGTTTGTCTAGACAAGAGCTCATGGCGGGCTGGAGCGGAGTCCATCACAATCGGGAGGCAGAACAGCTCTGTCCCCGCAAAACCGCCCCGTCTGTCCCCGGAGCCATTCCTCCCCCACCGCTGATGCCTGGAAGCCGGTGACGGGCTCCCTATCACGATAGCTCTGTCCCACTGCGAGCAGCACACGATGGGGTCACATGCCGCATGTGACCACTTGTCACTCGAAACGGTGGCTTGCGATTCGCACAAGCTGAGGTGTGTTCCCTCCCTCTCGTCGCTCAGTGCTGTCCGCCCCGTGGACGCCCCAGAGTCTGTTCAACCACCCGCCCGTCCAATAGCGTGAGGCTGGCCGCGCAGCTACCCTCTCTGGGAACCGCTTCCGGTGCCGAGCGATTGCAGACAGATCTTCCATTAACACCTACGTGCGGATCCAACGGGAACACAGTCTTCAATCCCCTTGAGTCAACGCTTGAGACGAGGCGTTGGAGGGCCGCAGGGCAAGTGCACGTCTAACCGTAGACGAAACTACCCAACTGTTTTCTAGAACGTCCCACCAGCCATGTGCGAGCGCCCCAGCTTCTCCATGCCCTTGTCAGCACTTCCTAGCACCTGTCCTTCCTATTCTAGACGCTCTGACAGCCGCGTGGTGGCCCCTCAACACGATGTGACGCCATATTCCCCAGCCCGGGAGTGGATCCCACTGGACACATTTCGTTCACCTCTCATCCTTTCAAATGGCTGAGCTTTGTTTCCTGACTCAGAGTGTGGTCTCTGTGGCCGGGTGCTCCTTACGCACTTGAAAATCAGGACCGTCCCGTGACAGATCACAAAACCACGAAACAAAGACATTCCTAGACACGAAATGAGGAGGACACACGAGGGATAACCAGGCAGAAAACATGAGTGATAGAAGCAAACGCACAGACAACCTCGAGGTTGGACTTGTAGACAGGGTTCAAAATGACCATGCTGATGGCTCAGAGCCTGGAGCCTGCTTCCAAATCTGTGTCTCCCTCTCTCTCTGCCCCTCCCCTGTTCACGCTCTCTCTCTCTCTCTCTCTCTCTCTCTCTCAAAACTGAATAAAAATACTTTTAAAAATTTAAATGGAAAAATACAGTAGAAGAAATCTTTTAAAGCAGGAAAGATAGAAAGCAATATAAAATGAACTTCACTGCACACCCCAAGTGAGATACCCCAGAATGACAAAAATTTCTGCAGAAACCGAGCCGTAAACTACTTCCAGCGAACCTGCCATTTTGGGCGGCTCTAGTCTAAGGCTGCACAAGGTGTTAAGGCGAAATCCTGTCAGCATCTTTGGAAAGTGGGATTTGGGGCCTGAATGGAAGGAGGTACTAATGTCTATTGATAAGATTTTTCCAGACAAGGTAGCCCTAAATTTGGAAAATAATTGGCACGAGAGTTCTTGGTGGATTTTTATCCTTAAAAACGGTCCAGCTCTGTCTTCTGAAACGGCCTCGAATTATCGACCAGTCCAGTAGCAAAGAGCAGGGTATTTAACCCCCACTTCCCACTGGCAGAAATCACCATTCCTCCAAGAAATGGCAGATGCTGGCGGAGGTGAGCCTAACGTCTCCTTACCCCGGAAAACAAAGAAGCGACCAACGGCTGAAAATACCAGGTCGAAGGTCGCAAGCGTCAATTATTATCGATAAAGGTCACAACTGCAACGCCCTGAAACACATCCGTGACTCCGTGTGTGTTGAGCACGACGATACCAGCACCGGACTCGCCCCTGCCGTGGCTGGAAAGCGCTAAGACACCCGCTGACTAGGCGGGATGTGGCCCCTGAAAGTAAAGATCCGAGCGTTTATCCCGCCTTCCTGTGAGAATGGTGCGTGAGGGCAGCCAGGCCCCGAGACAGCACGATGTCCTCTGGACGTCCACCTGCGCTCCAGGTAGAAAGCACAAACAAATAACGAACGCACGCTGGAACAGCGCCCGTGAGGTCAGTGATGGGTGGCGCTTGTGGGGAATCCTCAGCGGCGCCCCGTGTGCTCCCCAGAACGGACCGCCCCACATCACACGTTCCCGGCGGGAGCACCGCCAGCGCCCTGAGCAGCCGCGTGGGAGCGCAGACGTGATCTCACCGGTCCTCGCATCCACCCGACGTGGTGGTGAACGGGGGCTGCGGGAAGCCCCATGGACGCAGGGCGGCGGGCTGCGCTCAGACCCCGACTCCAAGGGTAAACTGAGGAACCGGAAGGCAGTGGACTCGCTCTGGCGGAACTGAGAAATCATATCAAGTCTGGGGCAAGAACACCAAAGCCACACTTCAAAAACATCAGCCTTGCCTTTGAGGGACCCATGTAGAAAGGTTTACTCGAGATGTAAATAATGTCTGGGGGTGCCCGGGTGGCTCAGTCGGTTTAGTGGCCGACCTCGGCTCAGGTCATGATCTCGCGGTCCCTGACTTCGAGCCCCGCGTCGGTCTCTGTGCTGACGGCTCAGAGCCTGGGGCCTGTTTCGGATTCTGTGTCTCCCTCTCTCTGATCCTCCCCCCATTCATGCTCTGTCTCCGTCTGTCTCAAAAATAAACAAACGTTAAAAAAAATTAAAAAAAAAGAAAGAAATGTAAATAATGTCTGAAATTTACCCCAAAATATTCCAAGATAGAACGAAAAAAGTGCACAGGGAGGGACGCGGGGCCACGCGAGGTCTGACCAGTAGTGGGCGATGTGGATGGACAATTTGATTTGAAACTTTCCATGATGGAAAAGTAGGAAAAATTAAAGAGACGACGTGCTCACCAGAGAAGTGGAGACCGTGAACACAGCAGAACCACCGCTACGTTTTACGGGGGCTTTGTTTCCGACGTTATGCCGGGCTCCGGGATTAGCCAGTCACAGCTGGGCTGCGGGTCGGCACCCGGGAGCCCCTGGGCCATCTGGTACCAGCCGGAGGGACGAGGGAAGCCTGGAGAGCCTCCCTCACCCCGCCTGGCCCCACTCAGCATCCCTGAGGCCTGGCTGGGACCCCCAGGGACACGTCCGGTCGGGGAGGAGAACACGCTAAGCCTTGCCAGTCACAGACGCGCCCTGGCCTGGGAACCTGGCCCAGACACGGTCTCCTTTCCACACCGGCACCTTCTGAAAGTAAACAGATAAAAATCAAAACAAAACAAAACATAAGCACCTTATTCATTGCAATCAGAGTCCGAGTCCTGTTACCACAAGCAAAGGAAGAAGGAAAGTATCCTCACAATGCAGGAGAGAGAGCGAGAACGCGTCGCCATTAATAAAAACGGGTGCTGCTTCCGATAAAATAACGACACATTCCTTCCCCACGTCACCTCCCACCTCCCACCTCCCAGGCAGCCTTGCAGCAAAGGGTGCTGGTGTGACCAGATCTGGCCACCAAGACCTCAGGGTGGTCCGCGGGGACCTGGGACCTTGGGGGGCCGGGGGGGGGGGGGGGCCGCCGGGAGCTAGGACCTTGGGGGGGCTCCACAGGGAGCTTCAAGAGAGGTTTGCCTTCCTGCTTCTCTGATGAAAGACATGGAGGGAGCTCTGCCGCCTCTTCCATCCTCGATTGTGGCAGTGATGCCTGGTGCTGTGGCAGCCACCTTGCCACCATGAAGCTGTGAATGACTGAAGGAAAGCCTCACAAAAAGTGGAGTTGGGAAGCCCTGAAGGGGGCACACACCAAACCCCGCAGGTGTGCAACCAGCAGCAAGAAGGGGGACAAGGCTTATCTTGACAAGAGAGAACAGATTTCACATAGAAATTCCATCTCCTGCTTTGAGAAAAGGAAGGTCCTCCTGTCCCAGCAACGACGCGCCCGCCCCCACTTGCAGCCGGCAAGAAGCCGCCACACCTCAAAGCCTCGTTCTTCTCCCAGGAATTTCTGTCCAAAACAACCCTCCCCAGTTTCCTCCTAAAACCTAATAAGAGCTGACCTCTCCTGGGTCTCCTCCGACTTGCCTGTGGTCACGCGTTTGCTGGCCCCGCATTACCGTTCCCGCGTGTTCCCGAATAAACTCACTGCGCTGCTAAACAAGTGGCTATTTTATTTGAAGCCTGGCAGAGCCATCGGCAACAGAGCAGGAAGGAGAAAGGCCAGCCCTCTGCCAAGCTCCAGGCTTCCCCTGTGGGGCCTTGAAACGTCTTTACTGCCTGTGCCCTGTTGTTCAAGCTGTCTGATCGTGAACACAAGTGCACCCTGGGTGATTTAAAGTCTTTCCTTTCCGTCCACCAAATCAAGGTTAAAAGGGCTCCTCGGTGTTTCGCCGCAGACTCCGCCGGGCAAGTCTGGCACGCCCACGGCTCTCCGGCAGCCGCGGGGACACTGGGACAGGAGTCGCGTTCAGCCCAACAAGCATCCCCTGAAGTGTGATGCCCAGTCAGTGATCCTCTCTGGAGGGGGGCTGTGTCCCCCGGGCGTGGGGCAACGTCCGCACACGTTTCCGACTGTCGAGCCTGGGAGACGACCCTCGGATGTGGGAGCAGAGGCCCGGCTTGCTGCCCGGCGCCCTCCAACGCGCAAGGCAGCCTCCACCCCGAGGACCATCCCACCCAAAGGGCCATCGTACCGAGACTGAGAAACCCGCCCTAAATGTTGTGGCCGGGGCTCCGCACGGCGCAAGCTGCCCACGGCCCGCTCTGGGGCTCACCGAGCCCCGCAGAGAGGGCCCCCCTCCGGGGAATCTCCAGCTGGCTGGCCAGCGGGGCGGCCAGAAGGTGACTGTTTCGAATGCCAGGTCAAGGGACTGCCCAGAACCGCCCTGTTCCCTGGTGTCCCTTGATTTAAAAAAAGGCGGGGGCGGTCGGGGGGAGGGGGGGGTGGTTGGGAGTGATGTGATTAATCAAATGCTATCCACAAGTTCCTGGAGGACTGACTCTGCCAGGCTCCTGTGGCTGTGCCCCGGGGTCACCAGCTGACACCCCCACCCCCTACCCCCCACCCCCCAGCTGCACCAGCACAGCCAGGCTGCCCGCCTCCGCTCCTGCACGTGTCAATGCTGTGACTCCTGCACCCAAACACGAGGAAATACTAGGCATTGCTCTAAGGAGTGTGGCCTTTATGCGGGGACCCCCAGACAGAAAACACGCAGGGCCCGGGGCACATCAGCAGCCCGGGGAGCAGCTGGCTGCACGGCTACGACGTCGGGCCCACAGACACACGGCGAGGAGCTCACCCACTCTTCGGGCGGGACCTGCCAACCCGGCCTCTCTGAGCAGGGCCCCAGCGGCCCGTGCCGCTCGCCCTGGCGAAAGCCCGGCTGCGGCTTGGATGCCAACCGTAGGGGAGCAGCCAAGACCTTGCAATTTCTGAAGTGGAGAGGGAACGGCCAGGCCAGGCTGCTTTGACGTTCCCGGGTCCCTCACGGTCAAGCCCTGGCTTGCTCGGGGCACCAGGGACCCAGCGGGGCTGGAGATGCCTCCGGCCCCTCTCATCTCTGAGTCCACACCGAATGGGCACAGTGAACACGAGCGCTTCTGAGCCAGAGATTCAGAGCAATTGCATTACTGGCCCGGCCAGCCCAACTGTTTGGGGACCTGGGATAAATAAAAAAGAAATAGCTCACAAAGTGATCCCCAGCGCTCCATGGCGGGGCTGTGCTGAACTCTGCTATTTCATTTGCATGATTTAGCAAAAGGAAGTTTGCATTGATATGTAAATAGCATGCAAGTAGTTTACATTGGAAAACAAGGCGGGCAGAACAGCCTATTGCATTTTATTGCCCTTCGACTACAGTCTTAGCTGCTGCCAGAAAACAGCCTCAATTACACCGACCTGCCATTTAAATAGCTCTGCCTGGGGCGCCTGGGTGGCGCAGTCTGTTGAGCATCCGACTTCAGCCAGGTCACGATCTCGCGATCTCGCGGGATCTCGTGATCTCGCGGTCCGTGAGTTCGAGCCCCGCGTCGGGCTCTGGGCTGATGGCTCGGAGCCTGGAGCCTGTTTCCGATTCTGTGTCTCCCTCTCTCTCTGCCCCTCCCCCGTTCATGCTCTGTCTCTCTCTGTCCCAAAAATAAATTTAAAAACGTTGAAAAATAAATAAATAAATAAATAAATAGCTCTGCCTGGTGCATATGGTGTTCTCATCTGAAGGTGTATTCCGAATTTATTGGGCATCTTTATTAGCCTTCGGCGATTGACTTCTGGAAATCGGTAGGCACGTCTTGCAGGGAGCGAAAATCCTTCCGCGGCAGAAACCCGGGGCGTGAAGACAATGACCACCCGCCGTTTCGGGAACCTGCCTGGGATGGTCCTGAGTGCGTGGGCCGCACGGTAGGAGGGGATGCGCCGGGACCTGGGGGAGGGTGTCCCGACGACCCCAGGCGTCCCGAGACCCCACCCCACAGAGGGCCCTGTGCTCCGGGCCCCAGCGGGCTGGAAATGCAGAGGCCCAGGCCCCGGGCTCAGGCCTGCCGAATCAGAGTCTGCATTGTAGCAAGAGCCCCAGGGGTTGGAGGCACAGTAATAACCTGGAGTGATGACGGGATTACCGGAAGCAAGGGCCGCTCCGCGAGGCACCCAGGGACCCGCACAGGCGCACCCGGGTACGCGCATCCCGACGAGAGGACGGCCAACGTCCCACGTTCCATCTGTCCCCTTCCGTTTCAGTCGGTCCTACTTACAAATGCTGCTCACAGCCTCTAATCTGACTTCATGACCTACTAATCGAGATCCCGGTTTTAGACTCTGCGCTAGAATTTTACATGGCAGCATGGATATCTGGCTCGCCCCTTGAAGGCCAAAAAAATTCCACATGAAATACTTCCACGATGTATGAAGCGCATCCGTGGATCGAAGACAACAGCAGGTCCCCCTGAGCTGGTTCTCACCCCCGGGTCACAGGCAGGGAACCCCAACGTCCATTTCCCTGGCCGTCTGCGGGAGAGAAGGCAGAGCCCAGAATCTTCCCGAGGAAGGAAGCGCACAGAGACCCCCCCCCCAGGACTGAATCTCTGCGCGGATCCCCGCCACGGGCCCACACGGGGACAGGTCCGCGTGGGAGACGGTGCTCGAGGAGGACAGCATCTTCTGAGTGTCCCGCACAAAGATCCACTCCGATCTGGATTAACAAACCGCACCGTGAAGTTTTGGGGTGCTGGGCGTTGGTGGAGCCGACGGCCAGGAAAGAATTTTCAAGACGTCTTCGGTGCAAAAAGGTGATTTTAGTAAAGCACGGGGACAGGACCCGTGGGCAGGAGGAGCTGCGCTGGGGTCGCGACGGGTAACTGCTCATCCACCCTCAGGTTGGGAGCGGGGCAGGGATGGAGTAAGTCTCTAAGGAATTCTCGAAGCCAGGTGGCCAGGACCCTCAGGGCTGAGCTGTGTGAGGAAAAGACCACGTATGTCTGTGCAGTCAAACCTCAGTCGTGAGACCGTTCAGATGCATCTCAGGGGGGCATAAGC
The DNA here is from genome assembly GCF_014898765.1 of Herpailurus yagouaroundi. Lineage (NCBI taxonomy): Eukaryota > Metazoa > Chordata > Mammalia > Carnivora > Felidae > Herpailurus > Herpailurus yagouaroundi. The sequence continues at coordinate 1,163,073 of NW_024412413.1, read as the reverse complement.
TCGCCGTGCAATTGCCAGCATGCGCTTGGGGGTTAAAGATAAAGGAAGTTTGCAAACGAATTTTTATGTGTTTAAGGAGACTCACGGGATCCTGGGAGCTCAGGACAGCGTTAAGCCAAGATTCCCTTTCGCCCCCAGCCAAGTGTCGTCATCGGGGCAGCTGAGCTCCTAGAGGGAGGTCACTTTGCCAGTTTCAAGGACCTGTCAGTGGGCTGCATGGGCTGCAGGCAGTAGGTGACACGTTTCATACCTGACAGGCAAAGCTGAAGAGAAGGAGGGATCAGTAGCTACAAGTTCTCGAAAAATAAATTAAACCAGATGCATCGAGAGAGACGGAGAGGCCAGCTCTTGGGGAGGTCGGGGGTTTGAAGGCCGAGTGAAGCCACGTAACTGGATTTAACCGGAGCCCCCGAAAGAGAACAAAAGAGACAACAGGACAGAGACAATGTTTTAAACGATACTGGCCGACAAATGTCAAAAGAACAGACGATTAAAGATACCTCCGACTCAAGGCCAATTGATTCCAATCAATAAATCTGAAGAGGACCTGTGCACTGGGACAGCACAGGGACAGTGCAGACGTGCAGAGACACAGGAGGCACTTTGCAGGAACCGCATTCGGCCTAAGAGCTGACCTGCCAGCGTGGCCAGGACTCGGGGAGACGGCCGACTGGAGCCCACATCGCGCAGCTGAAATAACTCCGGGGTCTACACCCACAAGTAGCATCTTTCAGCAACAAGAGCGAAACACACTTTTCAAAACCCCAACCCGGGGATCGGACCGTCACTAACAGAAAGTAAGCGTGCAGTTCGCACGGAAGACGGCGTTGCCACAAGGAAGATCTCCACTGGGGAGAGGAGGGAGGCGTAGACAAGTTGGCAAATAGGAGATGAACAATCACCGTGCAAAATATAGTAACGCCTCAGGCGTTACCAGAAATATGCATGTAACAGTCAGGGCACAGGAGGCAGAGAGGCGATCAGAACGTCCGGGGGTCCCCGTCGTGCATGGAGAAAGTTGAGGAGACTAATTTTATAATCTGATGAATTAAGTGGAGGAGTGACATTTATAGACGAATCACTGAGGTAACAGAAAGCGTGTGCGTTGTCCAAACTGTCCGAGAAAAACTGAAGGAGAAAACAGTGTCAAGGCAGAATAAAGCAAAAGAAGGAAGGAAAAACTGCAAATAAAGATTTCTTACAGATTCAAGTGTCCAATTCTGACCGAGCAATTCTGCTGCTAAGTAGTGGAAATAAATGTCCATGAAACAGACTTGCCTGTACACGGTCACAGCTACGCGATTTATAATACGTGATTGTCGGTGCGATGCAGACGTCTATCAACAGCAGAACAGACAGTGGTAAATCTCAGAGTCTCGAGTGTTGACAAGGACGTGGAGAAACGGGAAGTATTAAGACACCACTGGTGGGAGAGGGTCGGAGTGATCGGTTTGGAAACTAACCGTCCTTGTCAGATAAAGTGAGTCTGAGCAAAATTTATGTTCAGGCAATTCCGTGGCCAGGCTGAACCTCTGACACATGACGAGCTGTGCGCGTCAGGAAAACACGGACCAAGCTCCAGGCGTCCTGTCCGCAAAAGCAGAAAACCAGAAAACTGGGAGTGACCCACGTGTCCTTCAATCATTAAGTCAATAAATAAAATATGTTCATACGTTCGTGCAACGGAACATCAATGAATACGAACACGTTTCGGGGGCAGGAATCAATGCCAGTGACTGGCAGGAGCGACGTCAACAAGCTTCGGAAATGAATCCTCCTCCTATAAAATGAGGCTGTTTCATAAAATTCAAAACCATGCCAAAGTATGTCCCACATTGTTCTAACTGTAGGAGCAAAGTGAGGACAGAGATTCAGAAGAGCACGGGGGCAAATGCACACGGCGCACGGCACCCTTGGCGCGGCTGCCGGGGGCGGGAGGCAGTGGGCGTGTCCAGGGGGGCCCTAGAGGCGACCAGGCGTCTTAAACGAGACGAGGTCGCCTGGGTGTCAGCACCTTGCTCTGGGCACTTGATATGTTTGGTAAGTACTCGAAATTCCCGAAAACGAGTTCCAAAGGGTCTGCTCTACGCGGTCACCCCCTTTCCTCGTCAGCGATGCCCCTACTTGCTGAGCAAAGGACTGACCGGCACATCTCCCGAAACCCACATGGACGCCGGCAGTGATCCTGCCCGTCCTGGGGCCGCCGAGAAGGGAGAAGACGCACTTGTAAAATCGAGACATTTTCCTGAGAGCCTGGCCTCCGCACCCCCCCTGGCCCCAAGGTCCTGCTGGGTGACATTCGGTCCTGTCCTGGACTCTGAGACTCTGGGGACGGGGTATGGAGGGAGGGACGTCATCTAGGGGGAGATGGGTGGCGGGGGAGGAGGGAAGCTCGTCCGGACGGGGTTCACCAAAGATTCAGACGGAAATTCTCCGTCATTGGCATCTGTGCAAAAATTCATATTCAAGCCTTCCTTGATCTGCCTTTAACTGTAAGCTTTTACCGCACTTGAGAGAGAGAAAGAGAGAGAGAGAGAGAGTCCAGCTACATTGTGTTATCTCCTCAGGGCCTTGGAGTAAAACACCTACTTGTTTCGGATTTGCGTTCATAAGGCAGGTGCTGACGTCCACGTGTGCCACGTGTGAAGGGCACGTGGTCACCAACACGCCTGTCCACAGGGCCCGCGCCACCTTTTGGCATCGGAGACGCCGTCTCAGAGCCCCAGTGCCGACCCAGGCGCCCTTCTGGCCCCTCGGGGACGCTGCCTCCGGCTTCGGTCAGGAGGGAGTCTTCTGTTGTGTCCACGGGGACACAGGCTCAGACGTCCGGCGCGTTCCTCCTCCACACTGCCTGCTGGTGTGCAAACACATGCCCCGATCTGTAGACCAAGAGCATCGCCACACTCACACACACGTATTCAGCACAGGCACACGTGTGCACCCGCGTTGCAAAACTGCAGCCCGTCTGCCTGGGTCCATCTGTTCACGGGCACAGACCCCCCCGAGGGCTCTCGTCCCCTCGGTCCCCAGGCCCCCAGTGTCCTGCCAGGCCTCCATCTACGCTCCCCGAGGGGCCACGTCACCTCCTGCAGGCCTGTGGGGGGGAACTTTGTGGTTTTCAAGGTTCCGGTTCGTTCAGGGAGAAGCTCTCAGTCGGGTTCGTGGGGTTCCGCTCACATCCCTGTTATGGGTGGAATCGTGTCCCTCAGAGAGATACGCCACAGGCCGAGGCGCATTGGGGAAATAGGGTCTTTGCAGGAGTGATGGAGTGAAGCAACGTCACTAGGCTGGACGCTCACGGAGTACGACTAGTGTCCTTCTGAAAAGAGGAAATGCGGGCACACGCATGTGCAGACGGGGGCAGACGCTGGGGATGCCTGGAGCCCCAGGAGCTGGACGAGGCCAGGAGGACCCTCCCTGGAGCCTCCAGAGCGAGCACGGCCCTGCCCCCACCTCGACTTCAGACTCCGGCTCCAGGACGGAGAGGATGAATTTCTGATGTTTAAGCAGCCCGGTCTGTGGTCATCTGTCACGGCCGCCCCAGGACACGGGGAGGGGGGGAAACCCTTTTCAGGGAGGCGACCCCTGGGGTCTCAGGGCCAACCCGGCCTCCACCACGTTGGCCCTTCTGGTTATTTCCTCCTTGAGGCAAAAGGGACACTGTCTCTGGTCACAGTGGATATAAAGCTTTTCTCTTTTAAATAAAAGCATCCATAGTTTTAAAAGAAAGTCGGTTTCAAGAAAGTGGCACCAGGAGGGTCTCAGCCCGTGGGTGGTGGGTAGCAGGTCTGCTCAGGCCCCTGGGCCCGTGGCTCACGGGTCAGTGGGCTCCCGCGGGAGAGCACGGGGCCCCGGCAGGGCCCCACACCTCCCTCGGCTAGAAAATGCCCTGTGTGCGCATCCTGCTCCCATCGAGAGCTCTTGAGGCTGCCCAGGAGGGGAGGGGGCGCCGGGCGAGGCCAGCGGGGGACAGAGGCCCAAGGCCCCGCTTTATTTCCCGGAGGCTGTCGGGAGCAGAAGGTCCCTCTGGTTTCCCACCTGCCCTTTGTTCTGGTTGTGCAGGTTTGACCCGACCTCTGAGGGAAAACATCCGACCATGATCACAAAGGTGGACAGAGAGAGACAGAGAACAAGAAAGAGGGACACAGAGACAGAGAGGCAGCACAGGAGGCAGCGGGAACCGGCCCACGTCTGAGGGGCCGGCTCTGTGGGGGAGCCTCAGAGGGGTCCTGAGATGTGCAGGAAGGAGAACGCCCACCTCCTCCAGGAAATCCCGACGCGGAAAGTAGCAGGACCCCAGCACCCGAGTCCACACCCACCCGGGAATCGGATCCCCAGCGTCCTGCCCCTGAGGTGACGGCAGGCACGGCCATGGCTCCAGGGACACCCCCCCAGCCAATCTGCTTCCCTCCACTCCTTGGGGACTTGCCCTCCGAGGGGGACGCATCTCAGACCAGCCGTGAGCCGGGCCACAGGGCTCTGCTCAGGAACAGTGGCCTTGTGGCCGTCTCTCTCCCGCCCACGTCCTCAGGCAGCTTTCCGCGTGGCCCTGGGGTCTCAGCAAATTCAGGGCCAGCAGCCCCTCTGTGTTCAGCCAGTCCAGCCCCAGGTAGAGCCCCTGCGTCACGACCCCCGATAGACGCTGCATCCGTGAGCCCAGGGCCCTCGGGACCCCCTGAGTGACACTCACAATGGTGACTGGCCCTCACCTGTGAGTCTGTGTGGGGCTCCTGGGCCCATCGAGGCAGGACGGGCTGCAGAGGCTCTGTGGGGCTGGACGCGGAACGTCCCTGTGTCACAGGAGCAGGTGGCTTCTGCCCCGGTGCCCACACCCCTCCCTCAGCACCGCCGAAACCTTGTGAGGGCTGCAGAGACTGCAGCGTGGGCAGCAGGACAGGGGTGGGGGGGGGAGGGACGCCACACACGGGGGACACGCTGGGGCACCAAGGACAGACAGCCTGATGATGCGGGATGGCTGACTCCGGCAGGCGCCGCGACCCCCCATCCCACTGCTTCAGCCCCGGGCTGCATGGGGTGTCGCTGGCCGGAGCTCGCCCAGGACAGGGAGGGCCACGGGGAGACCTCTCCCAAATGTCCACCCACCCTGGGGTCACGCAGGCCGCGGCCAGAGGTTACCGGGGTGGGGCATGACCAGCTCTCCACACTCTTGCACAGAGGACCACCCTCTCTGGGGGCACCGCCCTGGTCCAGCGGGCAGCCTGGGGCCTCTCTGCACGCAGGCCGTGGGGACCTCCAAAGAGCCGGGGGACGGACCTACCCCAGCAGACAATAAGCCACAGCTCATGTGTCAAGAGAGCATCCCTGCACGGGACAGACAGACAACAGGACCACGGAAGCCCTTGTCTGTCCCACCCGAGACAGAGGACGCCCCCGCGCCCGGCCCGGCCGCCCTCCCGCGCAGCCGGGAACCCGTCCCCGTGGCGGCCCTGCACGGTCCGACTTTCTTTCTTCCTCACTCTTCTCCACTGAGCTCAGTTAATTACACACCGAGTTCGCACTCCGTCATTCGGATTTGCCCCCACCTCCCGCAGCAGCCCAGTAATTAGACTCTGGCGTTCAGGCACAGCAGAGCGTGACCGGGTCCCTGTGCACCGGCCGCCCGCAGACGGCGGGCGGTGGCCGCGAGGCCTGAGGACCAGCGTCCGGCCCGGACGTCGGGCCCACCGCCACGTTCAAGCCTGGAAAGCATTGTGGAGACAGTCCCCCCGCCAATTAATTAGCAATTAAAAACTTTATTTATAAAGGCAGCTGGTGGACGTACATCTTGTTAAAATGCAAAGTGTTATTTCCAGACCAGTTTTCAATAAGAAACAAACAGAAATGCGGGAGACTGACAGTGCACGGTGCGAGAACGTCTTCAAAAACAATTTGCTGAATATTAATGAACTCAAAATGTCATTTCTGGTCCAATTACTAGAAGTAATTAGGGTTTTTTTAATTATGGAGGAAGTGGAATTTTAATAAGGTCAATTTTACAATTACAGTTTAAAAAAATACTAACTGTATTGTCATCACATCTGATATAACAAATGACATTAACTTGCTAACATCTGTTGATTTTAATGTAAATAAAGCAAAACTACCACTGGGTTGTGTTTTCTGGGGAGTGACAGGTGCAGGCGGCCCCAGGGTCACGGGGGGCATAACCTGGAAAGCGTGGGACTTCGCTTGCTGAACGGGCTCACCTGTGGCCACGTGGCAAGGGCCTGTTCGTGGCTGGGCTGACGCGCCGTGGACACAGACTTGACAAACACCCGTCCAGATCCGAGCCTCCACCAGCCTGGAGGGACGGTCCAGGACCGGAGGTACGCGTCCCAGCTTCCTGTCGGTCACCGAGCACAGGCTGACCCCCCCCCCACCAGACCCCAGCCCAGGGGGAGCCCACGCACTGCCTCCATCCAGGGCCCTGAATCCTGTTCCGTGATTCCCGGGGCCCAGGCCCTGGCCCAGGCGGGACCCCCATGCACCCCGTGCCCTGGGCCCAGCTGTCGGGACGCCGCTGTACCGGGACTGCCCTCCCAGTCCACACCGATCTGCAGACTTGGAGGAAGGCGTGCCCGCCCAGAACCAGCTCCGTCCTGGCCCCCGCCCACCCACTCCCGCCCCCGCACGGCCACAGGACGACCCTGAGGGGCCATGCCTGCGATCCCACGGAGCACCCCTGAACTGGCTCGTGGCCCTGCCCGTGGTCATCGCGGCCCCGGCCCCCAGCCACCGCCCCCCCCCCACTTCCCTGAGCCCAGCCGAGCACACTCAGGAGGGGCTGGCGGTGACCACGTGCGGGTGAAGGTCACAAGGCCCCCTCCGGCCGCCGTGTGGAGCTCAGCTCACTGGAAATGGACAGTGGCAAACTGCCAAACGGGGCGGGAAGGCCACGCGTCCTGCCCTCCGCCCCCTTCTGCAACGACCTTGGCAGAGCGGCACACGGGAAACCGTGCTGGAATGAACAACGCCGGAGAGCCCTGGGAGGGGTGGGCAGGCGTCCCCGGGGCTGCAGGCGCTCACACAGGGTCACCCTCTCGTCCACGGCCACACGGACGGTGCGCGAGCAAAGCCGGCCCCTGACCCCGGGGCCGTTTCCTCCGCCGTGTGTGGACTGTCCTCTCACAGAAGGATTCCTCTGAGGCTAATAAAATTCAGGATAAAAACTTGCTGCCAGGTACAAGCCTCCCAAGAGCCCCAGCGGCCTTCTGCCGGCAGCCCTGTGCTCCCCGCCCGGTGAGGCCGCTTCCCTGCGAGGGAACAGCTTGCGGTCGTTAAAATGGTTTGTGGGCGTTTGTTACCTCCCCGGAATGTCTCGTTGAATTTTAATTACCCGGATTAAGATCTATTGATATCATTATTGAGATATATAAAAGTTTTATTTAAACATGGACATCCTAGAAGCGAATACTCCCGGGACAGCAGGACGGCGGACGACTTTGCTGCCTCCTACGCGGAGCCCGTGGGCCAAGGACACTCGCTGGAGAGTGAGGGGGACCTTGGAAGCCCCTGTGGGGGGCGCCTGCCAGGGAGGAGGTCCCCGGACGGGCCCCGTGGCTCCCAGCTTCCCAACACACGCCCACACTGGGTCGGCTCTGACCCCCTTTATTCCCGTCTCCCACACCGCGGGCTCGGGAAGAGACAGAGCCAGGATGATCTCGGGTGTTCACCCCTCCCGCCCACGCCCGCACGCACCCCTCCACGGGGGGCTCCTCACCCCGTGTCCTCACCTGATGCACAGCGGGGGCAGGTGATGGGAGCAGTGCCCCCGTGTGCCACCTGCTGGGGGCCTTAGCCCTTCCCGAAGGCAAGTGGGAGGCAGAGGCGGGGAGGGTGACAAGGGACCGTCAGATGACCCACCTCCCACAACCACAAAGACCGTCCGGGAACTCGGCCTCAGCGGGAAAAGCCAAAGCGAGAAGCGCGTGGGGAGAAGTTTCGGGAAGATACTATGACTCGGGTTGGGAGGGCGTTAGCCAGGTGACACTGAGCGTAAAGCACGGGGCAAAGACCAGTAGTGTGAACGCACGACACTTACATTTCCGGTGCGAACGAAGACAATTTGCATGAAGTGAGACAAACCTCAGAGGAAGACGGTTTTCATCTGTATCCACACGAAAGGCACAGTAACGCTGACGTAACAAGAAACCCTACAACCGATACGAAAGCACAGCTGGCAGGAAGGGAAGGTTCTCGGAGAGCAGGACTCCAGGCGTGCAGAAGGAGGCTGAAATTCAACGCCAATCGGACTCGGGCTAGAGGTCCCGGCGTGAGGTGCTTCTGACTCAGGTCCTGGCCGCCCGCCCCCCACCTGTCCCCCCGCCCCCCCCCCCCCCCCCCCCCCCCCCCCCGGCTCCAGCCCTGCTTTGGGTGTGACGTCGGTGAGTCCTGTACTCTAAGGCTGGAGGCGTGTTTCCCTACGACTCAGCGACTTATTTCAAGGCCAACGTCGTAAAGAAATCCCCGTGTCTATGTCTGAAGAGGGTCATCCAGGAATCTCTATCTCTTCACTGTTTGTAAGGGAAACTCCAAAATAACCCGGCACAGTTATTAACTCCCAGAGAGTCCTTCAGCCGCGGGTCTGAGGCGCAGGAGTGACCTCAGTGTCGCGGGGAGAATTAATCACGTAGTTAAATGGGAGTCTGTATGGATAAACCCCAGACCTTACTACCGAGTGGAAAACGCACGTACACTATGAAATTTGTTAAATGCACATAAACGTTCCAGAATGCAAAATCTTTTTTAAAATTCTGGCAAGTCCCCAAAGGGGAGATGGAAATTGCTAAATATTGCCTTCAGGACAGTGACTCTCTGGGGAAAAAAGAAGGGAAATCAGGCCACACGGTGCATATTTATTATCTATTTTTGTGCAGCAAATGCCTGCAAACCTAGTGACTGGAAACATCTCGCTTTATTATGTCACGGTTTCTGTGGGGCAGGAATCTGGGCGCAGCTGGGCCCCCCTCGGGCCGCAGTCCGTCCGTGGCCGGGCTGGGCCGTACCTGGGGGCTCGGCTGTGGGAGGAGCCCCCCCCCCCACCTTTGTCTGTAGGGCCCAGGGCTGGAGCCACCAGATGGGGCCGAAGTGTGACAGCTCTCCGGGGACGGGCTTGTGGGGCCCAGACCCAGGCTCCCCTCCCCTGGCCGCCGGGCCGCCGGCTTCCGCAGGAGCCGTGAGCACAGGGAGGCTGGTTTCCGGGAGGTGGAGGAGACGGGGCAGACGCAGCGCAAGCTGAAACCCTCGAGGCTCGCCCAGCAGTGCTCGGTGCTGGTGTCCGCGTTATTCTATTCCTACCAGCATTCATCTTTCTTCAATAAACGTTTTCCAAACATTTGCACGCCTTTGGTTAATTTCCAGTGTTCTGAAAGTTGATTTTTTTTTTTTTTTTTTTTTGCCAGTGTTCTCAGTGCTTTTAGTAGTGGATTTTCCGAGGCCCCTACTCCCTACTCCACCATCCAGAGTCTTGCCCTCTGAATTGTCACTCAGACACTAACGGGGAGCCAGCGCACCTCCCTGACCTCCCGTAACGTGTGTCCCCTTAGGCACCCAGGGGGGGCGTGGGCCCTAAGTGTGTTACACGCACACACACCCACGGTGGGAGAGGGATCGATTTTAAGCGATCAGCTCATGCGATTGTGGGACGGGCACATTCACGTTTGAAAGTGTAGGGGCGCCTGGGTGGCGCAGTCGGTTAAGCGTCCGACTTCAGCCGGGTCACGATCTCGCGGTCCATGAGTTCGAGCCCCGCGTCAGGCTCTGGGCTGATGGCTCGGAGCCTGGAGCCTGTTTCCGATTCTGTGTCTCCCTCTCTCTCCGTCCCTCCCCCGTTCATGCTCTGTCTCTCTCTGTCCCAAAAATAAATAAACGTTGAAAAAAAAATTAAAAAAAAAAAAAAAAAAAAGAAAGTGTAGGACACACACTTACATGTGGGACGTACGGGGCAGGCGGGCAGCCCAGAAATTCAGGCTGGTTTCTTTGTTGCAGTCCTGAGGACAGACAATTCCTTCTTTGTCCCTGCCTTTAAGCCTTCGACTGATTGGATGAGGCCCACCCACAGTATGGAGGCTAACCTGCGTACACAAGGCTAATTGATTTTAAATGTTGTCACATCCACCAAACACCTTCACAGCAACGTCTAGGCTGGTGTTTGACCAAACAGCTGGGCGCCGTGGCCACGTTGACACGTAAGTTTACACATTTTCTTACTTGCCTCAAGACTGGAATAAAGTCTGGGCAGGAGGCCTGGATCCAGGCAGGGGAACTGACCGTGACTTCCTTGAGGCTCAGGTCACCGGGCTTGGCTCTGGGCCCTGACCCCGGGACAAGTGCTGAGGGCGGCCTTGGTCTCCTGGCCCTTCCTGGGGGCAAAGGACTCCAGAAGTTTCTATTTCTCTGTCTCTTTCCGTGTGGCTCAACAACAACACAGGCCACCCTAACTGTCAGCCTGGTGGGATGGAACGGAATGTATGGAAGCCGCACGGGACGGAACAGAAAGCCCTCCCTCTCCACGGAGAAAAGGCAAAGGGAGACCCCGAGGTCCATTCCGTGCTTTTATGGAGCGGGACGGACAGGGTGAGAGGCCCGGACCGCAGGGAGGAGGCCCTTCCGCCGGCCTCCAGCCCACCCTGCAGAGCGGGCCGGGCAGCCGGAGCGGGAGCCGACGTGGGTTTAAGGAAACCTCCAGGCAGCACCGGCCGGGCAGGCGGCTTGGGGACAGGAAGCGCTGCTCGGCCCGCGTGGGTGGGGGAACATTCGCAAGAGGCGGAGAAAGGAAGGTGGGCTCAGAGTTTTTTCTTCTGACATCATTCTGGCCAAAAAACACAAAACCCAGGGGCTCCCTGGACACAGAGGCTCTGCACGCAGGCACACACACTCACACACTCACACGACTCGTGAGCACATGGCAGCCTCTGACGGGAGCCCGCCGCCTTGCACGCCCCTTCCTCTCGTCCCCGACGCCGCTTTGCTCCCGGCTCTCGGGGAAGAAGGGCGTCCTCACTGCTTGTGCTGCTGATGATGTCAGTGAGCCTCACGCTACCCCAGACTCAGAGGCCCCCACCTGCTTCAGGAACAGACGGAGCAGAGGCCACGGGCCTCAGAGAACGCCCTCCCCCCTCCCCTCCCCCCGCGAATACCCGCTGAGCACTTAAAACCCAGGAGGGCAGACCTCAAACTAAGGTTTTCGCCACAAAAACGGAAACATAAAGGGGGGTGCAGAAATCGTTTGGGGCGGATAGATTATGTCTGTTACCCTGATGGTGGTGAACATGCGCAGCCTTCTGTGCGCTAAGTGTGCCCCGGTAAAGCCGAAAAGTGTCCAGAAACCACATGTGGGTGCTGCCACGGCAATGGCACAGGTCTGGGCCCGGGGAAAGCCGTGGGTTCGCGACCGGACTGCTGCTGGGACTGAGCTGCGGCCCCGAGAGCCAGATGCGTCCTGTCCCCCAGCCCCCCAGAATGGGGCCGCTTGGACATGGGGCCCTCGAAGAGCTGATTAAGGCAAAGCGAGGTCCTTGGGATGGCCCTGATCCAGTGGGACTGGATCTCCGCGAGAAGCGGAGGCTAGGACACAGACACACAGAGGGGCGACCACGTGTGTTAACTGTGACGGGCACGCGGTCCCCCACGCACCAGCCCGCAGAGCCGCTGGTGTCAGAGACGCCGTCCCAGAGCCCCCACGGCCCTCGCGTGCGAGGCGGCCGTCCCCGTTTCGGAGAAGAGTGTAAGCCAGCCCGCCACCGCGGCGTTCACGGTGGACCCGGCATCAGACACTCACGCAGGCGACACCTGCTGAGAGCAGGTCGTCACTTCTGCCCATTTTCCTGGTTTCCGTTTCCTGCTTTCCTGTCACAGGGAAGCACCTACGTAACCCCCCGAACGGCCCTCCCTCCGCCCCGATGCCGGAGACCCCGCGCGGCTCTCAAAATGTCAGCACTCTCATCCTGATGAGCCAAATAGCGTATAAATGCCAGAAAGTCAGGACGTGGATCCACCTCTCGGAGGACTGATCAGGTTTCAGATTTACGTTTCTTTCCACAGACGCGTTTTTCCTTCTCTCCTGACCTGGGGGTCAGAATGTACATGGCAGCGACCAGCGGGACACACGGCGACAATCCCTCACGGTTTCTCCAGGCCGCGCACAGTAGGACCAGAGTCAGGAACGAAACGACTCGGGGCGCGTGCGTGTCTAAGTTTAAAGATGGGGGCGTTTGCAATGATTCACCTGCTCTGGGGTCTGTGGCCCCCAGGACACTTGGACACTCGCGTGTGTGCACACAGACGTGCACACGTGCACACGCACAGACACGTGCACATCTGCAGGTCGGCAAGGTGACTGCTGGACCTCGGCGTGTAGGCCCAGACCATTCGGGAACATTCTGTGGCTGTGTGTTCTGTGCGGCGAACTTACAGGAAAAGTCACTGAAACGCTAGCCTGGAGGAGACCGTCCCACCTCGGCCCGAAGGAGGGGCCTCCCCGGGGCTGGAGCAGGACGGCCCCACAAAGCCGGAGCCCGTCCACCCGCACAGCGAGGCCCCCCCATCTGGGCCGCACCTGCAGCCACACCGTGCACCGCGCACTGATGGGTCACTTTGTTGGCACGCAAAGTGCTCAGCGCTGTGCTGAGAAGGCCGCCCTCCCCCGCACCCCAGCCCACCCTCGCTGCAGCTCTCCCTGCCGGCCCTGACATGGGGGCACCAAGAAGGGGCCCTCAGCTTGGCCACAGCACCCCTGTCCTGCTGTGCTGGGAACACAGGTGGCACTTCAGTCTCTCACAGCCCCGCGGCGCATGTCCAGTCATGTTAGCACCTGGGGCGAGAGGTCAAGCCTGGCAGGCACCCCCACTGTGCCCACAGCCAGACCACAGTGTCCTCTGCACGGTGTCCTTGACAGTTGTCCCCTGTGGGGTGTCCCCTGTCCCCTGTGGGGTGTCCTCTGTCCCCTGTGGGGTGTCCCCTGCGTGGGGTGTCCTCTGTCCCTGTGGGGTGTCCCCTGTGGGGTGTCCTCTGTGGGGTGTCCCCTGCATGGTGTCCCCTCTGTCCCTGTGGGGTGTCCCTTATGGGGTGTCCTCTGTCCCCTGTGGGGTGTCCCCTGTGGGGTGTCCTC
>NW_024412413.1:1131094-1149955 GCF_014898765.1 Herpailurus yagouaroundi | reverse complement strand
CCTCTGTCCCCTGTGGGGTGTCCCCTGTGGGGTGTCCTCTGTCCCCTATGGGGTGTCCTCTGTGGGGTGTCCCCTGTGTGGTGTCCCCTCTGTGGTGTCCCCTGTGTGGTGCCCTCTGTCCCCTGTGAGTGTCCCCTGCACGATGTCCCCCACGAGGTACATGCTGACCTGCTTCCTAACTGGGCAGCCCAGGGAGACAGGAAATGCCAGCATCACGTGAAGATTTTTTTCACCTGACTTTTATGTCCAAACCCTTCAGTGACACGAGGTGCCCACAGGGAAGGAGGCCACGACACGCATCCGAGGGCACGTTTTCCAGACGCCTCTGGTGGGTCCAGGAGGTCCCAGCGGCCGACCCCCAGGGCTCACGTCACACAGGCCTGGACGTGCCGGGAACAGACTTGCTCTGCATCTGGACACGAGGCATCCGGACTCCCCGCGTCTCGACTCCACATTAAAGAGGACGGTGGGCGAAGGCTGTGGCACCATGGCCAGCAGTGACCGGTCTCTCTGAGGGCACGGGCCCCTCCAGTGACGTCCTCGTGCCACGGGCTGGACCGTGTCTGGGGCACGTGGCCCCACCATCCTTGCTGGGGGCGCATGTGTCCGGAGCCACAGAGTCGAGGGGCACCCAGGGTCGGGAGGAGGCCCAGCCCCCTGTTACACTAGACAAACTGCCCACGGAAGACAACGCTGCTTTCCGGTAACTTCCCCGAGGACCCGGTAGGAACTCATTAGGAAAACGTGAGTCAGCAGGGAGCTGAGAATGGTCCGCAGATAAGGGGTGAGCCGCCCGCCCCGCGCGGATAATCCGGAGCCGGGAAAACTCCCTGTGGAGGTCGCTCTGGCCCTTACGTGGCCTCCGCTCCCCTGTGGACACGACTCTCCTTTGCTCTAAAAAAGGCGTTTTGTATTAACGCCCTGTGAATAGCCTGCCGTCCTGTTACCGCCGCGGGCAGAGCGCACGAGGTCAGAGCCGCGAGCTGCTCCAGGAGGGGGCTCGACTCCGAGGGAACAGACATGCCACCTTCACCCAGAACCCGCCTGCGCCCAACGCCAGGCCGGCGGCGACGGGTCTCAACCCCGCATCAGCGGTGCCGAACGTGCGCCCGCCGACACCACGGGCTCCTCCCGGCCACACTCACACGTGCGCCCGCAGCCCACGGCCGCTGTTGCAAGAAGCCAGCTCTTTGGGTTCGGTGTTTCCGTGTCCTGCCTGTCCACGTTTATCCGTCACGAGGGCCGGTTGCCACCGACAGAGTCCGACCGGGCCCAGGTCAGCCCAAGGGGTATCGTGCGGGCTCAGAGCAGATCACAGCAGCAGCAGCAGGGCTGGCCTCGGGCCGTCTGGGGGGCAGACGTTCACCCACCTGTGGCAGGCGCCCCTGGGTCCCCATTTCCTCCCAGCAGCACCGGGGCTGCCGGCATCGGCCACGGCCATCTGCTCCCTCACTGCGACACGGACCATACCCACACGCTTTCCTCGATATCGGGGCCATTATGAGACCGAATTCTGCTGTGCCCAGATCTCCGGCAGTATCTCAATTCACCCACGTGCAGACGCCCTGCTCCCTGAACTGAGGTCGGGCACAGCTGGCCCATCCCCAGAAGGGTCGCAGCACGGCCTCGGGACCCCACCTGTTCGCCACTGCCTTGCCCTGTTAACCCTGAGTGGAGGCTTGCCCGTTCAAGGACAGGGGACGGTGGGGGCGGGGGACCCGGCCTGGCAGCCCCCAGGTGGGGACCCCCCCAGGGAGGCCAGCAGGCGGGAGGTGGGGGTGAACGTCTGCCGGCCCTGGGGGCTCGGGGTCGTTACGGGAGGCGAGGGGCTCCTGCTGGGGTGTCCGGGGAGTCTCCCATCACACTCGGGGGAAGGGAAGACCTCCAGGAACCCCGAAACGGCAGGTCAGGACAGGTAGAGCAAGGGCAACGCAGGCTGATTTTCACACGATCGTCTCCGCTCGCAAACAAACCACAGAAACCAGAGGGAAGGAAAGCGGCCTAGAAACCTACGGCCGATCCCCTAGTTACGCAGTAAAAACAGATTTTCCCAGCCGAGAAGGTCGACGCAGCCAGAGGCAGGCGGCTGAGGACGCCGTGTGCCGTGGCCCCGGTGACAGCGGCAGGTGTGACCCTCATGACCGAGAAGCCGCGCACCAGAGACCGGCCTCTGGCCACACGCGGCGCCCCACTGGCCACGGAGCCCGGCCGCACGTGTTCAGGCGCCCCCCGTGAAGCAGGGCGATGGGGGCAGGGACACGGTGAGGGGCCTCCAGCGCTGCTTTAGGGCCGAGTCCCCGCAGCATCTCGGAAATAAGACATTCGAGCCGACTCCGAAGATCCCCTGGACCCCAAGGCAAGCGGGACGGGAAGGTCTGTCTGAGGCACGGCCGTAACTTAAGACAGCTTCCAAATCCCCTCACAGACAAAACACGGGAAATTCTCTAAATCTTCAAGGATAGTTTTCCCTGGACGGTGACTCCTGCCTCCCCTGCCCATACTTTTTGTTCAGTTTAGAATTTTATTTAATAAGCATTTTTAACGGTTCTAATTTAAAAATTACTTAGTCAGAAATGTTCATCTCTAGTGACAGGCCATAAATCAGTGTCATTTTATAATTAAATGTCATCAGGCATGACCATGTGGGGGCCTCTCACCCATCACGGGAAGGACAGAAGCACACCTGAGACAGCGGTCAGACCTTGACACAGCTGGCCATGACGTCCACCAACAGACCACGGCCACAGAGCCTCCACGAGGGTGATTACGACGAAAACCTATATCTAATTCCATGGCGATAAAGCTTCTGGTAAGAGTGCATTGTAAAAGCAAGTGGAGGTCAGGGACCCACCTGGGGACCCACGGCCACGGCTACGGCCACGGCCACGGCTGGGAGAGCCCCCTGCCGTCCACAGCTTACGGCCGACCCCAGAGCTTCCCAGACACGACGGCGGACAGAGATGCCGTGGGTTCCTACCCGGATATTAAAACTGGATGGATGTGCCCGTAGACCGGCCGCCATGGTAGACATCGTCCAGCAGAGGGAGCGCGAAACAGACCTCGGGGACGGAGAGAAAGCCCTAGGTCACAGCTGGAATCGCGCTCCAGGAGAAACACAAGTCTGATCTACACGGCTTTTTGACAGGCCAATCACCTCGCAAACTGACAATGAAGCCAATGAGTTCAAGGGGCCGGTGCGGGTGACCGGCTCACTGCCAGCAGGGATCGGAAGGCAGGAGTGGAGGTCACGGAAGGCCACCGGCAGGCGGGGCCTGACGCCGGGTCCCCGGTGCCCAGGGACGCGGCGGTGATGCAGGGAGGCCCGGACGAGCCGGGAGGACGGTGCCCTCCCCCCAGCACGGCCTCGTGGGGCTCAGCACATCACACCAGGCAGCCCGGGGGCGAGGTGCCCGCCCCCCAGGACTGACTGCCCCCGAGCCCCAGGCTGGCCCTCGGCGCCCACCGAAGCCGGTCACTGGTCCCGGCCCCGCTCAGCTTCGTGCAGGTGTTGGAGGGTGGACGTAGTTGGTGGAGACTCGTGGCGCTCCTCTCCCTCCCCGTCAGCAGCTTCCGCGGCCTGTGCTTGGCTTCCGACCACGGACCACAGACCACGGCTCCAACCAGAGGGAGGTACTACTCCGGGTCCCGGAGGCTGGACGTGCGGGATCCAGGAGCGGGCGGGCTGGTCCCTCCTGAGGCCTCCTCCTTGGCGTGTGGATGCCGTCCCTCCCGTGTCCTCACCTGTCCTCACCTGTGTGTGGGAACCGCAGGGTCTCTTCCTACGAGGACACGGGTCCTGTCGGTTTAGGGCCCGCCCCCCGACCTCTGTCACCTTAATTACCTCTTCAAGCCCCCTCTGGGGAGGAGGAGTCCCGCTGAGGACAGCCGGAACCTGCCTCCGGGGTCCGCAGAGGAACCCGATCCCGGCGCACACGCGCGAGGACGGTCAGGCCGCCTGAGGTGACGCTCGGAAACGGACGAGAGCTGGGCTGCGCCCCGAAACCCCCAGGAGCCTGGACGCCTCTTCGCACCCTGGCCGGCAGTTTCCACCCTTGTGTTCCCAGAGGAGAGCCGTGTTGGGCGTGGATCCCACTCCCGGCTGGTGTCGAAGGAGCACAGACAGGGCGCCTGGGGGGGCGAGTCGGTCCTCCAGATCCCGCAGCCGCCGCGAGGGCTCCTCTCTGCAGCTCCCCGAACGCCCCTTCTCTGTCTGACCGCTCACGGCCGCGGGACGGGAGCGTCTGCTGTTCACTTTCCCTTCCAACCTGCTGTCAGTTTTGTCCCGTCCTCGTGACAAAATGCGCGATCGCTAAACGAAGCCTGCGGAAAGCCCTGCCCAAACCAGACACGAGGGGGAGACCTCTGGGTCTGCAGCGAGTCAGACGCAAAGGGAGCCAGCGTTCCTCCCCTTCCCCCTGCGGGTCCTGACCTGCGAGGTCTGGGCGCCCGCGCGCAGGCACGGCCCTGGGTCTGCTCGGCACGAAGGGTGCGTGTCTCACCGTGGAGGGGGCCCTGAGGACGTAACGCCCTCTCTGTGGGTCTCCTTTCCCACCTGGGCCATGGGATTATGCACACGTCTGTCCTGAGCCGCTCAAGGCTGTCCAGGTCACGGGCTCACGGAGGCCTTTTAGGGGGTGCCCGGGGAGGGGCCGGCGAGGCAGGCAGGGGGCAGACGCGGAGGAGAGGCGGCTGGTGGGGGGCAGCCCTGCGTTTTCCCCCAGCAGGCTCGGCCAGGGAGCCCTCTCCCTGCGGGTCACCTAGCAGAGCAGCAGGTACGGGAGGGAGAGCGAGAGCTGCCCGGAGTCTGCACAGCATCCGTGACTGCTTCGGACAGGCGCGCTGCCCTCCAGGGTCTGGGGGGTGGGTGTAGCCGCCTGCCCGTCCGCACCCACCCCTCCCCTGTGCCCTGCACCGTCCAGGTGAGCCGGGAGCTCAGGCCCCACCTCAGCCTGGAGGGGGATGATGGCTGCCACTGCTCCGGCCATCACATCCAGGTGCAGCAGCACCCAGAGATTAAGGAGGGGCCGCCTATTCTCAAACGGTCTCCGGGAAGGGAGATCGTCCAGAATCCCCGGGGTCTGTGTCCTCCCTGCGGTCAGTGTCCCTCGTGCGCCGTTGGTCAGAGTGGGGCACGTGCCCACCTGTGCCAGCCCCGGTGAGAGGAAATCGGGCCCCACGCTGTGGCGGCGGGGGGAGGGGGTTTGGCTCCCCCCGACACGGCCAGGTCCCGTGGGAAGAGGCTCGGTGGACACTCAGTGGGAGGGTAGGCGTCGTACCCTCCACGAGCCTCTGTTCAATCACTCGTGGTCAGAACCAGGCCTCAGGCTTAGGCGATGTGCCCAAGGCAGAAGGCAAGGTCTGCGGGGACAGTCAGGATCTCACGGCCGCTGCGCTCTCCCAAATTAATGCCGCACGTAGCCGAGAGAGAAAAGTTCTCGTTTTCCTACGAAAATCCCCACTTAGCTTCAAGAGTTGTAAATTTTAATTTAATCTGACAGCCCCTGCCGTCTCCGGCTCGAAGGAGGCCCCCCGGGCACCAGCCTGCCTTCCAGTATTATCCGTGATTGACAAGGGCCTAATTGTCTCCCAAATCACACTCGTACGACGGGGTAGGTGCTATCTTCGGAGTGGAGGCCGGTGTACTTGGGGCTCTCATCTGTGCACGTGGAGGCTTAGCGGCAAGACGGACGCAGCTACGGATCTGAAACGCGGTCACTACGCGGTCACCACAGAAGGCGACCTTCGCACAGGCAAGAAAGCGGATTTAAAGAATGCGACGCGCAACATTTATGTGACAATTCTGGGGGCCGTGAACTTTGCGGTGCGTCGTGGCAAGTTTCACACACGAGCATCACATCAGCTGCAGAGCAACAAAGAAACGACACCGAAGAGAACAAAACGAGTCTGAGTCCGTGTCCGTGTCCGTGTCCGAGTCCGTGTCCATGTCCGTGTCCGAGTCCGAGTCCGTGTCCGTGTCCGTGTCCGTGTCCGAGTCCGAGTCCGTGTCCGTGTCCGAGTCCGAGTCCGAGTCCGTGTCCGTGTCTGAGTCCGTGTCCGTGTCCGTGTCCGAGTCCGTGTCCAAGTCCGTGTCCGTGTCCGTGCGGGCACCTGCACACCTATGGTCACGGCAGCACCTCCCACAAGAGCTCGAAGGTGGAAACACAC
Organism: Herpailurus yagouaroundi; assembly: GCF_014898765.1. Lineage (NCBI taxonomy): Eukaryota > Metazoa > Chordata > Mammalia > Carnivora > Felidae > Herpailurus > Herpailurus yagouaroundi. The sequence continues at coordinate 1,143,790 of NW_024412413.1, read as the reverse complement.
ACGTGTCCATCAGTGGACAGACGATAAACAGAACGTGTCCGCCCACGCGGCGGGACGTCACTCGGCCACGAGAAGGAACAAGACACTGGCTCGCGCTACAACGTGGATGAGCCGTGACAATGTGGCGCTCTGTGGGAGAGGCCGGACTCTACGGGCCTCGGTGTGTGTTGGTCCGTTCACGGGAAACGTACGTGGATTCGCGTCTCTGGAGCCGAGACAGGGACCCGGGCCTCGGAGGAGCTGGGGTGAACAGCCCAAGCACATGCAGTTTCTTTAAGGGTGATGACCACGCTCTAAAATCGACGGTGCGGGGGCGCCTGGGTGGCTCAGTCGGTTAGGCGGCCGACTTCGACTCAGGTCATGATCTCGCGGTCCGTGGGTTCGAGCCCCACGTCGGGCTCTGTGCTGACAGCTCAGAGCCTGGAGCCTGTTTCCGATTCTGTGTCTCCCTCTCTCTCTGACCCTGCCCTGCTCATGCTCTGTCTCTCCGTGTCTCAAAAATAAATAAACGTTAAATTTTTTTTAACAAATAAAAAATAAATAAGTAAAATCAACAGTGCGCTGTCTGCGCGTCTCTGTGAACAAACTGAAAACCACCGACTCGCACGCTTTACGTGGGCGAACAGTGCGGTGTGTGAACCGAATGTGCCTCGATAAAGCTGTTATGGAAACCACCATGGGAGGACGCGCCTGGAAGAGAGGATCACGTGTCCGCGGCGCTCCCTGTGCGCCCCTTGGCTCCCCAGGCCATCTGCCGGACAGCTCGTGGCGCCGCGTCTGGATGCCCTGGCAACAGTCTCCAGGGTCGGCGACCCCGGGCCGCATGGCCTCTGCCACGTGCGCCCTGCTGGTCTTTCCACTGGACCCTCCCACGGTCCCCACGAGGGCCAGGCTCCTGTCCTTGGACAGACAGACACGGGTGCTCCCTGCTGGCATTTCAGTGGCCTCTACCGTGGGAGACATGGAAAGGCCCAGGACGGGACAGTCTGGGAGCGATGCTGACCGTGGGGTCCTCTGCACATTCCAGACGATGTGCCTCTGCTGCTGGGAACTGTGGAGCGGCCTCTGCACCGTGGACGCCCCGGGGACCCCACATCCCAGCCCGCCCACATGCATGGGCTTCCGTCGCTCACCGTGGGTGTGGGCAGGCCTGCGACCTCCTCGACGACAGAGCACAGAGCGTCATGGTCACGTGGTCACCCACACAGTAGTAACGTCCTCGTCCTACCCGGAACTGGAGGCCCTATCCCTCACACACGTGCTCCCCTCGTCTGGGCTTAGGAGAGCGGGGTCGTGCTGGGGGACCCTCACATCAGGAGAAGTGGCCTCTAGGACCCACGGGTGGCCTCGGGCCAACAGCCAGAAGGAACCGGCCACGCCTGAGATGAGGCCACGGCCAGCCGACACCGTGCTTGCACCACGTGAGACCCTGGGCAGAGGCCTCTGCCACGCCAGGCTCCCAGCCCCCGCCCCGAGACGGAGCACGACGTCAGCCCCGGACGCTGGGGGTTTGTTCAACAGCAGCTGCCGATCGATCACACTTGGGTTCAAATCCCAGCTTCTCTGACCCCCAAATCAGCTCTGGCACATCCCCTTCCCCTTGCCTCTGGCCCCTCCTTCGCTCTGGGTTCAAGCGCGTGTCCCCTCCTAAGTGACGGAGTGATTTGAGTATTTGGTTTGCCGCCCACCCCACCCCCCCACTAGTCTCTGAGCTCCATGAATTTTCCCCCCTTTGACACCGACATGACCCGAGCATCCAGCGCCAGGCATGGGGACCCCGACACCGTTTTTGGAGGGCCCATCGGCCCTGGGCTGGCCTTCCCTGAGCCTGAGCACAGCCGTGTCCCCTGCCCCCTGTAAAGTTCCGGGAGGTGGGAGCTCCCCCCCCGGCCCTGCCACTGCAGAGATGGGGGTCCAAGGAGAATTCTCCCAAGGGGGGTGTGGGATTGTCCCAGGACACGGAGGCCGCAGCACCACACTGCCCAGTGCCAGGGACGCACGCGAGGGGCTCAGGCCTGGTAGGGAGGCCTCTCCCGGAGCACTGCCCCAGCAGCGTGAGGACAAGAAAACCCCAGGGAGACATCATGAAACAGAAAAGCAGACAGACGTGGCTTTTCTAAGATAAAAACAAAACTGGTCATTCCTGCCTCTGACAAACCAGTTCATTTCTCTCTGAAATAAGAAAAATAGGAAATTATTAAGTTTCAAAGGTACCTTTCATTTTAGATGCATATTATAAGTTCCTTTTGGATTTTCACCATGTGAAGGGGAAAAGCTCCCAGCACTAATAGTTATGGTCCGTGCAGTTCGTGGACCAGAGTGGAGGCCAAAGCGGGTGCTTCCTGCTGGCAGCCAGCTCCCCGGGACCCGAGGGCACAGTTTTGTGCAGACACCTGGCCCTGCCCCACCCCCCACCCCCCCACCCCCCCCCCCCCCCCCCGCCACCAGCTCTCCCAGCAGACAGCCGGGGCCCATTCAGGTGGATGGGCCTGGGGCCAAGGTCCTGCTGGGACAGGGTCTGCGGACAGCCAGTGCCTGGCGAGCCCAGGGAGCGGGGACAGTGGCCTCAGTGTCGGCCACTGGATGCAGAAGGGGCGGCCCCCCCAGCCCCCTTGTGGGCTGAATTGTGTCCCTGAGATCTGTGTCAAAGCCCTGAACGCAGGACCACAGGATGTGACTAGATTGAAAAACAGGGTCGTTGCAGGCAGAATGACTAAGATGGGGTCACACGAGTGGTGTCATATAGAAAGGGAGAGCTTGGACACGTGCACGGGGAGAACACGCAGTGCGGGTGAGGGCAGGACAGGGGGCGCCCCAACCTGCAGACATGGTGATCCCGAATGTCCAGCCTCCAGGTCACAAGAGGATGGGTTTCTGTGGTTCGGGCCACCCCGTCTGTGCCACTTTGTGGTGGTGGTCCAGGAAGCAGACACAGGCTCATCCGTGGCCACCACGATGGGTACCCAATGCTGACACCACCCCAGCCCCCAGCCCATGCTCTGCAACAGCACAACATTGCCCAGGTCAGCAGCCCCCCCCGGCAGAGCTGGCGGCCCCAGCCTGACCCCTCGGGCATTCTTCGGGGTCGGCACCCTGACCTGATCACGAATGCCTTCTTGGTTTTGTTGTGGGGTCTCTTTCGGGTGAGCAGAGCAGCCGGACCCATCAGGAGACCCAGGGCCCACGTGTGGCCGTCAACCTGGACAAGCGCCCAGAACAGCCCCTCCACCCGCGGGAGGCTCAGCCCCACCATGCACCTCGGCACCTGCCTCCCAGGCTGCCTCCGACCCAAATCGTTGGCCAAGTTCACACGTTTTAAGTCCTTTTGCTGCCTTGTGCACTGGCTCGGATTCCGGCAGAATGTTGAACAGAAGTGGTAAAAGCAGAAATCCCAGCTTTATCCCCAGCTTAGAGGGAACGAGGTCAGTATTTCACATTCACTAAGATATGGGCTGGAGGTTTCTCACAGATGCCCCTTATTGGGTTTACAAAATTCCCTCCTCTTTCCACATCTACCGAGGTCATTGGGCTTTTCCTGCTTCATGTCGTTACGTGGGGACTGACACCATTGCTTCTGAATGTTCAAGGAAGTTCCCCTCCTGGACACGCCCCAGTGGTCACAGCCTGACACCGCGTGTCGTGGGCGTCTGGTCTATTGTAGGAAGCATTTCTGCACCTGTGCTCATAGGAGATTCTGGGCTCTGCCGTGCTGCCTCGTTAATGCTTCTTGCATTTTTTTTCTGTTCACACTGGCCTCTGAATGAGTTGGACACAGTCCCTTCATTTTCTTGAAGGGTTTATACATGTTTGACATTATTCGTTCCTTAAACATTTGATAGAATTCTCCAGCAAAAACATCTGGGATTAGATTTTCATAGTGGGTACCTTTTTTAATGTTTATTTCTTTATTTTGAGAGAGAGAGAGAGAGAGAGAATGAATAAGTGGGAGAGGGGCAGAGAGAGAGAGGGAGAGAGAACCCCAAGCAGGCTCCACACCATCAGCACAGAACCCGACGCAGGACTCTATCTCACGAACCACGAGATCGTGACCTGAGCCGAAATCAAGAGTCAGACACAACCGACTGAGCCACTCAGGCACCCCTGGGGGTATAATTTTTTATTTCTTGGATTTTTACAAGTTTAATCTCTTTCATTGATATAGGACTATTTGAATGTTCTATTTTTTAGAACAGACGAATGAAACCAGGAGCTGGTTCTTTGAAAAACTTAACAAAATTGATAAACCTCTAGCCAGACTTACCAAAGAGAAAAGATAAAGGACCCAAATAAATCAAATGACAAATGAGAGAGAGGAGAGTTCACAAGCAACACCACAGATATACAAGCAATTATAAGAGAAGTGTTATGAAAACCTTTACGCCAACAAATTGGACGATCTGGCATAAATGGATAAGTCCCTAGAAACATATAAACTACCAAAACTCACACAGAAAGATACAGAAAACTTGAACAGACAGCCAGCAAAGAAATGGAATCGGTAACCAAGACTCTCCCAACGAACAAAGGTGCAGGGGCAGATGGCCTCACGGGCAAATTCTACCAAATACATGAAGAAGAGTTAAAGCCCATTCCTCTCAAAAGGTTCCAAAAAACAGAAAAGGAAGGAAAACCTCCAAATTTATCCTATGAAGCCAGCATTACCTTGATTCCAAAATCAGAAAAAGACTTCACCGAAAGAGAGAATTAGAGTCCAATTTCCCTGATGAACACGGATGCAAAAATTCTCAACAAGATACCGGCAAAGCAAATCCAACAGTACATTAGCAGTCCACGATCGGGTGGGATTTATTCCTGGGCTGCAGGGCTGGTTCAATCTCCCCAAATCAACCAGCGTGATATACCACATCAATAAAAGAAAGAATAAGAACCATATGAGCATTTTAATAGATGCGGAAAAAACATCTGACAAAGTACAACGCCCGTTCTTAATGAAAACCCTCAACAAAGCAGGTTTAGGGGGAACTTACCTCAATATAATAAAGGTCACATATGAAAAACTCACAGCTGACATCCATTATTTTCCATAATGGTGACAAATTGAAAGCTTCTCCTCTACGGTCATGAACAAGACAGGGATGTACACTCTTACCACATAGTACTGGAAGTCCTAACCTCGGCAATCGGACAACAAAAAGAAATAAAAGGCATCCAAATCGGCCAGGAAGAAGTCAAACTTTCACTATTTGCAGATGACATGATACCATGTGTAGAAAACCCAAGGGGCGCCTGTCTGGCTCAGTCGGTAGAGTGTGTGACTCTTGATCTCAAGGTTGTGAGTTCTAGCCCCATACTGGGGGTAGAGATGACTAAAAAACTAAGTTAAATTACATTAAATTACAAAATATGTTTTAAAAGAAAGAAAACTCAAAAAACTCCACCCAAAAATTGCTAGGACTGATGCACAAATCAGCAAAGTCGCAGGATACAAAATCAACATATAGAAATCTGTTGCATTTCTATACACCAATAATTAAGCAGGAGAAAGAGAAATCAAGGAATTGATCCCATTTACAACTGCACCAAAAACCATACAATACCTAGGATGAAACCTAACCAAACAGGTGAAAGATCTCTACTCTGAAAACTATAAAAGACTAATGAGAGGTCTTGGAGAGGACACAAAGAAACGGAAAGACGTTCCATACTCATAGGTTGGAAGAACAAATACCCAAAACAATCGACACATTTACTACAATCCCTATCAAAATACCACCAGCAATCTTACAGAGCTAGAATAAAAAAATCCTAAAACTTGTATGGAAACACAAAAGACCCTGAATAGCCAAAGTAACCCTGAAAAAGAAAGGCAAAGCCAGAGGGGCGCCTGGGTGGCTCAGTCAGTTAAGCATCTGACTCTTGGTTTCAGCTCAGGTCAAGGTCTCACGGTTTGTGGGTTTGAACCCCGTGTCCGGCTTGTTCTGACAGCATGGAGCCTGCTTGGGATTCTCTCTCTCTCTCTCTCTCTCTCTCTCTCTCTGTCCTTCTCCCTGCTCTCTCTTGCTCTCTATCTCTCTGTCTCAAAATAAATAAATAAACTTTAAAAAAAGAAAAGAAAAGCTGGGGGCATCACAATTCCAGACTTTCAGTTATATTACAAAGCTGTAATCATCAAGACAGTATGGTACTGACACAAAAACAGATACTCAGATCAATGGAACAGAATAGAGAACCCAGAGGCGGACCTACAGCTATGCGGTTAACTTATCTTTGACAAAGCAGGAAAGAATATCCAATGGGAAAAAGATAGTCTCTTCAACAAATGATGTTGGAAGAACTGGAAAGAAACATGCAGAAGAATGAACCTGGACCACTTTCTTACACCAGACACAAAAATAAACTCAAAATGGAGGAAAGATCCAAATGTGAGACCGGAAACCATAAAAATCTCGGAGGAGAGCACAGGCAGTAATGTCTTCGACATCAGACGTAATAATTTCTTTCTAGACGTGTCTCCTGAGGCGAAGGAAATAAAAGCAAAAATAAGCTATTGGGACCACACCAAAATAAAAAGCTTCTGCACAGCGAAGGAGACAATCAGCAAAACAAAAGGCAACTGAAGGAACAGAAGATATTTACAAATGACATGTCAGATAAAGGGTTAGTATCCAAAATCTACAAAGAACTTATAGAACTCAACACCCCAAAAAAACAAATAACCCAATTGAAAAATGGGCCGAGAACATGCACAGACGTTTCTCCAAAGGAGACACACAGACGCATGAAAAGACGCTCAGCATCACTCAGCATCAGGGGAATACAAATCAAGACCACAATGAGATGCCAACCTCCCACCTGTTTGTTGGCTAACGTCAACAACGCAAGAAACAGCAGGTGTTGGCAAAGATGTGGAGAGAGGGGAACCCTCTCGCACTCTTGGTGGGAATACAAACTGGTGCAGCCGCTCTGGAAAACAGTGTGGAGTTTCCTCAAGAAGTTAAAAATAGAACTACCCTGTGACCCAGCAATTACACTACTTGGTATTTACTCAAAGAACACAAAAATACTAATTAAAAGGATACCTGCGTCCCAACGTTTATAGCAGCATCACGTTCAAGAGCCAGATTACGGGAACAGTCCAAGTGTCTACTGATGGGCGAGTGGATCCACCTCTTGGTGGTACCTACACAACAGAATATTGCTCATTCATAGAAGGGCATGAACTCTTGCCATTTGCAATGCCATGGCTGGAGCTAGAGAGGATAATACTGAGCGAAATCAGCCAGCCAGAGAAAGACGAACACCGTACGATCTCACTCATATGTGGAATTTAAGAAATAAAACAAGTGAGCCAAGGGGAAAAGAGAGAGGGAGGCCAACCGAGAAACAGACTCTTCACGATAGAGAGGAAACTGGTGGTTAACAGAGGAGAGTTGGGTGGGGGGATGGGGAAAACAGGCGACGGGGATTACGGAGGGCACTCGTGATGACCGCCGGGCGTTGTATGAAGGGTTGGGTCACTCTATTGTACACGTGGAACTAATACTACGCCAGAGGTCAACTAAACTGGAATTTAAATAAAAAACGTGTTACAATGTAAATTTTCTATTTTTTTTTTTTTTTTCCTGTAAGAAGGTCAGCTTGGTTGAAGCAGAGCCAGCGGGAGTAAGGTCAGCACCCGGTGACATCAGCAGGGGACCCAGGAGACACCAGCAAGGCCAGGGGTCTGCAATGGAAACTCTCATGTCAGGGTGAAAGTACCATTTGACATACTTTGAAATTTCTTAATTTAGATAACACCAAGTTCGGGGACAGAACAATTTGCAGTTGCTAAAATGCCTACCTTGATATTAATTCTCCATTTACAACTTAAGTCGGGAGACGTGAATTGAAGGGCTATAGCATTATTAGCTCCTGGGTGACACCTTGATCTGTGATATTTCAGCCGGAGCAGAAGTGCTATTGCCGCATTATAAAGTCTTTAAAAATAGTGTTTCTCATAGATGTACTTGACAGGAGCTACAAAATTTGTGTGAGCATAATTATGCTCTCAGAGGCTGCTGGGGAGGGCATTTCACAGTCAGGAGGCAATTATTTTCTGTTGCTACTTTTACTTCTCTTTAAATAAATGTTTACGAAGCCCATAAAGCCAGTTCCCATGCAAATGCTCATGCTTTTAAGCTGCAGAAGCTCTTCCATAAAAACCAGGATACAGGCAATGGAGCCAGGTCACCGCTGGGCCAGGACAAGGAGCCCCGACCCAGCGTCAGGCGCTTACCCCGCCTGCTGTCAGCATCCAGTGGTGCCATCGGCGGTGTTTACGTGCTCAGGAGAGCCAGACGTTTGGGGAACGATGCGTCCGTGACGCGGAAGTGAGTGTTAAAAGGCGTGACCCGGACCCAGCTCAGGGAACTAAATGCCTTCTCACCATCTGTAAGAGCTGAAAATGACTTTGGTTTGATCACAGGTGGAATTTGACGTCTGTTGGGTCTCAGTGTGGAATGAGGAGTCCATTGCTGTATTCGTCTTGAGATGTGCTTATGTCTCCCTCCCGTGGCTCCTACAGGTCTCCAGTTTCCTCAAGGAGATCGACTGGGTCTTGCTGCCCAAAATGTACACTCCAGGTACTATTGCCAGCATTATATCATCACCACCATCATCACTGTCACCACCATCACCACCGTCATCGTCATCCCCATCATTATCACCAGCATCATCACCATCACCACCACTGTCACCCCCATCACCACCATCATCATCATCCCCATCATCATCACCACCAGCATCATCACCATTATTATAACTATCACCCCATCATCATCATCACCATCATCACCACCACCATCACCATTATTATCACCATCACCCCATCATCATCATCATCACTGTCGTCACCAGCAGTGCTCTCACCACCATCGTGTTCATCGCCATCTATGGCATTTATAGTAACAGTGGCTCATCTTGGAGATCTCGCTAGGTTCTTTCTCACATGACACCTTTCAACCCGCACATAGACATGGTGATGATGGTGAGATGAGGAACCTGTATTCAGTAGCTGAGATATAAAGATTTTGCCAGGATAAGTCCCTCCAACCTGGGGGTCCTTGGAAGCTAAAATTTGAACAAAACCAAGTCTGCCTTCTGCCAGTCTTTCTCTCAGTTAAAGCACACACCATTACGCAGACCGCCCACTGATTCATTCACCAAACGTTGGCCAAGTTAAGTGCCAGGGACTATCTAACCACCCTTCGCCTCATGACTCAGCCCATACCGGCCAGGAGCTCCCACAGCAAAAAGTTCACAGTGCAGGCATCTTAAAGCCCAGCTCCCGACCTCATCATCCCAAGCCAAAAACAGGGACATGTGGGGACTCTGGGACCTGGCCGTTTTCTGGAAGAGTTCAGCCCAGCACACAGGGTCGATGAACCCCCGTCTATACACACCCTCCCCTGGCTCCAAAGCAGCTGCTATGTGAAGCCCCCCGCCCCCGGGGGGGGGTCCCTGTAGCCTTGTGAGGGCCCCTCCATCTGGCGTGCCTTCGACTCAACCCCGCAGACTTACGGAGCCCCCTGAGAGCAGTGTGCATGCCAGGCTGTGCCAGAGACAGAGGGGAATGTTAAGTCCTGGCCTGAGGGATTTTGGAATTTGGTTGATGAAACAAGACATCCCTGCATGAAAACTTAAAGACCTCCAGGGAACACGTGACAGAGGCCACAGTCGAGCCGTGGAATACCACCAGGTGGCAGTGGTCCCGCACCCACTCCTGCGTAAGCTCCCCTCTACGTGCCACCCCGATGCCGGAGACCACAGCCCCACCTTCCTCAACTGCAGCCTCCCCTTTGCCCGTGACCCCGGCACGGGTCACGCTCGGCACTCCCTTCCTTCCAAAGCTCCACGGATCGCGACTCTCAGCGCCAGGCTGCATGTCAACACAGGGCCACGAGCACATCGCCCGCGGGAGGCCGGCTGGATACCATGCGCCCCAGGCCCCGTCTCCCGGCATCCTTGTGGGGCCAGGGGGCCAGCTGCAGGTGAGGCGTGTGGGCAGTGACTGCGGGGCTAGCTGTCAACATGGAGGAAGCAAGATGTGGACACACGTGGGCGGGCAGACCCCCTGGGCAGCACCCCCCTCCCCGTCGGCTGGCCTTCTGCGGGCAAGAAGACAGCACACTGCGTTGCTGTGCCGCTTCTGGGGAGCCTGCACCCCACTTCGGACCAGGCTCACCCCCCACGACCCCACTCTGCTTAGCTCCGGGTTGGCGGGCTCCAGACAGGCCCCGCACCGCAGGCTCTCTCTCCTGGTTGCCCCCTGACAGAGCCCGAGGGATGTCTTCCTCCTCAGCCTGGATGCCCAGGACAAGCCTGGCAGAGGTGAGCCCCGGTGCGCCTCCAGGCTGGGTCCCCGGGCCCTTCCCTGTTTGCAGACCCGCCTGGATGGGTGTTTCCGGGAGACGCTGGCGGGTCCTCAGAGCTGTGGTCTCACCTCCACGGCCTCCGAAAGAGGACCGGGGGACAGGACACGCCGAAGCGCCCACACCGCCATCATTCACAGCCCGGAGCCTGGCGTGTTTGGGTGCTGGCTCTAAGAAGGGCCTTGTCACCCGCAGGGCACGTGCCTGGCCAGGGGCACGGGGGGGGTTCTAGGGAGCCCTGTCCCCCTGCACCCCTCACGTCCTCTGGCCCTCACAGGGATGCAGTCGGCAGAGACATCGGGGCCATGGCACAGGGAACACAGTGAGGCCGGGGGGCCTCCCTGGGGGACGCTGTGGGGGGAGCCGCAGTCACTGCTCCGTTGCCCTGTGTCCCCTGTGGTCAGCCTTGTGTCTGGGGCCCACCGTCGCCAGGGGCTCCCCAGGTCGGCCAAGGCCAAGTCGGAGGCCGGGGGCCCAGAGGCCCGACTGACAATCCCAGAGTGGAGGCTGTGGGTGACGGGCGGACCCCTCCCAGAGTCTGCTCCGGGCTTCTCAGGGGGCTGGAGGTTCCTGGATGGGAGAGGTTCGGGGTGGGAAGAAGAGGAAGGTCAAGCAGGCAGGGGTCTCATTCCCCATGGCTCTCCCCTCAGTCTACTCCAGCAGACACTTATTAGGCACCCCCAGTCTATTCCAGCACACACTTATTAGGCACCCCCAGTCTACTCCAGCAGACACTTATTAGGCACCCCCAGTCTACTCCAGCAGACACTTATTAGGCACCCTCAGTCTACTCCAGCAGACACTTATTAGGCACCCACTGTGTACACCCGGGCCCCCCCCCCCCCCCCCAGGTACTACAGACCCAGAGCTGCAGGGCAGATTCCGGAATCAGAACAGAGATGCCACCTGGTCTTGGACGGGCGGGTACAGCCGCCCCTGGGAGGTAGCAGGGTGAAGGAGGGGCGGGCCGTGTCCTCCAGAGCAGAGTCCCCGGGGGTGGGGACCCGGGCCAGTGGATAATCACCGGGCTCACAGGCTGGGATGTCTCTCTCCTGGGACCTCCAGTCTCCGAGGGCCTCCCAAGGCCCTTCAAGGTGTACGTGGCCAGTGTGAGCTGATAAATGTGTTTCTTCCTTAAATTCTATGAACTACATTCCCCTTTGATTTAAACACTAAGAAATTATTTAAAGTTTCAATAATACAAAAAGGCTTCTGAGGTCAGAAAGGAGGCGTGTGGGGCTAATAAAGTAGAACGTGAGGGGGCGGGAAGTCAGGGACACTGGCTTGGAGGGGACGCTGGGCTCAGAGGGGACACCAGGACTTCCAGTTTGGTGCAGATGGAGAGGACACCAGGGCCACCGGGCTCCGCGTGGGCAGGAATCCACATAAGCACTAGAAACTGACCCTCCGGGCTCTGGCGGGGCCTGGGGGCGGGGCCGTGGGCGGGGCCTGGGGCGGGGCCGTAGGCGGGGCGGGGTGGGGCGGGCCGTGGGCAGGGCGCCCCAGCCAACAAGGAAGGTGGAGCCCGTGTAGTCCCCCTGGTGCATCTGCTGAGACTCAGGACCCCGTGCACAGACGGGCCTACACGAGGCCAGGGAACTGGGGGGAGTCTCCAATGCTATACAGACTCCGCTTCCCAGCGCTTGGTCCCAGCACTTGGTCCCCAGCTTGGTCCCAGTGCTTGGCCCCAACTCTTGGTCTCCAGTTTGGTCCCAGTGATTGGTCCCAGTGCTTGGTCTCCAGCTTGGTCCCAGTGCTTGGTCCCAGTGCTTGGTCCCGGTGCTTGGTCCCCAGCTTGGTCCCAGCACTTGGTCCCGGCACTTGGTCTCCAGCTTGGTCCCAGTGCTTGGTCCCAGCACTTGGTCCCCAGCTTAGTCCCAGTGCTGTCTGTGAACCAGAGGCTCCCACGGCCACGACCGGCCCTCGCTGGGGCTTTACCCCCTGAGCATGGACGCAGCCTGTGGCCCCAAAGGGCTGAGCAGCACGGCACAGAGGCCCCGTTTCTCATGGGACCAGAGGCTCATGATCACATCGGTCTCTCGGTCCTGCTACATCCGTTCCCCAAGCGCCTGGCCCACCTTGCTGCACATCAGGCTACAGCCTGGTCCACACCACCCTGGGGCGCTCTCTGGGAGGGGCAGCAGCACCCGTAAGGACCCTTCTACCAATCACCCAGTCCTTGGCAGTGCAGAGTGGTCCCAGAGCGTCCAGCCTTCTCAGACCAGCAGACTCCTGGCCCGCATCACAGTGCCTACTGAGGACCCAGCACCCGGCACCCGGCACCCAGCACCCAGGACCTGGTACCCGGAACCCAGCATCCAGCACC
>NW_024412413.1:1114817-1131084 GCF_014898765.1 Herpailurus yagouaroundi | reverse complement strand
GCACCCAGCACCCAGGACCTGGTACCCGGAACCCAGCATCCAGCACCCAGGACCTGACACCTGGAACCGAGCACTCAGCACCCAGGACCCGGCACAGGCCCTTCACCACATCCACAGACGGCAGGTAACATGATGCCCTGTGGGCTACAGCCAGGCCTGCTGAGTGGAGGGGCAGGAGGCCAGCATGGACTCTCGAGAAACACGGCTCTTCTCGAGGAACTCACCACCGGGCATCCCTGACCTTCCCAGAGCCATCCGGGCAGTATCTTCTTGGTGCAAAGCTGCGGGGGCCTCACGTCACTTCTCTGCAGATGGGACAGCCCAGGCGTGGTTCCGTGCACTCACGTGTGCACACACACCCTTCTACCCAATTCTCACGATCACTGCACAGCGGCAGTGTCTCTGAGTCCGGGCCGTCGGGTCACCGAGGGAGGCGGAACGGGCCGGACGCACACAGGAGCCCTGTTTTCTCCCGAAGAGACACGGAGTCTGCTCTGTCTCGTGTTCCATCCGGAGAAGCGGTGGGACTGAGACACGCGGCGGGTCCACAGCCGGGAACCAGCGGCCGCGTCCGCGCTGACGTGAGTCTACGGGGACCAGGCTCCCGTCAGCCATCTCTCTGCCCACCTTCCCCGTCCACGTCCCCGGGCCCCCGGTGCCACCTGCCATCTGTCCCGCCTGAGCGCCGCAGGGGAGCGGCCCGGACACGGGTGGCCGGCACCAGCCCGTTTAGGGATGCGGGACCGGGGAGGGCTCAGGTCTTTGGCCGCCTGTGCAGCAAGGGTCCAGACGGGGTGGCCTCCGCCTCGGCCGCTCCTGGGCCCCGGAGCCCCCGCCCCCCCCCCGAGACCCCCACCGGGGCCCTGCGGCCCTGTCCTTCGGCCGTGTGGAGGCTGGGCACACACGTGCGGACGCCCGCCTTCGTGTACGTAAGGAGCGGCCCCACCCCCCGCGAGGCCGCGCTGTGCGTGCCAAGCACAGAGAACGCAGTGATGACGGGGCGGAGCCTGCTGTTGGGACAGGCCCAGCACAGACCCCGGGGAGCTGGGGGCTGCCACCCGAGTGGGCGTGCACACACAGCCTGGGCGAGACTGGGGACCCCCGGGGACCCCCGTGCCTGCACCACGCGCATCATGGCTGCTTCCTCCTGGGACCTCCCCGGTGTGTGAAGCTCTGCAGTGCCTGTCCCTGTCCCCACTCATCCTGGCTGCTGTGGTCACTCACAGGCGGTGGAAGAAACCCGTCTTGGCTATTTTCTATGACCAGTAACCAGTTAGAGGCACACAGGAGCCACTGTCACTACCTCCCGGTGACCCTGGGCTCTCTGCTCATGTGTCCCCAGGTTGAATCCAGGTGTCGGCCAGGTGGGTCTCACGTACAGCTCTTCCGGGGCCCATTCGGGCCACTGCGGTCCCGGGACCCAGGCCCTGGGTGACCGGCGGCCAGCCCTCTCCTCTGCTTGGCTGTTGGCTCCTCGGGGGGGGGGGGGGGGGAGCAGCTGGTGCCCTGCCCGTTCACGAGGGGCCAGCCGCTCGGCAGGACCTTCCGCCTGAGGGGTCGGGGCCCCCAGGGTCTCCTGCCGTTGCATCCTGGTGTGGCCCCGACAGACCCAGTTCGGCCGTGCCCTTCCCGCTGGTGCGCAGACCCGGGGAGGAGGACTGCCGGGGGGGGGGGGGGGGGGCCCCCAGTGGGGGGGGAGTAGCGATGCAGCAGCACGAACTGGCTCACCCACCTGGGTCCTGCCTCCACACTCATCCCAGGTCAGTCCAGGCAAGGTGGCAAGAGGCCAAGTGGCTTTCACAGGAGCCCCCGTCGAGAGCCAACGCCCCACAGACCTGGCAGTGCACCCCGACCCCCTCCCCTCAGCCAGCGCTCGGTGTCCCCCGGGCCTGTGAGGGGCCGTCAGCCGGGACGAGGGCCACCAGGGGTCAGAACATGCTGAGACAGTGCCCAGGGGCGGGGTGACCGGCGAGTCCAGAGGCAGGAACGCGCTGAGGCCAGGCCCTCCCTCGACCGGCACGGGTCGTCCCGAGATGGCTCGTTTGGGCACAGGGCACGGGGTCCGCCTCTCACGACGCCCCAACACGGAGCTCCTCGGCCGTTCTCCAGCCGGAGGTCCGGGCGAGCCCGTCCACGCGGAGCCTTGACCCTCCTCCAGCTGTAGCCCGGGAATGACGCGCACGTGGGGCAGCTGACCGCCAGCCTAGGAGGCGCCCCTCCTGAGCTCACGCCCTGCGGGTGACTCACCCGGCAAACCGGACCCTGCAGGTGGATTAGCACACGGACCCGAGACGGGGGCGGGCGCAGACTGTCTGAGTGGCTCGCGTCATCCCAGGTTCTTCATAAGGGAGGCGGGAGGGTCAGCGTTCAAGGAGGAGACGTGGCGGCCGGAGCAGAGGTGGCCCCGGACACCGGGAGGCCGAGGGGCCGGTCCTCACGCACCCCTGCGCTCCCGGCGTCAGCCTGACTCCGCAGGTCCCGCGGGGGCAGCGCCCGGCCTGGGGCAGGACGGGAGGGGACGCTCCCGTGGCAGCGGCAGGAAGAGCCCGTGTCCCTGCGGAGGCCTGAGTGGAGCTGAGCCGAGCAGGGCAGGGGACGCAGCGGAGGACGCTGCAGCCTGCCCGGCCGTCTGTCCGCCTGACTCGTGCGGGGGCTTGGGGGGGGGGGGGGGCGGGGCCCGACGGGTGTCCGATCCCAGCCACCTTCGTGAAACTCCAGTAAGGAGGAGACGCCGACGTTGAAAACGACTTTCAAGGGGCGCCTGGGTGGTGCAGTCGGTTAACCGTCCGACTTCAGCCAGGTCACGATCTCGCGGTTCGTGAGTTCGAGCCCCGCGTCAGGCTCTGGGCTGATGGCTCGGAGCCTGGAGCCTGTTTCCGATTCTGTGTCTCCCCTCTCTCTCTGCCCCTCCCCCGTTCATGCTCTGTCTCTGTCTGTCCCAAAAATAAAAATAAAAATAAAAATAAAAATAAAAATAAAAAAGAAAACGACTTTCGAAAGGAAGGCGCCAAGAGCACTAAATCGAAGAGGTCTGGCTGGTCCAGCCCTCCCACCTGCGGCTGCAGCCCCGCCCGTTTCCAGGTGGGGTCCCAGGCGACCCGGCGGAACAGAGGCCACCGCTTCCCGCTCGCGTGCTGCCTTTCCTCCACCCGACTCGCTGCTCCCCGCCGGCCCACCTGCCTGCAGCCCAGATTCGTCCCGCTAAGTGGAAGCGAGCCTGAGGAAATCACAGCTGAGCGTCACAGGCCCTTGGAATCTCACTCTCACTAAGTGTAAAATTCGCCATCATATCTTCGCAGCTCGTCTCGTAATGACAAAGATAATGACGATTTTAAAATACGTTATTTGAAGTCGTTAACCGGTTCAAGCAGACGCGAGGAGACCAACGGGCAGAGCGAGCGATATTTTCACAGACAGAGCCCGCCTTGTTCTCAGCTGCCGTCGGCACAGGAGACGTGGCTGGAGTTGCACGCCCACCGCGGGGCCTGGGGCTACCCCTCCGGGTCCCCTCGGAGCGTCTGTGCCTCGAGGGGCGCGGGAGCCCCGGGACCGTGGACGGGGCTCAGGTTGCGGTTGGGCGGCAGAGCCACGTGCAGCCACGGACCCGGGGAGCGGCGATGCCCCGCGAGGCCCCTCTTCTGCGGCTCCTGGACCAGGAAACCGGGCGGAGCGACCTTGACGGGGACACGGGGCGGCCACCTGCGTCGCACACATCCCAAGCGCGGGGCACTCGCCCAGGACGCTCCGAGCGCACGCGGGCTCCAGCCGGCAGGCGCCAGATCGCACCGCGGCCCGGGACTGACAGGGAGCCACAGACCCCGGAGATTTATTAAACATCCAAAGGTAATTTTCCATTAACATTTCCTATTTTGGCATCTTAAAGAGAGTGAAAGTTGATTTCAGTTCAACATCCTGTGGGGAAATTAGTTCATTTTGCTAAAGTATCTTAATAATTACAGTGACATCAAGGTTAATTGCTTAATCTGGATTGCCACGGTGCAGGCCGCCAAATTCCCCACGCAATCTGTGCTATAATTAGTGCCAGGGCATCCATATTTAGAAGCTGTTTTCACGGGAACCTCGGAGTCCAGCAAGGTGATCAGTGGGTGGTCCCGGAGGACGCCGGGGACAGGTGTCCCCCCCCAGGGTCCCTGAGGCCGTGTGGCCCAGAGCACGCCGGCTGGACCGGGCTGCCTGGGGGACAACAGGAAGTGAGCGCCCCCCACATCCTCCTCGGCCACAGATCCTGAGAACACCGCCCGCCGTGACCGCAACCGGGGCCACTTGCGACGACAAAGCCCTCGAGAGTCCGCCAAGATCATCCCAGCATCCACAGCAGCAAGAGGTGCACTAGACAAGCTCACCGACGCCAGACAAAGGGGGGTCCCTGCGGGCACAGACCCTCAACCCCACGCAGAGGCGCCCCACCAGCGTCCCGAGGGTGTGCAGCTCGATGGGGCGGACGGCACCTGCCTCCCTCGGCCCCGAGACACATTTACCCCATTCCCTCGGCTGAGCTCCGCGTGCTCACAGCTCCAGCTGGCACATCGCAAAGTCGGCACATCATGAAGGGAGAGAGGATGTGACCTTCCCAGATACACCAACTTCCCATCCCAGGTCAATTGGTCACGTCCTAGTTCAACCCACTGGGGGGGGGGGTGGGGAGGGGAGGGGCGGTGCACGCGGCCAGTCCCCCACTTCCTCCCCAGGGAGCAGGTGCAGGAGGTCCCCGAGGGCGCCCAGGGGCTTCTCACACCACATCTGGTGGCAACACCACCCCCGCCACACCCACGCACACCAGCTGCGAGCCTTGTCTCCGCCACTGGCGGAACAGTCGCCCCCGGGCCATCTGGGGCTCCCGCTGCCCCCGGGTCCCCGGGTCCTGCCTGAGGAGTGAAGCCTGACGCTCACACAGACTCCCGCCCCAAAGCCAGATGCTGCTCACCACGTGTCTGCAGCCCTAAACCATTGGCTTTTGGACTGGAAGGTCTATGAAGTCCATCTAAACTCATTGACGGGCCTGTGCTCCCCTCTGCCCTCCAGGCCACGTGTGCCCGAGGGGCCAGTCTGCGCCCACCACGTCCTGTGCCCACACCGCCGGTCCATTGCCATTTTTAGCCCGCGCTCTGCTGCCGGGAGCACCCTCGCTCGCGGTGCAGACGGGTGAGTCTCTCCAGGTGGGTCCTCAGTCTTACCACACGGTCCCACGGGTTTCCCAGCGTGGCTGTACCGCATCTGTTCCTGGTGACCCAGCCCCGGCCAGGCTGCCGGGGGTAAGACAAAAAATCACCCTTGGTGGGCTGCCTCCACACCTCCGATAACGCAGGAGTGGGGGCCTTCTTACCTTGTTCTCCACCCACGAAAAGCAGCCCCTTTCTAAACTCAGAAACTGACACAGTTTTGTGTGGTTTTTTTTTGCCAGATTGCCTTTGGGCCACCAGGGTAGCTGTCTTTTCCCTACGAACTTTTAGATCTTAATATATTTTTGAGAATGTGGTGATTTCTCTCTGAACATAGCCAACATGACTTCCTCCCCGCCATGATCATCAGGCCACCACTGTGTCGAGACACAGAGTCCGTGCACCCCCTCAAACCAGAGCTGCCTGTCACCTCTGTGACCAATGGACCATGGTGGCAGCCGGAGGTCGGACAGCCCTCACTTTTGCTCTTGGAGCCCTGAACCCCCAACAGATGGCTCCAGCCCAGCGCCCCTCCCACTGTAAGCACATTGGAAACCGGAGCAAGAACCGGCCGGTTGAACCCAGCAAACTCACAGAACCACGGGGACGATAATAATGGCCCTTTTAAGCCACCAAGATCCAGGTGCTTCCTTCCAAGGTAATATGCAACCCAAACGCTAAGCTTCTGCTGGGGACACATGTGGCAGATACCCTCACTAGGTTTTGAGTAGAATGCTCTGTTCCTGGAGCTGCTTTTTGATGAAGCACGTTTCTCACAACTGAAGAAGTTGGTTTTATCAGTGCTTTCCCTTATTGGTTACTTGTGGTGTTTGTGTTTTATTTGAAAAATTCATCACCACCTCAAAGACATAAAGATACTCTTACAGGTTCAATGTTTGTTGTTTTTTTTTTATTTTAATTTTTATCATTCTGGGTTTCACAGTTAATTTCTGAACCTCCTGGAGTTTACTTGGTGTATGGTGTGAGGCAGGGATCCAGCTGGATTTTTTTTTTTTTTCCCTTGTAAACAATCCAGTACATCAGGAACATTTACGGAGTAGGGGTCTCTCTCCTCTGCCATCACAGTGAAATGGGAGCCCCTCTCTTCTGTCTGAGGCTTGCTTTCGCACTTCCGGCTCTTTTGTGTTCAGCGCTGTCTTCTTATTTCTTGCTTTATTTCGATTGAATGAATATTTTTCCCCATCGCGTTCTTCTCCATGCTTTGATTTGAACTCACTTTCTTTCTACTTTTTGACTAGTGATTCTATAAATGTTAACATGCACACCCAGTGGAATTTTATTTTACATCCTCGTCATATTCCCAAACAAAGCTGGATCTAGGAAGGGCATGATTCAGATCACCATCTTCCTGACATAATTTTATTTTTCTTTAGTATTTAGGTCTATCCCTTTTTCAAGTTCTGTGGATCAGACGTTATTTTATTGTGCTACATGACGAGTTTGTTTGCAGTTTACTTTGTTAACGTCCTCTTCTTGCATCCAAGACTTTTCTCCCAATGCTGACTTTCTCCTTCCTAAGTATATTCTTCGAGAACTGCCTTTGAGGAGGGTTTAATTTTACCTGGAGGGTCACATGCATGCCCTGAAGTGGGAACACCTTTGGACCATCACTGGGGGGGCAGCAGTATTATAGAGATCCCTGCCGTCCCTCTTTCAAATCACAGGACCCTCTCTCCCCAGAGCTCACCACTATTAGGATTTTACCCTGAAAAGTAGCTTTCCCTGTTCCACACCTCATATAAGTGGAATCTTGCAGTATGTAGATTTTGTGTCTATACTCATAAGACCCAAATTAATTGAGATTTAGTATTAAAAACTAGTTTGCTGCATGAATATGTAAAAAGTGATGTATCCATTCTACCATTGATGGGCATGGGGCTACGTCCAGTTTGTGTCGATGACAAATAATGTGGGTGACAACAGATGAGCTTGGTGCTCTTCTGTCGGGTGTATGCATGGGCTGGAACCACTAGACCACACGCAGGTGTGTCTACACCTGCTGTCCAGGTTATTGTACCCATTAACCCTCCCGCCAGCAGGTGTAAGAGTTCCAATTGCTCCAAATGCTCACCAACGTTTCCTACTGTCATTCTTTTTAAAATTTTGACCTTCTGGTGGGGATGTACATATCACATGTAATTTTAGTTGTGGACCCGGATGACCTATGGGATTGAGCGCCTCCTCTATGCTGTTTACCATTTTACAGGTATACCAGCTTGTTTGAGATGCCTGCCCATGCCTTTGCACCAGTTTACTACTAGGTAGGCTTGTTTTTTTCGTATTAATTTGAAAAAGTTCTTTGACTCTTCTGGAAACTAGTCCTATGTTACTTTTACACATTGCACACATCATCTCCTACTTTGTGACCTTGTCCATCGCCTTCTCAAAGGTGTCTTTCCTTGAACTGAGGTTCC
The DNA here is from genome assembly GCF_014898765.1 of Herpailurus yagouaroundi. Lineage (NCBI taxonomy): Eukaryota > Metazoa > Chordata > Mammalia > Carnivora > Felidae > Herpailurus > Herpailurus yagouaroundi. Next base: position 1,123,469 of record NW_024412413.1, on the reverse strand, counting down.
TAACCTTATTGAAGACCAATTCATCCACCGTTTACTTTATGTTTAGAGTTTTTTGTGTTTAAGAAATCTTGGCTTGCCCCAGATTTATGAAGCTATTTGCCTATTTTATATCCTAAAATCTGTATTGATTTACCATTCACAAAGTGATTTCTGTATATGCTGTAAAATAGAGTCAAAATACAAATGTTTTCCACTGGGACAAATATGGATCAGGACATTCATTTCATCTGGTGTCATTTACCCAGAATGCCTGCCTTTTCTCCAGTGTTATCTGGTGCCCCTTCCTTGTATTCATAAATCAAGTGTCCACATGTGTTCATCTACTTCTGGGCACTTCATTGTGTTCAATACTCGTTATCCCTCTTTTGATGGCTACAACTCTATAATAAGGGTTGATATCTCATAACCTCCAACTTTGTTCTTAACCTTCAAAACCCTCCATATTCTTAGTCATTTGCTTTTCAGATAACTTCTATAATCAATTACATGGGGCGCCTGGGTGGCTCAGTCGGTTAAGCGTCCGACTTTGGCTCAGGTCATGATCTCGCGGTCTGTGAGTTCGAGCCCCGCGTCAGGCTCTGTGCTGACAGCTCAGAGCCTGGAGCCTGCTGCGGATTCTATGTCTCTGTCTCTCTCTGCCCCTCCCCCACTTGTGCTCGGTCTCAAAAATACATAAAATGTAAAAAAAAACATTTATAATCAATTACTAATTTCCACAAAAAATTTCAAGTGGAATTGTTTTGACTCTAAGATCGGTCTGTCTGTAGACTGACAGACAGACTTACAGTGCTCAATCTTCCAGCCTCTTGCGATAATATTTTGTGGTGTTTATTGTAAGGATCTTGCATATATTTCCTTTTATTCACTGCTGTGTACTTGAGGCTTTAGGGCATGATTGCAAGTAGTATCACTTCTAGAATTTCGTTTTCCCAGTTCTGTTGCTGACATAGAAACATATCATTAATTCTTCACTATTGACCTTGCATGTAACAAACTTACTAAATTCCCTTATTAGAGATGGTTTTAGATTTTCTGTACAAAGTCCTACTGTCTGCCGGTAACGATGGTTTCGTTCCTTCTTCCCATTCCTTGTTCTTTCAGGCGCCCACATTTTATCCATGTACTTTATTCAATCATTCATTTGGCCAAATTCTTCACTCAGACTTGATATCGTCAGTGTTTTCTTTTCAACCATCCCCGTAGTGTGCAATGGTAGGTATTAAGAAATCTGCATTTCCCTAATGGAGTGTCTTTTCTGGTGCTATTTACCATCATGTATCTTCTTGGGTGAAGTTTCTGCTCAAATCTTTTGTTTTCTTAATGCCGAGTTTGGAACATCATTGATAAGCTGTGAATGTGAGCTCTTCCTCAGACACGTGAGCTCCATACGATTTTCCAGGGGTGGCTTCTCAACAGAAGAAGCTCTTAATCTTGACGAAGTTCGACGTATCACTTTTTCTCTTTCACGGATCATACTTTTGTTGTCATATCTAAGAAATACTTGCCTACCCCTAGGTCACAAAAATTGTCCGCTCTGTTTTAATCAGTTTTATAATTTAAAGTTTTACATTTTAGGATATGGGGCGGGGTGGGTGGGGTGGGTGCCTGGGCGGCTCAGTTGGTTAAGCCTCTGACTTTGGCTCAGGTCAGATATCACAGTTTGGGAGTTCGAGCTCCCTGTTGGGCTCTGTGCTGGGCCTGCTTCGGATTCTGTGTCTCCCTCTCCCTCTGCCCCTCCCCTGCTCGAGCTCCGTCTGTCTCTCAAAAATAAATAAACATTGAAAAAATTTACATTTAGGATATGAGCCACTGGGCTGATGTTTGCACACAGTGCAAGCATGGGTCACGGTTCATTGTTCTGCATATGGACATTGAATATTATCAGCATCACTTGCCAAAAAAATTAGCCTTTTTCCATTGAACTGCCATTGCACCTTCATGAATAATCAATTGGCCATATGCGTTGGGTCTATAAATAGGCTCTGCTCAAGTCAGCTGACCCACCAACACCACCGCATTTATTGTTGTGGTTTTCACGTAAACCCTGAAAACAAATGACTTAATTCTCCCTGCGTTATTTTTCTTCCTCAAAACTGTTTTGACGGTCTTGGGTCTCTTGTCTTTCCCTCTTTGAGAATCAACCTGTTGGTTTCTATACTAACAGGATCTGGATTGTGACTGCATGAGTACAGAGGGGAGTGTCCAGAGACGACAGCCTGGCGAGGTTGGGGGTCCCACCTCAACACCACACTGTGCCTCTTGGCCTATTCCTTTCACCCGTTTTTTCATCCGTATTTGGTAGTTTTTGTCTTAAGTTTCTGCATGTATTTTGTTCGATATATCTGCAGCCAACTCTCTTTCATGCTGTCGTAATTAGTAGCATATTGCTAAAACTTTTATTTCCAATTATGTGTTGCTGATACATAGAAATACATGTGGTTTGGGTACATTGGCCTTTATTCTGCAATCTTGCTTAATTCACTTACTCGTCTGGGGCCACCGTGTCTGAGATGAGGTCCAGCTGTAAGAGGACAAGCCTGGGGACCTGAGGCACAGCGTGGTGAGTGTGGCTCACAACACCGTGTCCTCGAAAGCTGCTGAGATGTTCCCACCACAGCAAAACGTGACGTAATTACACGAGGTGACGGAGGCTATAGCTGCCCCTGTTGGGGTCATCACTTCACGTATATGGGGATCACATCACGTGGTGCATCTCAACCTACGTGATGTTATGCGTCAGCTACATCCAACAAAGCCGGGGGGAGGGGCACGACCCTCCTACACCCACCCCCACCCGTGTGGACGGAAGAATGCTCAGTGGCTCTCTGTCACCCAGCAAACAGGATTTAAGTCCCAAAGCTTAGCATCTGGGGCCGCCGTCACCTGACTCTAAACCTGCTCCTTCCTCCTGACCCTGGCCTTCATCCCATCACATGGGCTCCATTGCCGCCTCCAGAGGCCGGGCCCCTCATCCACGGGCTCCCTCCGCCGTATCCACCCCACTCGGTGCCTCAGCATGTAGCCACCTTCTTTATGAAATTTTCCTGGGTCTAAAAACTGTATTAGTAAGTTATTAGTAAATTAGAGGAAACACTGTTATTTCAAGGATGCAGTTTACTGATATTTTATATGTTTGATATAAATATTAGCATCAAAATTTCAGGCTTTTCTGTCGACTAAAATTAAGTTTTTCTGCTACGTCTGTAATCCCTCAGCCCTGTTTTGGGGTGAAATCCTCCAGACTCTTACACTGACAAGTCCTTCCTTTTACTGGGGACACCGGGAGGTGCGTCTCACCACCAAGTGACTTATTTGTGCAACGACGGGCTTATTTTCAGCGTTCTTTTTTAAATTTTTTTTTTAATGTTTATTCATTTATTTTAGAGAGAGAGGGAGACAGAGTAGGAGTGGGGGAGGGGCAGAGAGAGAGGGGGCGGGCACAGAATCCGAAGACAGGCTCCAGGCTCTGAGCTGTCAGCACAGAGCCCGACGCAGGGCTCGAACTCATGGACCGTGAGATCACGGCCTGAGCTGAAGTCGGACGCTCAACCGACTGGGCCACTCAGGTGCCCCTATTTTCAGTGTTTTTAATCAGTTCTTTTTCATCTCTACCTACGGACAGACAGACATCTGTGTCATTTCCCAACAGCCCTACTATTCTTGTTTCTGGAAGCAGTGCAGCCCCGGAGCACTGGCCCTGTTTCTTTTCCTTCTGGGGGCCTCCCCCATGCATGTTGGTATCAGGCTTGCAGGGGCCCGTCTTCCTCCAGCCCTGCTCCGACCTCCCGTCTGCAGGTCCCGGGCAGCTTCCGGCGGGGGCCCCCCACGAGCGGCGCAGACCTAGGGAAGCAGACGCCGTAGACGAGGGGCAGGTGTCCCCCTTTCCAGGCAGATTTGCTTCAGCCGGGCCGGGCTTTGGCCCCTCACCCCTGCAGGGTGCCCGTTCTGCTGAAAACCCGCCTCGGCCGTTTGTTTGCTGAGCTCTTCCCAGCACCCTCGAGTCTTTCGCATTCTCCGGCACCGCTGAGCATTGGCAGTGGACAAATCTCGAGCAAGCGTGGATCCGGCACCTTCTTCCACACAAGCAAGTTGTCAGTGAAGATATCAAATGGCGACGTCCCAGAACCGTTTCAAAGCTGCGAGCAACACAAAGAAGCAGGTGGCTCTGGAAGACGAGATGGCAGGTGGGGACGAGAGGGGGAGGGGTAGCGGGCAGCACCCAGTAGGGCAGGAAACCGAAGTCCAGTGCTTCTCCCATCAAAACAAACCTGGAAGGAGTAAACACTCTGATTCAGAGAGAAACACGAACAGACAACGCGGCCCGACCCCACGCCGATCAGGAGGCAGCTCGTGCCTGGGCCACTCGGCCTTCTCTGTGTCCTCTCTGCCTCGGTTTCCACATCTGAAGACCAGGAATCCTAGAACACATTCTGGATGCAGTTATTAAAATGTTACAGAGCAGCTCAGCTTGCGGGCGTCCAAGCCACAAGTGTGGCCGTCAGGGAGCACTTGGAGCGGTGTTATCCACACCGGGAGTGTTATCCCCTTGAGCTGCAGGAGGAGGCGGCCTCGCGGGGACAGCGAGCGTGGGGTGAGTGATATGCATGGAAGCATGGCGCGTGGGAAGAGACGGTCCTTGCTGTGGCCCCAGAGACGGAGCGGGAGCCCAGGCACCTACGCGGTCTGTGCGCCGGTAACCGCACGGGGAACCCACAGATCGGCGGGTGGAGTCCACGGGGGCGAGAGCAGACCTGGCCGGCCCCAGCCAGGAGCGAGCCAGGGACAGTGACCAGAATGAGGGTGGCCCAGCGGGTGGACTCCCCAGAAGGTCAGTTCCAGAAGCCCAGAGGACCGTCCGCTTCAGACTCGGGGGCATCGCTTGTATCCACTGACGAGAACAGTGACGAATGCCTCCAAATCCGAACCGCGTGGCAGCCTTCTCAGGATGCAGTCGAGTGACGTGAATGACGGCACTGCTCCCCGAAGGCGTTTGCAACGTAGGGATGCCAGTGCAGCACTTCCCAAAGCGGGTTCCCCAGAGCACCCCCCGGCACCCATCCACGAGAGGAGACAGGGACCAAATGGCACAGTAGTTGCTTTCTTGGGGGACATAGACCCCAATTCCAGCCCCGGTGCTGACCTTCACCGGCTGGGGGACCAGCTGGCGAGTCTCTGGTCTGACCTCGGGGCGATCGCGGGGCAGCCTTGCGGAACGAAGCGAATTAGGTGAGCCTGTCCTGCACCCGCTGCCCGGCGCTGCCCGTGGCCAGGACTGTTCGTGAGCGGGCATCCCGGGAGGGAGGGCGTCACCCTCGGGGTGCACGCTGCACACAGACAGGGCGCCCCTCTCGTCCCAGAGCCGGGCTGTGATGTCCCCTGTCCTCAGAGGAGGCTGGAGGGCCCCCGAGACCCCACGTGGCTGCGTGGACACCCGTCACTGACCACGGGTGGGCCCTTCTCACCAACACTGCCCACCGCCCGGCCTGACCTAAGCGAAGACGAGGACGCTCGGGGGCCCTTCTTGCTGATGTGCCGAGGCCCGCCCACACCGAGTCCCCCGAGGAGCTGTATTAGCAAAACACTGTCCGACAGAAAAGTGAAAGCAACCAGTTATTGTAAGAAGAATAATTAATCGGGCGCCAAATGTAAGCACTGAGAGTTTTGAATAAATGTGGAGACACAGTTACGAGAGCAAAATATTATCATTTGCCCAACATAATTATTTTCTTGGAAACAGCCGATGATTAATAAGGCACATTATAAATACGCTTTTGTGCACCAAATCTCATCTCTCCAGCCTAATTAACATGCCGGGGGATTACCCTTTTGGTGCATAAAGACATTTAAAATATATATTTCATGAAATCCGAGTTATTTGTCATAACCTCCAAGAGGAAAAAATAAAATATGAAGAATGCCACAGTCATTTAAATACTTTATTACACAACTGTATTCAAATAAATTAGTTCCTCTGGTTCTGCAGGCACATCGAGGCAAGACTCCCACGGGAGGCGAAAACACGCTCCCCGCGGATCCCGGCATCTGCTCCCTCCTGACCTCACAGGCACGGGATGCAGATGGCCGGCTCCTCCCACGGGCGGCGCAGACCCCGGGACCCACACGGCCACCCGCGGACCACCCGGAGCCCGTCACTCTTCACAGGTGAGGAAACAAAGGCAGAGCCGGGTGGCATCACCTCCACGCAGAGAGCAGCAGGGGACCGTGAGGCAAAAACCCAAACGACACGTCTCTCATGCAGATAAACCAGGAGATGAGAGACGAGTTTGACAGCATGAAAAGATTGGGGATTTTGGGACACATCTCAGTTTTTAATTGTTAAACCGCTGCCTTATAAAATTACTATGTAGATGTAATTGACAGTCTACATTGTGTCAGTTTCAGGCGCACAACGCAACGATTCGATATTTGCATACACCCCGAAATCTCGTTAGTGAATCTCATTAGCACCCGTCACCACAGTTACAGGGTTTTCTTCTTGCGATGGGGACTCGTAAGACCTACTCTCTCAGCAGCTTCCAAACACGCAACAGCACGTGTGGTCACATGGTGTGCAGCACGCACGTTATCGGCTACGGTCCGTGTTGTATGCTGCACGCGACCTAGTTACTTCCAGCCAGGAGGTGTACCTCTGACCCCGGCACCCGCCTCACCACCCCCAAGCCCTCCCCTCTGGGGACCACCAATCTGTCTTCTGCATCTGTGAGCTTGGCTTTGGGGGTTTTGTTTTTAGGTTCCACATGTAAGTGAGACCATACAGTGTTTATCGGTCCCTGTCTGACTTATTTCGCTGAGCACAATGTCCTCAGCAGGCGTCCACATCATCACAAATGGCAAGATTTCATTCTTTTTTATGGCTGAATAATATTCCATGATAGATACATACATACATACATACATGCATAGATATAGCAGACAGATAGATGATAGATAGATATAGACAGATCGATGACAGAGAGACAGATAAATGATAGAGAGATAAAAGATAGAGATAGATAAATAGACAGATAGATGATAGGCAGACAGATGATAGACAAATAGACAGGTAGATGATGATGATGATGATAGATACAGACAGATGATAGATAGAGAGACAGATAAATGATAGAGACAGACAGACAGATGATAGACGACAGATGGATAGAGGACAGACAGATGGAGATGTGGCGTATATAATCCACATCTTCGAGGACCCACCGGTCGATGGACACACGGGCTGCTTCCACAGCTCAAGTTACTGAAGGTAACGCTGCCGTGAACACAAGGGCTACGGTTGGTGATCTCACGTTCGTCAGGTAAACACCCAGGGCTGGCATTTCTAGATCCCAGGATGATTCTAGCTTTGAGGACCCTCCACACTGCTTTCCAGAGCGGCTGCGCCAGTCCGCATCCCCACGGACAGTACAAGAGGGTCCCCTTTCTCCGCACCCTCGCCAACATCGGTTGTCGCCTGTGTTGGTGATTTTAGCCATCCTGACAGGGGTGAGGCGGCGTCTCCCCGATGCTGAGTCACGCTGGGCGTCTTCCCACGCGTCTGCTGGCATCTGTGTGTCTCCTTTGGAGAAGTGTCTGTTCACGTTCTCTGCCCATTTTTCAATTACATCGTTTATCCTCTGGCTTTTGAGTTGCATGAGTTCTTTATATATTTTGGATAGTAACTCCTTACTAGACACATAATTTGCAAATATTTCCTGCCATTCCTTAGGCTGCCTTTTTATCTTGTCAATGGCTGCCTTTGCTGTGCAGATTGTAGTTTGAAGAAGTCCTGTCTGTCCATTTTTGCCTCGGTTGCCTTTGGGGGAGCTGCCGTTTAATTGTCCTGGGGGAAGGAATTTTACCCCTGAAACGGGGTCTCCCTCCATGAGAACGAAGTGACACCCTGCAGAGGACCAGGCCGACCCAGCCCTGCTCCCCACAGGGTCCCAGTTGACCACGGGCCCCGGTCCTCACCAGGGGTGAGTGGGCCTTGCCGTGAGAAGTGAGGGGCGGCCCCCTGAGCGGCCTGGGCACTGATCCTCAGCCACCTAAAGGGTCCTGAGAGGAACCAGACCAGCTGATCTTTCTGCCTTCGAGTGCTTTCATCAGGACGTGAGCCCAGGAGCTACCGCAGCCACCCTGAGTCCACGAGGGGAGCTGGCCCGGAGCGGAGGCGGGAGGCACAGGGACGAACGCCCAGGCCCTGATGACGGCCTGGAGCTGCCTAAGTCCAGACTCTGCTCTGCACGAGGGGACACTCTTGCTGTCTGAGCCGGTAGGCGGGTTTCCGCCATGTGCCGTCGGAAGGAAGCGTCATTAATGGCATTCTGCCTCCACGGTCACTCTTGCCTCATGGAGCTGAGGCCGGGCCTGTGGACAGTATGTATCACCGAGCCTTTCTTCCAGGATTCATTTCCAGGATGAGACCAAGATGTCAGCAGGGGATGGTTTCTCCTGAGGCCCCTCCTTTGGTGCAGACCCTCCCTGTCCCCGTGTCCCCCCACGGCCGTCCCCGTGTCCCTAACAGACGAGACCGCACCACGCAGTGCCGTGAGCGCACCAGGGGCCCCAGGCGGGGTAGGCACGGGGAACCCTGGAGCCACAGGAACCTGAGGAGCGTCCTCTGTCGCTGTCAGCGGGGGGGGGGGGGGGGGGGGG